>NC_142204.1:46334893-46664893 GCF_049639895.1 Pseudopodoces humilis | reverse complement strand
TGGCTGTGGCAGAACAACTCCTGTAATCTTGGTTTAACCACTGGTCTGAGGCAGTATGCCGAAGCAGGGCTTAACACATGGCCAGTCTGACCCTAGGACATTGCTGGCAGCCTAAGACCTGCTTAATAGGCTCTTTTTCTGCGGATTTCCCTTTGCAATCAAGTATGTGTATGAGACAGATGAGAAACACTTATGGGTAAGTGCTGCCTAAGCAACAGCTGCCCCTCACTCTCCTGGAGTCAGCTGCTATAATCCCAGTTCTCAGTTTAAATCATGGAAAGGTAAAATCATGGATGCAGTCCATTTTTCTTCTTTTTAGTGGAAAAGAGACAAAGCAATCAGTATGGCTTTCTCTTTGCCCATGATAAGCACAACTGTACTCCAAGGGTTCTAGGGTGCTGATGGCACTAAATAACCATTGTATCTCTAGAGAAGCCTTCACTACATCTCTGCCTTGACTAAATTTTGGTTCTACAGAGCTTGAAGGTCTATGTTATTAATTTACATAATTCATAATTTACTAAAGCCCATTTAAATATTTATTTAAAATCGGTCTAACATCTTCAGTATGATCAACACCTATTTCTGTGCTTTAAATAAATGTTCAGCAGCTTGCTTTTTTTTTTTAAAAAAATGAATCTAAAGTTTATGATCTTGACTAAAGAGGAATACGAATTATCATCTCTATTCTTTAGTTTTCTATGGTTCTTCTGTGTCAACCTTAGTGGAAAAAGATTATTAAAGCAAATCAAATAACAACAAATTAGGCTTTTTTTTTTTTTTCCTTTCATATCATGAAACAGTAGAGTTAAGATTTGCCAATTAAGTGAGTTCAATACCAGAAATGGGCAGGGTCCAAAAAGGTCTGGAATTTAAAACCAAGTGTCCCAACACTTAAGCTGTCTCTTGCACAGGTTTCTAACTGTGAATTACTAGCTTTACCTGCATTAGTTTGGGCATAAATGTGTCACAACATTTAAATAGTATGATTAATCAACCCTTTCAGAAGAGCTCTGGTATTCAAGAGCTCTATAATACATGGAAAATCTTTTTGTTCTGACACCAATACTTCTATTATTTTATCTGTGTGTAAATCCTGTGAATATTAAAATTTTCATAGACTCTTAAAAGGGTTTAAAGAAAGAGAGAAACTGCTTTTAAACAATGAAAAACTATAGGTCTTTATTTTTGAAAGCATTCAAAAGGCTCTATAAACACATACCTCACCTTTAATACCATGTAATTCTGTATTTCAGTAGTTCAGTGGGATAATGCACCGGCTCCCTGAAGAGCTTGAGGAAATGAAACATTTAGCATCAGCATCATGGAGCTTAATTGGAAGTTCATTTGCAATTATTTATTGATAATATCTCAAGGAATCATAGAATCATTCTCACTTTCATTGACAACATATTTGTAGGGAATGAGATAGATGTTGTAGTAAAATATTTTACATGACTGGGTTCAGAATTGAAATTATAAAATGAGAAATTTACTTCTGGTTTTCTTGAAGCCATGAAAAATCTGAAATGGAGGCTTTCAGGGCAGCAATTACTGCATATTCTATGGTCACTTTTCCATGGCCTATTGTAAATTCTATTTATATGCTTGGAAACTAAATTACCCATAAGCTAAAAAAAAGTTTAAAAAAAAGATAAAATAGTGAGGTACATACAAAACTGAGATCCCAACTAAGAATATATTCTGGTACTTCTAATACTTTTTTCAAAAACAGAAGTTAATTGGAACTGCTCCTTGTATGTTTATTGGTTTTGAAGTAGTGCTGAGTTTGAGTGGGTTTGTGAGTTGTACAAATTTTGGCCTTCAAGAAAACACTGCTTAGCTTTTTAATAACTTTTCTGTATTGCCGAAAGGTTAATTGTGTCAGAACCTGTTTTCCATTCTCAAGTCATGTAATAACTGTGGGATGTTTTCTCAGCTGCTACCTTGGAGATAGAGTTTGTTTCACAAGTCTTACTCTACTGCCTTCTGTCCTCATTAAACTTTGACGATTTTTTAAAGCAGTTTGTCTTTATACAAGTAAGCAATTAAGCTATAAATATTTGGACAAGAGACTTTATTGAACAATATATTTCTATATCAGCAAGAATGCTGATGCACTCTAATGTGACAGGATGGTCAATGCTTATTTCAGTGCTGCAGAGCAGTGTCCCAGTATAATTCTTTTCTTCTGAAGGAAAGGCATATTTTTTCCCTGAACTTTCCTAATTGACCCACCAGGCAATCACAATTACCATAAGCTCATATTATGGAGTCTGGCTGAGTGAATAATTTAAATCTTCCCAACTCCTAAATACCTGAATTTACTGAACAATTAAATTGGTATATTGTTTTTAAAACTGAATAGCAGTGACTTGGTGTATGAAAAACAACTCAAATTTGTTGCTTTGTCTTTCATTATTGATACTACTTATTCTTAGTTTGCATTACAATCCATTGATAAAATGACTGAAAGGAAAAGAGATGGAGAAGAAAAGAGCTGCATGTTTCTGCCTCCATGCATTCATGCAGTCACTCGCAGTGTCTCAGGCAGTCCTTGGCTCTGAGGTGGGTGCACGTGGCAGGTCACAAAGCAACGCCCAGAGCAGGAGTGCATGGCTGGAAGCAGGGAAGAAGAGTAGTAATAACACAGAAAGGAAAAAATTAAAAGTGATCTGGTCCTTTGAGAACAGCAAGCTTTTACCAGTCTGGTACTGGGCTGTAAAACAACTTTTGCAGATTAACTTCCTGGCTGCAGGATTTCCAAACTTTTGCTATCAGCAGCTGTGTTCCCATCCCCTCCACGGGTTCTTCTCTCTGACCCTTTGCTTAGCCCTGTCAGGATAGTGGCAACAGGTGAATGATGATCTACGTTCTTAGCATCCTGAAGCAGTGCAGTGCGTGATGGATTAAACAAGTGCTGCAGCCAGGAAAAGATAAAAGCTAACAGCAAAGAGAAGATTATGGCAGTCAGCCCTTGGACGGGCTGAGGCTAGTGGAGGACTACTGGGTAATGCCTCTGGAGCAGGCTGATGTGTCTGCATTACATCAGCTGAGAGAAGCACATCCTTCCTTCTGGGCTTGTTTTCACTCTCGCGTTGATTGTTGGCAGAACTTGTATGATAAACTGGATAGGGGAGCCAATATGGAGCCACACTTTTTTCCACTCTTAGATTAGTTTAATTCAGATCAGTGATACTGAAATTCATATTGAACTCTTTTGCAGGAAATAGGAATTATTTCTCTGAGTGCAAAAATAAAGGCTGGAAAACTGGCTGATAGAAAAAGATGTGAAAGTCAGATTAAAAAGTCAGAGAAGGAAGGGTGAGTGAAACAAAAAGTGTGTAGTACAAAGACTAATTAGGAACTAATATGATTTTTCTGTTGTAAGCTGGGAGTTATAATTGAAAGTGTCAGAGGAAGAGAGAGATCTGGCTTTATTAGTCTCAGGGTGACTAAAGCTGTAAGTGTGACATGGCAATGAAAAAAGACAAGTGTAAAGACATATCAGGATTTATTACAGCATTTTTAGAAGTGGAAAGAAAATATTAAAGGCAATGTACATGGTGCTGGTGGGATTTCATCTGAAATTCTGTTTGTAGTTTGGGTCACATATGATTGAAATATGAATTCTAAAAGGAAGAAGTGCAAGATGGGTAGCTAGAGTTGAGGAAATAGAAATTCTATCTTAGGTATTATTAGGAATTATTATGTCTCCTTGTAGAATAAAGAAATGCACTCTCTTTTTATTCTATTCAAAGAGAAAGGCACTGGCAAAGTGAGAATGTGTTTAAGCTGTAGAACAATGCTAGCAGAAGAACAAAATGTGTATTTGCTGGCAATGATGTCTTGTTTTTGTAGAAACGGGGGACAATAACCATCTGGGAGTAAAATTCTGGATTAATCAGTAAATGTGCTGGGTAGGTTCTTTCTTCTAGTACTGTGAAACAGCTTGATTTTTTTGTCACGTGGAATATATAAATAATTCTAAAAGCTGGAAATTAGACAGAAAATAAAGGCTCTTTCTCTCTGACTTAAAATATTTTAATTTCTCTCCACCCTATACTAGAAATATTAGAGGGTGGAGGTGAATTGGGAAGAACTAGGAACATGCCTCTTTCATGGACGATAGAAATGAGATATAATTATTAATATTTAGTGAGGATGAGGTTTATTTCCTGAGACATAAAGGACAGATATTCTGAGTGAAAGTTGTGTATTGCAGTAATTCCTCCCTGAAGCCTTCAAAGCCCCAAAAGTCAGGCTCTACAAGGATATCTATAATGAGAAATGTAGTCCTCTTTAAGGGCTGTAAGCAAATAAAAATATTCCATTTGTTCAGTAGCTCATAGCATTTATAAAACTTATAACACAAACAATATATGTGTTTTCTTTAATAATTAGTAACACAAAGTAATAAATTACATTAAAAATAGATCTTAGAGCATTTTCCTTTGGATATCATCTGCTTTTTTGATTTAGTTACACCCCAATACACAAGAATAAGTATTTTCTACAGATATTTTTCTATAAATATTTTTTTACCATTGGTGATAGATTTGTTGGCAATTTTCTTTTAGAAGATGACATGATAGTTTTCACTAAATGGCTTCCTCCCATAGGTATGTGGACTGTTCCTTTCAGAGAAATTACCAGCTCAAAGAATATATATATATGAAGTACATAAATTCCTTTAAAAATTTGCTTAAAAAAATAAAGATGCTTTGCATGCTTTAATAAATTTCAAAGTTTCAGCCAAAGCATACATACTGTTTTCTTTATAATAAAAATATGCTTCTCACACTCATTTTTGTAACTATACACTCATTCCAATAAGCCTTATTGTTTCTTTACCACTCCAGTTTGCAGTGAAGAGTATATCAAATATGTTTATAGTCAACTTTAGATATGACTGACAATATATATGAAAATTGTACATTTCCATAGTTGTTAATCACATCTTGTTCTTGTTTCTGATAAATAGTAAGGAAGTTGAATGCATCAGTTCTCTGAGCACTCTATTTGAATAGTTTTGTGTACAAGAAGGGAATAATGCATATTTTTATCTGTTGCTAACAGATAAAGGCCCTTAGGCTCAATTCAAGAAGGTATTCTAGCCAAGAGAGCCCTCTAGCACCATCCTTAAATGCTTTGCTGAAGCATGGCCAGTTAGAGCAGCTTGCTAACATTTCCTGTCATGAGCAATAGCCTACTCTTACACTCATCTGCTTTCTCTGCAGCTGATGGGTTTGCTTAATGCAGTTACTGCCACAAATCTGGATGCATTTAGGAGACTTTTGCAAGGCACATTCTTTATCTCATAGCCTCTCATGCTTTCTTTACTTGGCTCAGGGCCCCCAGTTTTCAGTCTGGACCTCAGTGGATACAGAGTAATAACCGTCTATTACTAGGTAGTAATTTAAAGTATGAGTGTGTAGGTGTAATGGGGCTGGGTGACCAAGGCTGTTTTAATTTTTTTCCTCTTACTAATGTAATGCAATTAAATTTGTAAAACTAGTATTTTAGTAAAGCTGTCTTTCTGTATTCAAAATATTTCTTGGCAGCACAGTGAAGTTAGTTTATGATGAGCATTAGTTTATGTTAAGTATTCAAAACCTAATTGTTCAATTAAACATCAGTGCTGGTCAATATTGAGTCTCTGGAGGTTAGACAGAGAGGTGGGTCTATTCCAGACTGAGGTCTTAATTCTATAGTGAGGATAAAAAATGATATTGATAATAATTTTTGTGTATAGTATAATAAACCCTTTGTATGCATTCTAAGATGTTTTTTATAAACAAAGAAGTGATAACTCTCTGCGGACAGAGACTTGAGGCTTGGTCTTGGGAAAAATTTAACCTGAATAATATTTGTGTAGTGCTGAGCCATTTGTTTTGTAAGTGTTGTCACTACTGTGCCTGTCACTATTGATTGTTAAAGAAATTTTGGTTCATTAGATTAAAAAGCTAAAACTGTGTTATGCCACAAATGCAATTAAAAGTTTTTAAATAACATTTTGTTTTAATCCTGTTTTTCACTTGTGAACATTCTCTTGCTTGTTTCTCTTAAAAAGAGTATTATGCTGAAATAGGTGAAAAAGTGAGTGTTCACAGTGGTTTTCTTACCTTTTAAATTTTCTATCTCTGGTCACAAATATATGATGTGTAAGTGGCATTTAATTGTAACTGTAGTATTTTCATTAATATTAAGTAAGGAATAAAGGTAATTATATGGATTTCAATACAGTGTAAGAGATATGGGCTTTATTAGAACAAATGAGTTCAGTCTCTCCGTGATGCACTTTCTTGCCATGTTCTTTGTCCTTTTCCTTTTGTCCTCATCTGTTGCAACACTGTAGACACAGGCATATTGACTGTGTCTGTAACAATAAAATAATTTAATTTTGTCATTATTTTCTAATATAAGATCTTATAATTTTACTAATTTTCCTCTTCTAGTGTTTCTATTGCTCTTCAGATTGAGAAATTCAGATTTCATTCTCAGTCTCAGAAAGGTCCTCTTGGCCACCACATCAACCCATTTACTTTATTCCATAAATTCATGTGAATTTGAATATGACATATTTCCATAAAGTATTCTGCTAGTACTGATCATCCTTATTAGAAAAAGTAAAGCCCCAATGATTTGGCTCATCCTTAAGTGTTACACTGTAAATTAGTTTTGTTATGTGTTTGTGTTATTGTAACCCCAGGGAGCAGCTCAGCCCCACACACCTCCTTGCTCACCTGGCAGTGGGATGAGGGGGAGAATCAGATGGGTAAAGGTGAGAAAACTCATGAGGTGAGATAAAGGGAGTTTAACAGGTAAAGGGAAAACCATGCACACAATCAAAAAACCCTGAGGGATTACAGCACCACTACTCATTGGCAGGCAGGTGTTCAGACATCCCTGGGAAAGCAGAGCCCGATCATGGGTACCTGTGACTGGAGCAGACAAACACCGTCCCTCCAAACATCCCCCTCCTCCTTCTCCTTCCCCCAGCTCTGTATGCAGAGCACAGCACCACATGCTCTGGGCTATCCCTGTGGTCACTTGGGGTCAGGTGTCCTGGCTGTGTCCCCTCACAGCTCCTTGTGCACCCTCAGCCTCCTCGCTGCTGGGGTGGGGTGAGATGTGGAAAAGGCCTTGGCTCTGGGTGAGCTCTGCTCAGCAACAGCTGGAACATCCCTGTGTTATCAGCACTGTTTTTGTTACAAATCCTGAACACAGCTCCATACCAGCTACTGTGGAGAAAGTTAACTCCATCCCAGCCAAAACCAGCACAGTATGTGAGAAAGCAATATTCTAATAGAAGGAAAAGCTCTCAGCTTGTGTCATAATAACTGCTTATTTTATTGGAAGTGAAGTTTGATTTAGCTTCAGGAATGCTGGCCTAGATATCTTTGCCCATTGCTATGGGAAAGAGGTCTCAAATGAATACTAAATTTTTTTGTAGAATGTCTGCACAACTTCCACGTGTAAAATTTTATAGTGGTGTTTTCATTAGTTGTCTTTCCTTTGAAAGTAAAACTACTGGAAATTGCTGGTGACTGGGGTGACATCATGAATTAGAAAGGACATGAATTTAATCTTTTGTAGAGACAGCTGTGTCTGGTGTTTTAATGTGGTTTTGAAGAGAAACAAAGGAAGGCTAATTAATGTGTTTATGTAAATTCTACAGATGACAGTGTTTAGCTGCAGTCAGTTCTTTACCATGGAAGCAAACGATGGTTGTCCTGTCCATGTCTGTTGCAGTGATTTAGGGCCAACCTAAACATATAATTAAAAAACCTGAATGCTGTTGTTGCTAAAGACAAAAGCAATTAAACAAGAGACTGATGAGAAGAAGCTTCTGACAAAATAATTATATACTAAACAAAGAAAGAAAGATTTCTGTTCAGATGGTGCTGAGTAATTGAATTGCAAAACACAGTGCCACATTATTATGACCATAAAACAATTAATTTTGTTCTATGGCAACTGAACAAAATCCTTAAGTTTGATAGCACTGATAAATGCAGATGTGCGTCAAAAGCATACTTTGCTTTATAGAAGCAGTGAAAAGCTTTGTCTACTTTTTCAAAGGTCTTGCCATACTATTTTGATTTTATATTTCTGGCAGTGGTAGTAACAGAAGCTGAGCCAGGGGGAATAAGAACTCAGTGACCACCTGCATTATTGCTACCATGCTCAGAAGACTTAGGGCATTGATCAAAGTTCTTTTTTCATGTGATATGCCAGCTATTGTTCATGTCTTAATTAATTTGTACCTTTAAATTTCGAATCTGTAACACAGAAATAATACTTTCTTCCAGTTTGCTCTGCAAATTGGTTCTAAGATGCCTATAATTTTAAACATTCCTAATTATATTATTACTGGTTTAGCTTTTATAAAAATCAATGCTAAATACTTTGTCATAAAGAGTTATACAGAGGAAGAAAAATGAAATCTAATGTGAAATCTAATATGAAATCTCAAATATGAAATTATGAAGTTCTAAGGTTCACTTTTTACTAGGATTTAAATGGAAAAAATGGGCCACAGAAACTCAGTAAAAGCAAGCAAATGCTCAAAAAATAGTTTCACAAAGATAGTAAAAGAAATTATATTTTATATAATAGATATTATAATTATATTATTATATTATATTATAATATTTACACCATAAAATAATTATATAAAATATTAAGAGAAAGAAAATAATTTTGAATACACATACTTTGGGGCAAGTGTGATGAAATTCAAACCAATTAAATATTTTTCATGTTTTTCTAATGGCTAAATTTCATTGCAAAGAAGCTTGCATTTGGAAATACCAAAGTGAGATCAGTAACTCTCCATGTCTCTTACAGTAGAGATTACTAGGTCTTATTTTATTCCTAGATGTACCCTACACTTAAGAAATCTTTCTAAGAATGATCTCAATTACTTACATTTAGTTGTGGGATGTCTTTCATCTCAAGGCATCATGTCTGAATTTATTGCAGTTATTTGGTTTCTTTGCTGATACTCCAGACTTAATATTGTATTTTTACTTTCTTTTGACATTCCAAAATTCTTCAAAACAGATAGAATAATTCAGTATTGTTTAAGACAAGAACTAGCTTTTCCATCTGGGTGAGTTATAATTTTTTCCTTGAAAATTGAAAAACATTGCTATTAAACTGGAATGTGGAACCCCTGACTTAAAGATGTTTTACTGGAGGCCAGAGAAGCTACCCACTGTATATAGTTAAATGTGCATTTAGACTGACTTCTGTTGCTACAAGTAGGAGTTTTGCTGTTGGGTTTTTCTTGTGACAATGACATGGCAGTTGCAATGCATTACTTTATCTGGACAGAGGGATCAGTGACATTGGGACAGCCTTGGGCATGAAGCACTTTGGTTGCCAGTTGAAATTAGGCCAAGGAAAGATACAAATATGAAAACTTGCAATGAGATGAAATTTTCTTTTGCAGAGTGTTACATTTTTATGAAGTGAAAAATCAATATGTAGAGGAACATTAATTTTATTGCATGCTAAAACTTTAACGGAGTGAGAGAGCTTGGCTTAATGCAGCCTTTGTTGGAATAAAGATAGTTGGGATGAGTCTGCTCTAGTCCTCAGAGCCACTTCTTTCCCAGGTGTGCCATATTTAGGTTTTGCCTATTACTGCAAATTACCACTTCATTGATTCTTGCTGATACTAAAGATCTATAGATGACATCTCATTTCACTCTAAAATTGAAATGCCTTTAGATCACTTTACATCAGAAGCTGTAAAGATAAGTTTTGGCTACTAAATTGTGACATTATAAAGTAGAATCTAAAGGCTTTAAACATCTTTATTCGCTTTCCTTATTGCTTGAAATCCAAAATTCTTTAATTAGGCATAAGGTCAGTCATATAGTGAATCAATGTAATTGTTATATTTGAATAAACCATGTGTTTTCTATCTGCTAGACCGTGTTGCTTGGACCTGGCTTTGTAACAGATAATTTGCAATTTATCTACTCTACGGGGTTCCACAGGTAATTGCTGTTGTGCACTTTTCATTCCAATGACGCCTAGAATTATGCACAAGATAAATGTTTCTGATATTTTAACAGCTTGAGCTATTAAGCAGAACAGTGATATAGCAATTTTAAGACTTTTGTTGACAAACAAGATTGATAAAATATTTAAAAGAAAAAAATATGCTAATTTGGCTTTATATGCCCAACAGTATATTCTTCTTTAAGAGGGAAAAACAGTAGTTAAATTATTAATTGTGTCCAAGAGTTCTCACCTTCTTATTTTGTATGAATTCACTTAATTTGAATTTGGCTTAGATAAGTAATAAAAGCATATAGAAACTGCATAAAAGGTTTGTCCTTTTGTTATTTCCAGAGCAAATATTCCTGTGTAATATCAGATGTCCATTTGTATGTATGTATGAGAAATGTGGATCTTGATTCCTACAGTTGTATACCTAGTAATTCTATATTTATTCTTTAAATTAGCCTGTGTATACTTGCTGATACATAACAAAACTAAGTCATCAACTTTTTAATGATTCAGGATTAATTGCTAGAGTTGTTATAATTTCATTAAATGAACCATAGAAAACGGGACTGTCTGATGCCTAAGTTGCTTCTAATATAGCTACCTTTCATCAATGAAGAATCAGCTTTATTTAAATTATATCTGACAGTTTTCTGCCTAACCCAGACTTAATAGCTTTCAGTTACTGAGTGGTTTAACCTATAACATATTTCCTGAATTAACTTCTGTGATAGCACAGGAGTCAGTAGCAAAAGTCTAATGTCATTAAGTTGTGGAATATTTTTTTTTATTTTTTTTAACCATGCTATCTCTTTTCAAACTATGCTACTGACATTCAAGAGTGAGATTGCACTTTTCCCATTGTTAGACTTAAAGAAAAAAAGAAAATATTTTTTAAAAAAATATTATTAATACAAACTACTATATGAAGGAGATAGTTTATAATTTAGTATTTTGTAGATGCTTCCTTGTTATAAATCTATTAGACACAAATTTTCACTGTGTGGCAGAAACAAAGACTTTCATTACCAGACAGTAGATGCAGTACTGTCCAAACGTACATAAATCAATATCCCAAAACTGAAGATGATGTTGAATATGATTCTATGATGAGCAAAAGTGAGAACAGTGGAAGCTTTGCTTTAAGAAGGAAACATTAAATACATGTTTATGTTATAGATATAGATATACAGATATTCTCTGTGTGTTTTTGCATAAATATATATTTCAAATTATGTGTTCAAATTATACATATGGTCAAGGCATAAGTTCATTGGTTTTTAAAAAATTAATGTTTATATATAATCTAACTGATTTGGAGAGGATTAAAGAGATGACTATTTTGTGGGTAGTAAGACCAAAAACAGGATGAATATGTAGGGTGTCCCCACAAAGGTTATTGTATGGTAAAATTAAAGGAGAAATTATGGGTAGAATCTTGAAGAAAACATCTTCAGAAATATATATTAAGTGGAAATCGTCTCCAATGAGATACAGGAATGATAAAAGTCCTGTTGTTTAGCACATTAAAAATTTCATCAGTGGAATACTAGAAAATGTACCATGGAGAATAATCTTGCTCTAGTGCATAGAGAGCATAGGTGGCCTACTAGGCAATTTTATCTGTAATACGTATGATCCTATTTCTTCTGTTCACATTTTAAGCACCTCTTTTCAAAAATGCCTTTTCTGTAGGCACTTTTCTGAAAAGGTATACTGGGGAAAGCAAGAGCTGTAGAAAAAAGACAGCATTCATTTCATGTCCATTAATCAAATATGCACTCAGTATGCTAGTACTTTCCCAACAATGAACAACACTGTTGCTTCCCTACACAGAAGCAGAGGTTATAAAATTAGGAATAGGAAAGAAACGATTTATGTACAGAATACATTGCTTTGCTTTAAATGGAGTTAGATCCTTAGGAAAAAAATTCATGTAGGTTTTATACATCTATTTTAATATGAGCTAATGGAAGCCACCAGGACTGCACATAAAAGAGACTACGGGATTGTATAAAGAATATCTTGTTTGAAATTTTGATTTGTTAAGAGATTAAACCAATTTATCTACCCTTAAGCACATGACCATTTTAATTAACTTCAGCAGGTCAATAAATTGTTGGTGTAAGGCAATAGTTGGGTATGTCATGGCCCACTGGCTATTGTTGAGATCAAGTAAGATGTTTGTCTAACAGCATAATACAGTACTGGTACCTTCTTTGTATTTGGGAAAGATGCAAAAATATGTTTGCAGCAGGCTTCTTCCTTGTCAGAAGACTGTCTTCATTCTTTGTAATTGAAGTAGTATTCCTCTTTGTTGCATTTACCCTGACAAACCAATTCAACCTTTGCCTTTCAGTTTTCTTTTTAGACCTTAAGTACCTAGCTGTACTATCTGGTACATTATAAGTGAGAGGAAAAAATAAAGCTTGAAGTCAGAGTACAGGTAGTTTGAAAAAAAGTATAGTCCATTTACGCTTGCCACATAATTTGATTGAGCCATTTGATCAAATAATTCAATCTCTGTAGAGAATGATTTCATGATGTATTTTAGAATGTCTGGTCAGTGAGAACTGCCTTAGAAAATGGAATAAGAATCACACTGGGAAATTTTAGCTGTCTGGTGCTCCTAATAGAATTCTATATGAGTAACTCTGTTAGGTTCAGCTTCTGAACCTCAGAAGGTGTTTCTTTAAGGTGGTCAACAGTGTTGATTCTCTGCAGTGAACTACTGCAGAGTTTCAAGTAGAATAACACTTACTAAAATTGGGTTTGTTTGGCAGGTGGCACACCTTAATTCAGCAATTATATTCAATCAAATCTTCCCTGAGAAATCATAAAGGCACTGTTAAAAGTGGATCTCTAAGTTTAAGAATTTATCTGGTTTTTAAAATTGTTTTATATTACCCAATAACTACAGCTGAATTAACATAATTAGTAATCAGCTGTAGACTAGGAACTCAAAGGTTGCCATCTTTCTTTTGCATAAATAGAAGGACAGGAGATTTTAGTATTCTTTTCTGTTTAGTGTCTGTTCTGTCACTGATGAGTTGGTTTTCTTTTTACATAGGGCTTATGTTATTCTTAAGCATAAGTGGTTTAACAAGTGAATAGCACATATGAGCCCTTGAATGTAAAGAATTATAAATGCAGCTATCCTGATTCAAAAATGTATTTGATTAGCATCAATACCACATTAGCACACATGACTATTCATACCAGTGCTGCCTTTGGATTGTTCCCTAGGCTTACAGGGAAAACTTGTAGGGAAAACTTTATTGGAAATTGCATGTATATTTCTATAGCCAAGTGAAATGACTTGAAGAATTCCAGAGCATAAATCAAGATTAATTTCTAGGCTTGCATAGCAAGGTGATCTTGAGATCAAAACATTAAAAAATAAGATGGTAGTTCTCCTGATAAGAGGGATTTTTTAAAGATAATGGATGAGTTCTATTAAAAATATAATTTAAAACTATGAAAAGTTATTTCTGTTATTTAGGTATTTATGAAGGAGTAGTTATTTCTACATACAAATTAAAACTGGACTAGAGTAGAAATTTCATTTTAAAATCTACAGTGAAAACATTAGAAAAATATTATAAGACAGTGATATAGTAAATCATCACATAGAGAACTAAAAAGAGTATTTAGGGTGTCATTAAAATATATGTGGACTATTTTAAATGAAGACAGAAGCATCTCTATGGGCACATGCAGAAAAGCAGGAAACAGGAATTATTATTTCAAAATTTGGTATTATGTTTGAAGATAATAAAGATGTCGGACCAAGAGTATGCTGATAATATGATCCAGATTAGCCACAATACTCTTGAAGTGTAGATGGTGATTATAGATGGAATATAATCAGAGTTGTTTATATTAGAGATAGTTCTTTCCTTAGGTAAAAAACTATAGTTCTTTATGTGTTAAAGAAAAAAATGTGAAGTTGTATAAATATTATGTGACTGAAGAAATTTAAATACTGTTAGTCACAGATACTCAAATCTATGGGAAATTTAATTAGAATCTAGACATATTTACCATTATTGCTAGTCTTGGGATTGAAACACAATAGCTGATCTTCATACTGCAGTGTTATGCCTACACTGAAAGTTTTGAACTGCCTCTTTGTTCTTCTATGCCATACTAAAAGTAATATATCAACTAAGTCCTGTGTTCTCAGCATTTTATTTTTACTTTTCTCACTTGATAGTAACTGGCTCTCAACTGTAAAATAAATGTATTCCTTGTTAGTTTCTTATTCTGTTAGTTGTAAGTACTTATGGTAACAGTAAAATGTATTTAACCTCATTCCTACAATCTGCTATTCTTCTGTTAGACAAATCTGTTCCTTAGTCAGTGGTGGTTTGGCACTGAGGGTGAGGTGTGAATGAATCTATGAGTAAAGATGAGGTTACTTGGATTCAGAATATTCAGTTCAGCCAACTCATGTGACTCAAAGTTGCAGCGGGTAAGTTTGAACTGACAGCTGCAACTTTACATTTCATTTCATGTTTATGTATTTTCCTGTAGGTATTTTTGGTAGCATGTAAATAAAAGTGTTAGGTTGTTTCTTGCTTAACACATTCAGAACTGTGAAGCTGCTTGTGTAAAGTGTTGTGTCCCAGCACATATCCATGCATTAATAGATAATCTTTTGAGGGAGGTGTTGCACATACTTGGCTAAGACCTTATAATAAAAACAATAGAGTATGTTTTATGCATTGAAGTTTTCATCAATGTTTCCACAAAGTGTAATACCTGCCTGAAATATCTGTGAATAGTATCCTAGTTCAGACTAATGGGGTTGTAGCTGGAGGGGGATGGAGCCTCACACATTTTAAGCCATTACAGTACACACCGATTTCTGTCGTTATCATAATAAGACAAACTTGGGAGATTTTCCAAAAACCTTTGTATTGTCTTCAGGTGAATTATAAACTTACAGGCAGGAACTTGAGAGTCTTAGGAGTGGCTCAGTTTCATTTTCCCTGAGTGTGAGTAAATTTCATATCATATCATATCATCTACTCAATTTCATAGAAAGGTCTTAATGTAATGCACAATCTAGTCATAATGAGAGTAAAATCAACATACACTTCAGATTTTTTTCTGAATGAATGCTGGTTTAGTTGAACATAGTATCTGAGTTCTTCAGGATCTTTGCACATTTTAAACACTAAAACATCTATGCTTACCAGAACCCTCTTTGTGAATTACTTAGTACGAGTTATATGTTAAGTTGAAGCTACTTGCCTGATTTTTGGAAGTATTACTCTTCTGCAGGTACCAGGCTGTTTTTCTGTTGACAGTAGATCCTCTGAAGGCTGTAGGAAGTATAGTTTCCTTTCTGAGTCATTTGCACTGCAATAGAAACTCCCATCATTTTCTATTTTCTTGCTTTGAATTACAACAGTATTTTGCTCTATAAAAAGGCATCCAGAAATAAGAAAAATGTAATGGGTTTATGGAAAACAAGTTCACTTTTGGTCAAGAGCTTTGAAACCATTAGATCATCACAGCCCTTAAAAAGTTAATTTCATAATTAGGGCAAAATTTAGCAGTGGCAGCAGATTTAGCAATAGTACAGTCTTCATATAAATATTTTTTAGCTAAGGAGTATGAATTGAAGATTCATCATAATTCCTGCAAATAAAAACCCCAAAATATCTCTGTAATTTCTAAATGCATTAAAGGAGGACATCAGAATATATTTATGCTGTTAATACTATTTCACAGTTCAATCAGTTATCTTGCTGTGTAATAAAAGACTCTGAAATTAAAATGACCTCTCTTTTCAGAGTGTAACTGTAGGATTTTACTATAAGGTTGCCTTGATTTGATCTTACTCTTACTGAAATGAAAAATAATATCCAACTAATGCATCTGAAGTGGGTTGTTATACCATCCAAAGCTCTCTTGTGAAATTAATGGCTTCTTCGTCTCACCTCGGTTTCATCTTATGATTCTTCAATTTTTTATGGCCCCTTCCCTTCCCTTCCCTTCCCTTCCCTTCCCTTCCCTTCCCTTCCCTTCCCTTCCCTTCCCTTCCCTTCCCTTCCCTTCCCTTCCCTTCCCTTCCCTTCCCTTCCCTTCCCTGCCCTGCCCTTCCCTGCCCTGCCCTGCCCTGCCCTGCCCTGCCCTGCCCTGCCCTGCCCTGCCCTGCCCTGCCCTGCCCTGCCCTGCCCTGCCCTGCCCTGCCTTTCCCTGCCTTTCCCTGCCTTTCCCTTCTTTTTCAGTATCTTTTTGGTGATATTCTAAGTCAATCTGAATCACATGCTTCAGATACAGCACATATTTACAAAACAAAACAGACCCACCCAAATTTGATAAATGTCAGTAATATGATTAATGTTCTGTGCTATGTGTAGTAATTGAGGATCTTTTAAAGCAACTAACAGCTTGATCAAGAGACTCAGCAGCAGAACAGTATAATGATTGTAAAATTAATTTTTCCACTGTTAACTCCCTGCATTTTCTGTCTGATCAACCTGACAACAGGTTTCCATAGATGGAAGTGAATATCTTCTTCCTACCTGTAAGTAGTCATTAATGGTACTTAGTCTACATGTGTGCTTTTTCCTCTCCAAAACAGTGTTATACAAACCAAATTTAAAAATAGGTATTTCTTTCTAGCTGCAAAACTACACTTGTATTTCTTATTAAAATGTAACTAATGTATAATGCAGACTGCTTGTTTATACATATCGTAAATTAATAATGAGTTTCTTTTGGACCTTTATTCTTCATAAAATTTATGAAAATATGTTCTACTTCTCCTAATGTAAAATTTGCTGCTTTTAATAATTAAAAAAAGAAAAAAAAAAGAGGGTAATATTTATAGTGTAATTTCATTCACTAAACAAACACAAAGTCTGCAGTTGCCAACATGATAGATTTTTGATTATGATCTTGTAACAGAACATCCTTTTATATTTAAGAATTCCTTGCAAATCCTGTGTGTGCAGTGTCCATATTCACAGCTCCTTCCTGAGGACACAGAGCTCTTCTCTTGAAGTTAAGAGTATTCAGAGTCAGGTCTAAACTCTTGTGTTTAGTTGGGTGTATTTACCTCTAAAGTCTTTTCCCTCACACCTTGCAGTGAAGAGTAAAAACAATGGAGATTTAGACCACTGCTAGAAGTATTGTTTATTCAGTACATCCACGATCCCAGTTATCTTAAGGTTGATTTAATTTTGTCATTATTCCAGTGTTACAATGTATATATGGGCATCCTGTGATAATGAACCAGGAAGAAACAAGGAAGAGAAATCATGGTAAAAATTGAATAATGAAGCTATATAATTGTTCCATACAGAATTTTTCTGCTTACACTATTTGGTTTGAGGTAGATAAATAATAGTTTTTCTTTCATTATAGCACCTACTGGCTTTTAGTGAGAAGAAACATAATTTTATTTAAATTATAAGTTAGACGAATATGATTCAGCTCAATTGACAGCTTCTGTAATAGCAAAAATGTTTCTTGTGAACTGGTACTCATCACTGAAGTTTTAGAATGGTTCAACTCTGCTTCAAAGCCTTGTTTTTGATTTGGACAATGGTCTGTTATTAATTACTACAAAAACCAAAAAATACTTCTCCCCAAGTACTCATCCTTGAATCCCAACTACGCTGCCCATTCAATGCTTACTTTCAAATTTGCGAATGGCTTTTATGTCCTTAACCTCCCCTTTTTAGGTAGGTGATTGATTGCAAAGATTGGCATGAAATGATTCTAGGCCACATCTTCAGATCAACTTAACCAGAGTTAAGAATTGAGCTCTCTTTGGTAGAAACCAGGTTGGCCATTCGCTTGCAAATGAGTATTTTAGTGACAATTGGTGGAAAAGATTATTAAATTCTTTGGCCCCTTTTCTGCACTCTGTCAATATCCTTTCTTCTATTTTGAATGGCAGGTAAATATTTTATTTGTTATTCTCTCACTGCTAGTGTACTTATTTATAGGGGTTTCTGTTCATAGTAATCTTGTTCCTTTCTTATTTGTATTCCATAATGTGTGTTGGCTTTTCTTATTTTTCACAGTGTGCTTTTGTGCTTGTCCTACTTCATGCTTGTTTAAGATCTGTGAAATGTGCAACTCCTACCTTTGTGTCCATTGGAAAAAATTACTCTTTTAACTTATTTTTGCTGTCTTTCCACTGAGGCATCCAAATTTGTTTTCCTTCTTGAAGTTAGTTGTTTTGCTGTTTCTTTTTTCCTTTTAAAGGAATAGGAACTCTGTAAATTATTCATCAGTGCCACCCAGTTTGCCTTCCATCTACCATGACATTCTCAACCAGTTAGTTCCTTGGTGTTAATATCCACCTCTAGAACAGCCATTCCTTCATTTTTTCTTCCTAGCTCTTGTTCAACTGTAAATATAAAATATACATGAAACTGTATAGCCTTTAAAAAACATACAGTATTTTTTAAAACTCGTTGGTGTTGGTGTTTAAAACTCATTTGAAGACTTTGCTGGCCATTATACCATATCCTATATTTCTTTCCCAACATCTTTTCTTTTAGTTAGGATGCATCTTTCCAATAAAGCTTGTGCTTTTATTGGTTTGGCTGGCTGCTGTCTGGCAAAAATATTTATAAACTTCATCCCACCATTGCTAATATTCATTTATTTTTTAAATGTTTATTATCATGACCTGCCAAAATTCATTTGCCTGTCAAGGATTCTCTTAATGAGAGATATAATGCCATTGAGCATTACAGCAGTTAAGTCTTAGTAGCAATGGTGGTAGCAACAGCTTCCAGGTGGTGCTGGATCATGAATCCTGTTTTATGAAACTCTGGCCACTATAACTTGTTTAGAAACTGCCAGAAATGCTCTTGCAAGAATTTTGATAGTAGTGGAAAAGTTATTTTCTGTGGTATATGTAACATATTTTATAGAGGTGTTTCTAGTACCTCTCAGGGACATATTTTAGTGTCAAGATCAGTAGACAATTTTGTGAAAATTCTCATGTACAAAAATGATCTGCTATCTCCTGTAATTTGAATGGAAAGGTTGTTGTCTGTAATCGCATCCAGTGACTGACATTGACACAGATATCACAACAGTGTTGTCTTTGGTGACAGTTCATTTTCTATTCTGTATTCCAGTAGCATCTCTCAACTCTTAGGAGCTGTGAGAAAAGACAGAATTTTTCATTCTTTTTGGCTCTACTGCCAAGGTCACCGATTTCCTTGGGTATTGCTTCTTACCGGTCCACTGGGAACCAGGGAAAAGTGAGTCAAGCGCTCATTTCACATGGGGCACTAGACAGCCATCAGATGGCCTGGGAGAATCTCCATTACTCATTTCAGCAGCTGTTTCATACCTGCTTGAACATTTATAGATGGTCCCTCTAATGTTAGCTAGTGGTTGGTTTTCAAACATGATAGAAACCATTTGGCTTGAGCTGTGATTCCCTGGCAATGCCGTGAGAAATGAAAGCGATGAGTTTTATTACCAGCATCCCTCATGAGCCTTTAACCAACAGCTCTGACGTCTGAGTATGCAAGCAGTGGATCATTGCATAAAAGAGGAATGATCTGAGCCTGGTGCCAGGCTCTGACCTAAAGCTGAAGAGAACAGTATGCCATTATCTTTCCCTGGAGCTATATAGTCCTGCTCAAGAATTTACTCTGACATTTGTCCTGTCTCTATAGATTAAGCAGTTTGCTGTTTGCTGCAGTCTCACTATCAGAGAGTAATGTGCTTTGTTTTTTCTGTTTTTTTTTTCCTTTGCTTTCAACCTTTATTGCTATCTAGTAATGTAGCAATAATTTATTTACAATATATTTCTCCATGTGCTTTATATATCTTATAATATAACCATAATTGAAAATATACTTTAAGTGATTGATGTTGCAGTACAAATAGAAAAATAAAATGGCTTTGGTCCTTAAAAGTAATGAAATAGCTGATTTAATACAGTGCAAGTCTTCAGTGGGATTATGTGGTATATGGTAAGCCTTGTAGTATCAAAGAAAACAGTAAAAACCATTATAAATATATAAACCCCAGAACTATTGTAGGTGTTCAAGTGTTAAAAATAAAGACACTGCAATTTGGTTTATTTCTTTGATAAATAATGTTTATGTGGGAGCAAAATCATAATTTCAAAACAGTAGTCTTACCTGTGAGTTAAGGTATTTTCACAGTGTGATTAACACTTCTATTTTAGAATTGTAGTGCCCAAGTAGCTGGAGGCATTATAGTCTTAACATTGACATTTACTGTATCAGTGTATTTTAAAACCATGTATTCATTGCACATTTGTCTCTCGACTATCTTACTAAATTTAAAGAAAAGAAAAATAAAGTTGAGCTAGACCATGGAATTATCAGTTGTGATATGGTATCTCTGTAACATCATACCCTACTTTCTATTTTTAGCTGTATAATTATCACCTGTTAAATATATTCTATTTATATTTATTTTTTATAATTTTATAATTTATAATTTATAATTATAATTCTTTCTTGGTTAAACATATACAACAGAAACACTTTAGATCCATAGAGTACATATAGAATGGGGAAAAAAGGGAGACAAGTATTTCTTCCTTTTGAGCAGGTTGCTATTTCAGTTGAACCTGAGAGTCTTCATGAAGGTCTTCATTATCTATCATAAGATTTTTTTAAGTGTCCCACATGTTCTTTCTTAGGTCAAGAGAAAAATACATGAAAAGCTTTGATTTTTCTCCCTCCTTCCCCGCCTCAACCCAAAATTAGTTTTCACTGAGTCAGACCATTGTCACTGACATCCCATTTTAGACCATTCTTTGTCTTTCATGTTGGACATTACTTTTACAACCTTTGTATGCACAGCTTTTACCACAGCAGTATGTCATGTAACAGGTGCAGTTGAAAACTAAAGAAAAAGAAATATTTCTAAATTGAGAAAAGGAAAGGTTTATATTACTGGTACATATAATTCTACAATCTTTCCCTTAAAAGGGAAAAAAGCGTGAGGAAAATTTTCTAAGTGAATGAAATGCATGTGAGAAATTTGAGATAATTATTTGATGTTGTTTTCCTTTTGGTCAGTCAGTAGTTACAGCCATGCTTGCAGAATACTATAGCTGCATTTTGCAATGGTCCCTTTCTGTGTGGATTCTGTGGCTAATTTCTTGTGTTGGTTTGTGTATTCTTTAGAGGATAATTATTAACCAGATTCAAAGGTGATGACAGCTGCATTGCCTCTCTGTTGATTGCAACAGCTAGTTTGTGAAATTTGTAGACCAAATATGTCCTGAAAATATTGTGACAATTTGCTCTCTGCAATATAACTTGCTGCTAGTATTTGTTATTTGTAACTGTATGCAAAGTAGGGAGTGACAAGAAAGCAACTATTATAATAGTAAAAATACCACAGGTATTATAGCTGGCAAAGCACATTTTTATGTTTACAAGATGTACTTCAAGAGTCATATTCAGAAATTTATTATCAAACAATATTCAACATTATTTTTTTTCCTTTGTGTCCAATCATGAATGAAAGATTATGGGAGCTTAGAGAGTGGCTGAACAGAATACTTTGTCAGATATTTGCTATTTCACACTGTAGCTGTTTTTAATTTGTCACATGATTTGTCAAAGTTTTTAAATTCCTGATCCTTCAAATTTTTCTCAATTTAAATTTCATTAGCTATTAAAGAAGATGTCTTTAAGCATTCTATTGGGTGAAGAGTTCTCTGTACTTTTCCTGTTTATTACAGGTCTGCTAGAGGAACTGACACTTAATCTTAATATAATCTAAATAAGCATTCTCAATGCTTTCAAAAAAGATGATCCATTTAATTCATTTCATATTGGGAATAAAAAAAAGCTGATAAAATCAGAAGCTGCATTTGAAAATCTTTTTGCAATTTCAGTCTCTGAAATTACTATCTTGTATTTGGGATTTTGTCATTTGGTAGTAGTGCAAGTACTTACCAATCCTTTTATCTGACTAGGTATTTGAAGTTAGGGGAAGGAAAAAGAGCATAGATGTTCTGTTCTTTGCTGTTTCTTTTGAATTTGCTTCTTGTACTTGGTCAGTGGAAGAATGCCCATGACCTTAGTCTTGCTGTAGTAATATAGCTCTGTAAAGGAAGTGCAAAATTGCCCTCTTTGTCTGGGAATCCCTGTTGGACACTTTTCTTACACTACCTTTTTGTGATTGAAAGTTTTGTCTCTGTGGGACAACCTGTATGAAACTTTCCTTAAAAAGTCTGAGACTCAAGTGGTCTAATTAAAACCAGGATTTATTAACAGCAGAGAAGCTGCTCAAGATTAGAAGAAATGTTTTGCATAGCATATCTAGCCTGACATTCTGCAAAGCTCATCTAGATAGGTCTCCCTAGAGTTTAGTTACAATGAATAAAAATATTTTACATTTAAAGAAAAACCTTTTTTTCTTTTTCTTCTAGGACTTTTTTTTTTTTTTTTTGGCAGCTTAGTTGCAGGAATCTTTTCTTTCAAGGGACTCAGCCTTTCTTTTTCTTCCTTATATTCTGCTCATTTGCATTTGTGACCTTTTCTGTTGTCATTTGTTTTAAAGTTATTGTATCAAGTCACTATTAATATATTTATGCCTTCCAAAGAGAGGTCACCCTCTTCCTAATGACAGTATTCAGAATCCTTTAGGGAGTCCTGTTCAGAGTAATTGAACAACAGGTACAAGCTGGCATCTGGTCATGTCTGAAGTCAGGGCTGTCTTTGACAACTGAGTGGTCTTCATCAGTGAGGGAGAGAATGATGTAGCAGAGTCAGCTGTGGATCAAACCCTTGTTGCTAAATGACAGCATTTTTGATCCCATTATTCACTACTGCCAATAGGACTACTTTGACAGCAGAAGGTCTTTGAAAAAAACACGTCCATAAGAATTACTGCCATTTTATGCATTCCAAAAGTGGGTTAAAGGAATCCAGACATGGCAGGATGTTACAAGACCCTTGTTGGTTTTTTTTTTTCTATTTCTACCACAATGGCTTCAGGAAGACTATGGAGGGATGCTGTTTCACTAAAAGCTGTGGTACAATTACCAGCTGTATGAAATTGGAGAACAGGGTATGGATTTTTTTTTTAATCCAAATTCACTCACTTTGAAAATATTTTTCTTCCCAGCTTTGTGAGTAAATGTTCAATCTGATTGTTCATAGAAGATACGCCCAAAATGCTATTGCCTTGTCTCAGGATGTTTTTATATAGGAAAGAATTATTTCTTAAATTGCAAATCTCAGAACTTAGTAAACAAAACAAAACCACAATATTTATCTTGAAAAATTAGTCTATTTTTAATAAAATTACAAGAAAATAGGCAAACAGCAATACCGTAATGGCAGCATTAGTGTTTTGTTTCTGATTGAGATGAGTATCTTAGAGCCTTTTTTCATATGTAAAGCAAGGTATCATATCTTAGCCCTTTCTCACATAGCATTGTTAAATATATTTAGCATTTACATACAGTACATGTGAGCTCAGTAGTTCAAAATTGGTGGGTTCATCCTAATGACATGGAATAAATCCATAGAACAGGGTGGATTCCACCTATATGAATAATGTTGGATATACCCTGTGCACTGTACTCCTTGTGCTGGGATCAACAGGAATCAAGGCAGCAGCAGGAACTGTCAAGAAAAGGAAAGAAGCTGATCCTGGTTAGACTCAGATTATTGCCATCTTTCTCAAGAGAATATACAAAAAGTTAGGGACCACTGACTTAACTGTCTGAGCCCTGGGCTATAATTAAAGAACTCCCTAGGTAGAAGGAGAGATGCAGTGTGTTCAAACTATGTTCTCAGTATTGTTCTCTGTATAAGAATGATTGTCTGACATTAGAACTGAACTTTTCAAAAAAACAGTAGAATCAAAAGTCAGCTGTTCATGGTGGTGGAGCTCTGATTGTTGTAGGAGTTATTTATTTTAAAAAAGTCCATGGTTCTTTCTCTTCCAATAATGACTTTATAATGACTTTCTCTCTATGTATCTTTTGTTTCTTAGATGTATGGCTGTGGTAATCACTTTACTAAGCACTGAGCTGCATCTAAGCCTCGTTTTACTCGTTAACTTCTAATTTTATGTCTTAAGGCAGATCTTTGAAATATCTTGGCTATTTTTATACAAGTAAGTAAATTTTCTGTAATTGCCACTAGAATAGCCTGCTTTCAGCCCTGTAATCTAGTTTAGGTTGCAACCTATTTTTTTTTTTACATAACCCACTCATAATGGCATTTGGGGGAAAACCGTTTGATATACCTGTCAACATTACTTTCTTATATAATTACAGATTAGAAAAGAAGAAGTAGAGGACTAGATACAGCTATTTTTTAAAAGCTTACAGTGTTAGACATGGAACAACAACTGAACCAGGAGCAGAAAAATAATAAGTGCAAAGGTAAAAAAAGAGGATTAAAATAGTTTTCTTCAAATAGGCATAGGAAGAGGAAAGAAAGATAAGTGGGATTTATTTGAGATGAGAGACCAAGAACAGGGTAGCGTAAATGAGAGAGAGAAGTAACTTTGGAGTGTAATGTTTTTGTATTTTATTCTTAAAGGCATGTCTTCCTCAACAGAATGAATTCAGAACTGTTCAGAGTCAGTGATCAATTTCAACCACTTTGAATGAATTAAACAAAACCTAAGTTTATCTATACTGCTACAAACAGTAAAGTTATATGTTCCATCCAGGGAATGCCAATATTGAATGGAAGGAAATGCCTATTTAAGGGTCTTCCTGAAAAAGAAGTGACACTGATCTAAATTACATTGATATTTAAAATCAATTTAGTTAGATAGTTTCTCCATGTATACATTTGAATCTATTGCAACTGCTCTAGAGGAAATAAGTTTACAATGTGGTCAGTTGCCTATTTCATGCCATTTATGTATATACACATATATGTGTATATATATGCCACAATGTAATTTTGTATATACAGTGAGGAAGTGATGGACAAGTCCATTATATTCCTCTAGGAAGAGGATGTAGGAGGCATGAAAAATAATTTTCAGAGGGTAGATTCAAGTTGCTTTATTGGTCATGTCTAACAACTCTCACTTAGAAGTGTTACTGGATTTTCTGCTTTTCAGTGTCCTAAGAGGAGAGAGTGCTCAACTGAGGGAGAAACCCTGTAAGCATTCTGCAAAAATCAGCAGCAAGGAAGAGGATGAAGTGGAGGGAGCACAAGTCTTATGAGAACTGAGGGAGCTGGGATTGCTTAGCCTGGGGTTAAGGAGGAAACCTGATTGCTCTCTACAACTACCTGAAAAGAGGCTGTAGTGAGATGGGGATCAGTCTCTTCCCCCATGTAGCAAGTGACAGGACAAGAGGAAATGGCCTCAAGTTGCATCAGGGAGGTTTAGATTAGATCTTGAGAAAATTTTCTTCATCAGAAAGATTTTCAGGCACTGAAGCAGGCTGATTAGAGAAGTGGTGGAGCCACCATCCCTGGAAGTGTTCAAAACCCATGTCGATAGGGCACTTGAGGACATAATTTAATGGTGAACATGGTGGTGATACTACATTGATGGTTGGAGTTGATGATTTTAGAGGTCTTTTCCAACTTTAACTATTCTGTGATTCTATGTCTATGCTAAAACAGGGTGGAACTAACATGTCATTCCTAATAGTGAAGCCTTAGTTACAATTTGAAATGTGGGAAAGTTGAATTTTTCACAGAATATTGAGAGTATTCTTCGACAAAAAAGCATGGGAGAGAATTGGAAAGCTTTTGAGGAATGATTGCCTGAAGGCTGAATGGATGATACCAAGTGCCAGTGTATGTAGATTAATATGTGTTAAGGTTAACCTATTATGAGCTTGTAACTTTGGTATTGTATGTTGTCTTTACATCCTGTTACGACACAATGCAGTTTCCTGCAGAGGGTAATTCAGAACTTTGAAGCTAGATATTGAAGAATCTGAAAGTGAGATTTTACCCCGAAGGTCTAGATGTCACGTCTCAGAAAGTGACACACAATGTGTCATTGGATGTTCATTGTCATTCATGCAGTTTTCATGAACTATTACATATTTTAGTGAATGTTCATGTAGTGTGGTCAGTGAAGAAGTGTGAAGTATTCATGAATTTACATGAATATTTAATAACTACTCCCAAAGGTATCTTCCTCTTCTGGCGATTTGTACATTCCAGCTCCTGTACTTGTGAAACAAATTGTGTGAAGTTTGGAAGTCAGAGAGACATGCACAGAAGACAGTTCTGGAGGCTGGATAAGATGCTTTATGGTTGCAGTGCACAAACATGCACGCTCCACCCTGAATAATGCACAGCCAAAATTTCTTTAGACTCATCCATGGGAAATTCTTCTATTCTGTCATCAATCTGGTGAAAAGAACCTTCTGTTCTTTTTCCCACAGACGCCTTCTTAGCTAGATCCTGTGGAGTAACTGTTTTCTGCCAAACACCTGTACAGTCTGGTCCTAAAGCTAGTTAATCAGTCCAAAAAGATCTCTTTTAGGTCAAGAAGTGATTTTCCTGTGGAATAAAGTAAAATCTGTTGCCCTGAACTTGTCACTAATTTTTATTTAATAAGAAAGTAATGCCATGGAGAAGAGTAGAAAATGCTCTTTGACACCATTTTTCAACTTCAGATACCTTTGTTGTATAAAATAAATTAAAGCTGCTTTTGAGCGTGGGCTGATGAAGAGAATGCAAAGATAATTTTGTGCATTTCAGTTTTCTCACATTTTAGCTTTCCCTTTCCAGAATAAATTAAATAAAAACTAAGTTTATATTTAGGTTATTGTGGTATTATTGTTATAAGAATCTATCAAAATCACTTTTCTCAAAGATGTGTCATTATAACAGCAGTTCACATGCAACTATTTGCCAAAACAAACTTGAAAACATTATTCTGACTAGAAAAATTCTGTTCATTATAGCAGCAGTTGGAGGCATTTTCTGTAATTACTTCTCCTCCAATGATGTTTAGGTTCCAAAGGGAAACTTGCAATGCTTGATAAACCTTAAAAAGAAATGACAGCATAGTTTCAAATGGTACCTTGAAAAAGCTGCTAGAGCGTGTCTTAGGAACACGGATCAGAAATCTTTCATTTTCCTTCACCATGTTGCTTATGATGGCAAGAAACTGGACATAAAAAACCTTATGGAATTCTATTGATTGTGTTAAATGTTTGGGAAACTTAAGCATGAATATATATTTTAAAATATCAGAAGTAGGATTTCACATTAAACATTTGATATTAAATGGTTTTGGTTTTCTCTGTCAAGTCTGCTCATGACAGAGACAAAGAGAAATGGGACTAATATTTTTCCTTTTGTATGATGTGCTCATTTACTAGGACAAATCCTCTTTTCTTTATAGATGCACATATGGCAGAAGGAAGCAAAATAAATCTGGTTCCTCTTTGTAGAACGGAACAGGATGTGGAAAGCTTATGGCAGAGTGTAAGAGGACTGAGCCTGTCACATTAGGGACATATGCTTGAAGGGGACCCATCTGTACTCTGTGCAGACGTGTTATCAGGGCTCTGTGACTGCACTGGGCAGGAGCCAAGGCTGCTGCTGCTGCTGCTGCTGCTGCTGCTGCTGCTGTCAGGGGCTCCAGCCTCCTCCCAGCGGGGGCTGGGAGTGAGTGAGGCTTCTGCACCCCCTTGAGGTCTCCTTTGTCAGACCAACCTAATTCAAATCGATGTCTAGTTCACTCTGTGTTTTCAGAAAATGATATTTTAAAATTTGTCCTCAGATACTTGCTGTAAAAAAAAATCAAAATATCCATTCTTGAGGTGAAATCAAATGCGTCCCAGGAATATATTTGCATGGGTGACTTTTGAACCTCTTTATAGTAGAGAATTTTAATGGAAACTCAGAACAGAGTTAGTTCTGTTAGTTTAGTGTGCAGTTGTAATGTGTTTTCTGAGCTGAATAGCATGCACAGTGCAAAGCTTTAAACAAGTGACAGGTAAATAGGAAAAAAAGGAATATTTCTTACTCTTGAACTTGTCTGTCCTTAAGCCTTCACTTAGCATGATATTATTAACACTTTAATGGAGAGTTATTGGACTCGGTGAATAGAAAAGTGATTCAAATTCAAAAATACTAAGTTTCATAAAATAGCTACCATTCACTGACTGTAATTGTCTTTGGTCAAGGGTCCTTTGAGGTAGTTTGAATCAAATTCAAAGCACACAGTTGCTGATTAAATATAATCTTTTCATTACAGGGAGAAGGAGACTTATGTTTCTTGTTACTAGGTCATATTGCTTTTATTTAATTTCCTTTCATTTTTGTTGCCCATGTTGTCATTGTCAGACCCAAGCAATTGCTGTAGCAGAGCAGTTATAATAACACAGGAAAAGAAATTCAATCATATTTGTATGTAAACTGCAGAACTGACATGGTTTATTTTGACTAGCTGCTTCCCTGCTGCTTTCCGGGCATTGATAATATACTCCTGTGTATTATCACAACTGCCACAGCTGAGGTCAGTATGGATTAAACTTCACGACAGTATAGTAATAGTATGAGATTGCTCTTTCAGTGCTCTGAAATAAATGTTTTCATTACTTCCTTAAAATAAATGCATTTGGTGCCTTGAAGGTAAGCAAACCCATAAAACTATCTTTAGAAGTCTTCACCACATGTAAATATTTTCTTCTTCCTAGCAGAAATATTTTTGCCCTTTTATTTGCCGCAGTTTCTGTCCTATGCTACTGTTGGTGCCAATAAGCACAATTTTTCTCAGGGCCAAAATCATATTTCAAAATCAATTTCTTGCTGTAGACTCAATAGTTCACTATTTGTGTAGTCACAATCTGTCCTACTTTCCGTGTGCTGTGCTCCTACTCCAGTCTTGTTCTTTGACTAGAGTTAGGGGGACTATCTCCCACTGTGGAACATGGACAGACACACTCCAACCACATCCCCATGCCATTTTAGTCCTAATTGCCCCAGAAAGGAAAACTGGGTGCCTGTGCCAGAGAAGTCACCAACTGTAGATGGTCAGGAGAGCAGAACTTCAGGACCATTGCAGAGGCCACCTCATTTGTTCTAGGTGTGGTGTCAGGTTGTGTCAGTCTTAATCAGAATACAAGAAGGCATAATGAGCGCAGCAAATATGTCTCTGTGTCTGATAATAAAACAGTTAATAATAAACTCTCCAAGTACTGTCTAGAAATAGGATATATATGGATCTACATTTGTAGTGTAAGCTGAGAAAATTGTTTCCCTGTCTGATCTTAACAAAAAAGAAAGCTGATTATTATACTCAAAGATTCCCTCAATTCCTTCTTCCAGCATTGTCTGGAATTCTGTATTGTAGTAGGCATACCTACACTGCTTGAACTAGAAAGCATTTTTCCCAATGATTTCTTTAAATAAAAAGCATCCTGTCCTTTTCCTGCTTTTCTGGCACAAAAAAATTTGCTTTTGCAGTATCCACAAGAAATGTGTGTGTCTGTGTCAATGTGGTGGTGATGTTAATCATTGTTCAGTTTTCCTTTTGTGTCTTACACAGTCAAGTCACTAGTCAGAGACTATAAGATTTTCAAGCAGGTAAAAGTCTCCGTTTTCTCTGTTGAATGGTTTATACAGTGTTGGCAAATATTGCAAGTAAGGACTAATTGTGCACTATACAAAGCAAATGGATTTTTGGAGTAATTAATTTTAGTAATTTCTTCTTTAGTAATTTTACTAAAGAAGTAAAAATGTATGTGCAGTTTAAAGATAACAAAGTGATAAACCACAGAAATTATACATCTTAATAATTTATTTTCAAGTTCTTTGGTGAATAATATTTTGTCTATTTTAATCCTGTAAAGTCTTTAATATGTCTTGGGAACCCTGCAATTATCGTTGAACAAAACATTCAGTCACTAACTGGCTCTTATTATATATTATTATTAAGAGTTTAAAACCTAACTCTTATTCATAGCGATGCTCAGAGGAAAAATGCCCACCAGTTTTGGCCTTGTGAAATTTGAAAATTGTTGTCATTTCTTCTTTGGCTGAACACTTCCATGAGCTGGCCTTCATGAATCATAAGCTTTTTACTCTGTTTGCATGACTGCAGCATATTCCCGAATTTTCTTTTTACTATTTTTTCCTTGTTTCCTTTTCCTCTTCCTTGGCTTGGCCTTGCCATTTCTTTGTCATGTGAGACTCATAAAGCATCTTTAAGCTTATTTTCTTTCACATGCAAACTATTCAGTTTAGCTTTAAATTTAAAAGGAGCTTTATATGATCCTGAGAAAGTTCTGCTTTCCTATACAAGTTTGCCATCTCAGAAGGAATTCAAGAGTCTTTGTACCTGTATCTATATATTTATTAAATTAATGTAATGTGTACATATATGTGTATATGTAATGTAATGTGGCATGCACACACTTGCTGAACATTTTTAGAAATAGTGGGGTGTATCTCTCAGGTCACCCTGTGGTTTTGCACAATGCAGCCGAAAGCTGCCCAAACAGAAGAGCTCAGACTTCGCCTGGGTCAGGGATCTTTTCCAGAGAGATGAGACCAGTATCACTCCTCCCTTTCCCTTAGTAAAGGGTGTCTGTTAAGAGCTGACTAGAGAGTACCAACATGCTGCTTTTTTTTTGCTAATCTAAAGGCCGCTTAAAAATCTCTGGAGATTATAAAAGCAGATAGATTGACCTCTTGGAGACGTAGTTGAATCCATGGCTTCCTGAATGTTTAGAGAAAGGGAGGATGTGACAGAGAGCCATTGGTTTAGCTGTAGTTAGGTATTGAGTCTATCATGGTAAATAAAATATCCTGCAAGTCATCTAGAAGACCTGTTTATAAATAGAGAAATCATTCTGTAAACCACTCAAATGCTGTCACCATTGGAATATGTTATATTTACCTCAGTACTTCAAGCTATTAAAATTGTTGTAGTGCTGTAACGATGCAGTGGGGTAATATGCTATATACTTATTTCCCAAAGCTTTGGGAAGAGTAGTTAGCATGCAGATGTGTCAAGTTCTTTATTGCCCTTTCTTTAAAATCTAGAAAAAGTTAAATAAATTTCAAAGAGGTTATTTTGTTTTTATCTTACACATTCACTTAGAAATACATAATAAGTTATCCCAAGAAAAGCACTTAGTATTCCTCATTGGTATGTGAATATAATTAATAGAACTAAGCAAGTGAAAAAATTTGACATTTCAATAACTGTCCAATGGATTTGCTAGTCTTTTTTTTTGCAGCTATTTTGATCAAACTTGGATCTGACAAGCATAAAAATAAATTAAGTCTATAAGTAGGAATGGTTATTATTTTATATTTGGATGCAAAGTAGTCTTGTAATAATTGAACTTAGAATTGTAGAAGTATAGAATATCCTGAGCTGTAAGGGACCCACAAGTATCATCAAATCCAAATCCTGGTTCTGCACAGGACACCTCAAGAGTCACACCATGTGCCTGAAAGCCTTGCCCAAACATTTTTTGAACTCTGTCAGGCCGCTACTGTTACCATTCCCTGAGGAGCCTGTTCCAGTGCTCAAACACCCTCTGGCTGAAGAACCCTTTCCTAACATCCAACTTAAGCCTCCTTGACACAACTTCTGGCCACTCCCTCAGGTCCTATCATTGGTCACCACGGAGAAAAGGTCAGCGTCTGCCCTTCCTCTTCCCCTCACAAGGAAGTTGTGACAGCAGTGGGGTCTCCCCTCAGTCTCCTCTTCTCCAAGCAGAGCAGAACAAGTGACCTCAGCTGCTGCTCCTACAGCTTCCCTTCAGGGCCTTTCACCATCTTTGTAGCCCTCCTTTGGACACTTTCCAATAGCTCAATGTCTTATGTTGTGGCTCCCAAAACTGCACACAGCATTAAAGGTGGGGGCCATGCGAGAGCAGAGTACAGTTGACAATGAAAAACACTTTTATATGTTGAGGTTGTCTATACTTTCAATTTGTTGTATTAATCTAGTTGAAAGGTGCAACTCACATTTTACCCTTTAACTATCTATACATGCTTATTTTCATAATTTCTGTGTGTATGTAAATGTAATATTTATAAAGGAATACTGATGTCACTGGAGGTTGTATTTATTTATTCACAGCATCACCAATGTTAGATTGTGTGTATGTTTGCCTTGATCCGTTGGGTGCATCCTTGAGGGTGGTTTAATTTCTGCAAGTGCTTTATTAGTAGCCTATCTGATAGGGCAAAGAGTCCAAATACTGCTTTGGTACATGATCTTGAAGAGGAACCGTAAGCATTAATACCAATTTACTCCCTTATACAACCACTGGGCCTCTTTCAGTTAGTAACAGCTTGCCAAAGAGAACATAATGGCAGAGGTTGTGTTCATGTGTCATCCCACTGTTATTGTGATTTTGTAACCCCTGTATGGTGCTGGCCAAGAAATAAAATTGTTGTCAGTCTTGCATGTCACATTAATTTGTGATAGACTGAATTAAAATAGCTGACCCATGGTAGCACATGTGTGACTCCATACAATATATGCTGCATTTTCCTAATCCTGGAAATAAAATTATGTTAATAGGGGTATACACTGTAGAAAAGGACAGGGATGTAATAAAGAGGTACCTGGAGTAGGGTTAAAGACGGTAAAAAATATCCAAGCTGACAAGTGTGGGCATATCAATAGTGATGTTGATTAGGATAAACAATGTGTACTGTGAGATTGATGTCTGCATATATTACATTTGTATAATTTATGCCCATTTCCTTCAGATTGAAACTGAAATGGCACATGCACATGATGAAATACGGAAATTTCAACATTAATATTGAACATTAGCATCTTCAATATCCAGTCAAATCACACTGAAGATAGTATCAAGAAAGAAAACTGTTTAAATCAACATAATTTTAGAAATTACCTCTGCTAGGTTCCTAAAAACATTGTTTTAAACAATGATACTGGTTTCCTTTAGAAGAGTCATAGTCATAAATGCTTATTTGTCAAGAAATAGGCAGATATCGTGACTTCCCTTGACAAACTCCAAATGGATGTCCTCACTGATTTAAAAATCACTGACTGGGAAAGGAAATGTTCACTAATGAAAGTAGTGGGTTAACGATCTGTTTTCACAGTATATGTAAGACTTTTTTCTTATATTTTTCCTGAAAGTCTAAGTTCAAAGTCAGGACCAGAAGAGCACCCCTGTTGTCACACACTTCAATTGATGTTAATTTAAAAAGACAAACAGTAAAAAAATAAAAAAACACACAAAAAACCCCCAGGCAAAAACATTAGAAGTTTGGTGATTATTATTATGTTGGTGTTTATTTGTTTGCTTGAAAGCACAGGATAGATTATTACTGCAGTTGCAGGACTGTGTTCAGATGTACAGTGTTTGTACTATGGTGAGTGCTCATTCTCAGCAGAAATTGATTTCACTTGGCAGACAAGTATAACTGCTCATCAATGTTGGTAAAGGTTTTGCAGTTTGCCAATGTGATTAGATTACAGGAAGATACTACAGCTATCTCTGTGACTTGCAGTATGTAAGTTACCATATCACAAATCAGCAGTGTCTAAAAATACATGGGAAGTGTACAGTGGTGACTCAGGAGTGACAGTTGTATCTAGTTCATTATTTGTGTGTTTGCTACATGAGATGCCAGCTGTATCAAACTTGCTTCCACTTCTCAAAATGGAGAATATTTCAGCTGATTTTCTCTTATCTGAGAATCCAGCAGATGAACTACTGTTTGATGAAATAACCAGATATTCTTCCTTAAGTTCCTGTCTGAATAGAGCATTTAGAGAAGCTGAAGCTGTGCTCATCAAATAACACTGTCTGCATTTCTGAAGAAGTGATGAGAGTGAATACAATTTGGTACTATCACAAAGTGTGTTGATCAGTAATGTTCTGGCATTTCTAGGGCAATAGTATGAAGTTTGCTCTTCACACATGTAGGAAAAGGAGGTTAAATAGACCCTCTGCTCCACAAAAATCTGTCTCTGGCTATGTCCAGGATCAACATCATATACTTCAAAAAATTCTCAAGTTCTATCCTGTAATAGAATTCTGTAATAGGTTAGGTGTTTTGGGGTTTTTTTTGTATGTGAGGCCTCTTCTTTGGAAATGAATGAAAAATTTAAAATGAAAATCTGTCTAATCCCAGGCTAAGTATCTTTTCTGTAGTTTCTAACATTTTCTATCCTTATGGTACTTAAATCAATAAACACTTATTTTCACTTTTTGCTTCAGTTTCTGCCCCCTAGTGTATATATTGTCATATAGTCTCCTGTTTTTGCTTTATTAGACAAACCAAATTCCGTTAGTTGTTTTTTGTGAAATTAGTGTAACCTTCAGTCTTGCTGTTGCCTTTCCTTGTCATGTATTACCTTTCCTGTCATGACAGCTGGATGTGTATGTGGTAGCAAAGTGGTACTTTCTGTTCTTTGCTGCAAATAGGTTACACAGGTCTCTTTCACAGCTGCAGCATGGTGATGACTTGTAGTCACCTTGACAGACAATTATGCCACGTTTTATTCTGCTGCTTTTTTGTTCTTCTGGGATGTATGTTCATCTTGCATGGGTGTGAAAGGAAAAATTTTAATTTTTTTTGCTGTGCTTTTTAGGACAACACTGCAAACGTGTAAGTTTATAAACTGTAATAAATAAGCTTGGTACATCTTTAATTGCAAACAAGCTGGTGATTACTGATGAGTTTTTAAACCCAACAATTTTAATAACTTGTATAATATTTTTAAGGACATCTATTTTAACAATGTGGACTTTTAACAGTAGTAATTTTTCTACTGAAAAATTCTTAAGGCCACACGAGTACCTTTTTTTCTCTATTGAAAGAAACTGTTGTGATAGGCTCTTGTTTTTATATGAATTATTTTATGTTGTACTGAATCTAGCCTTCCTCAAAAGCTACATGTAGTTCTTCTCTTTGCTGCTCACATCTGTGGAAAATGTCTTGAATACTCATCTACAGAAGCTAGAGCCATGACAATATGGTTAAATCTATAACTGACCAATTAGAGGAAAATTGCCTGTCAGCCTATGGCTAGGTTGGCTTAATAAAGGGCATGATGATATAAAGAACTTATTTCTCAATTCTCTATACAGGTAAAATAATATTTTAAAAAAAATAATTATTGCCTGAAAGCAGTGACACAGTACACAAATATAGTCCAGAACTTATTTTTAATATCTCTTCAATGCCTGCAGCATTGCACACAAACAATATAATTTTCAGTTTGCACTGAGAGTGCTGTATGTATGTAGAACAGATTTTCCTTAAGATATTTTTGAAGTTTGCCTGACTTTGACTGAACAATGCTATTTTTCTTCAAATTTGGACCCTGTCAGAGTCAACTGCAACCAGAACACTTAGACGTCGCACATGGACTGAAACCCATGACTCATCTTAGAATTGACTAGCTCAGTAACTTCCTGCGTTTTAAAAATGTGAAAGCCTTTTACAATTTTCTGATGACGGATGCTGGAGTAGTGCTCCCAGTCTTTTGAAAATAGTTTTGCATTTCACTGTCACCTTGTGCAGGCTCCTTAAACTGGTATCTAACAGCAGCCCTAACTCCTCTCCCTCTCAGCTCCTAAACCCCTGTTTTTGCCCCAGCTGAGCCCCAAGGTTTCATAAGTGACCTGCATGTGCCCTCTGTATCCTTAAAAGTTTTCATCTCTTATTGTTCACATCTGAGGTCTGTGTTTTAGGGAGAGTGGCTGTAGGAAGAACCCCATCCAGGATTGCAGAAGTTTCTCTTCCTGGCATACCAGTTGTTTTTGGGGAGGGAAAATCTTTGAGAGAGTTCAAACTGAGTCAGCATGCAGCGACCCAGATCACAAAATTCAGATTTTCCCCTGCAGTCCAGCCATACCCCTCTAACATTACATACATGCTAACCTGATGGTTCTTGTACCTATTTTGAGGACCTATAAAATGTAGAGCAGTAGTCTGCTTGCTGCAATATAACAGGGACAGCATTGACATGATCTAAGTGACAAAGTAGGACAATAATTTTTGGAGCAACATTCTGAGTGGGTACGAGTGGAACAAGATTGCATTTGCTAAGGGCAGAGAAACTGTTGCAGCAGCAAATGAGACATGTGATGCTGAGTGTGCAGCTGGGACTTCTGAAAGTGTGAATTTCCAGACATAACAGAAGTAGAGAGTATCTCAAAAGGAGAAGTTGTTTTGAAGAAAATACCCAAACTTTATCCCACTTGAGGGTGAAGTAGGTAATAGACAAGGGCTGTATGATCTTGTGTTGAAACAAGCTAACAGGGCACAGCAGCAAAACTGGAGAAGCAAGGGTGGTCTTCTTGAGAAGATCAAGTGCGTTGACAATTTTTGGGAAAGTGGTGGATTTGAGATGAGCTGCAGTGGGTCAGCAAGGAAATGACAAATATGTGGGGAGGTTAGGAAGATGATTCAATTAACATATCTTCCTCACCATCTGTTCTGACAGTGGTAAGACAAGTAAAGAAGTTCTATCTCACTGTAAGGTCTGTGTCTTTAGACCTGATAAGAATTTGGAAAAAATAAAATATGCAAATGCTCTGGATAGCTGTCAGGTGGTACAACTGCAGCAGAGGTGTTATTCAGAGGTATTATGGTATCAGGAATAAGTTGGGTGCAGAAAGGCATGTTTAGAGGAGGTATTACTGGAGCTTGAAGGAGAATGAGAGATCTAGATGTGTTCTGAAGGAAAATTAAGAGAAAAGATCAGAGTGTGATGGTGGAAAAGTGGTGGAAGCCATGGACAGTGAGTGTACTGTAGGGAGATAGGGGGTCAGTGGGTAGAAAGGAGAATATAAAGGACTAGAGAGGAGAATATAAAGTGAGTCTCAGTAAAGACATGTGGTTCATGCTTCTGCTGAGTGATTATATGTTCTGTTTAACAAGAAACCTGTAGATACTTTGAAGTTTCCAGAAAACAGTGACATTTCATCATATTTGTATACATTATTTAAAATAAAAATGCAAGGTATAAAACAATATTTAAAATTAGCACTATGCATTGATTGATTTTAATTATGTCAGCTTTGTGTACTGCCCCAATGAAATGTAAAATTGAATATACACTACCTTTATTTTTTGCTGTGAGAATAGGTTTTTTGCTAAAAATAGAATATATTACTTCAAACTTGGTTGGGCACATTGATTAGGAAGTTTGTTGAGTTTTCCAAAATTGAAAATAAAATATATGTTTATTTTAAGCAAACTTAATTACAGTATTCCTGTTATATAATTGCATTATTTGGCCAGTATTACGTGTTAGTCTTTTGTATTCATGCATTCACTCATTCATGTTACCTTTGCAAAATCCTGCAAGAACAAGACCCTTAACATATTTGTGTGTCAAAATATTTATGAATGCCGCCACCTTTCAATTTTCATCCTTTAAAAAGATACATATCCTAAGAGGTGTGTAGCAATCAGGGTATAGTGGAAAATAAGATGGAAGATTTTCCTCCCTGTGTTATCAAGACAAGCAGAATTTTTTAGTTCTTATCAACAGAAAAATAGGTATTTCATTAGAATGTGGGATTTCTATTAAACTGTATACACCAATGTGGGGGCCTGTGTGTTGTAAATTAGCTAACTTCTAGCCCTGCTCAGAGAGAGATTCCAAGGGGCACTCAGATTATCTCCTAGCCTGGATCATGACATGGAAAAGTTGGTTATCTGTATCCACAAAAGATACCTCTTCATTCATGTAAGAAGTCAGGACAGAGAGTTAGACAAAGGGATTTTAGACACCGGAATAAAATGGAGTTTCTATGTAAATAAACTGACTAATCAGTAACTCATGAAGCCAAACTGATTGAACCCAAATTAAATGTGGCCAACTCCATTTCCTTGATTAACCATCAGAGAATTTAACAAAAATATATTTAAAGCTGTAATCATCTCTAAATGACAGTCAGAGTTTTACTTAGAAAATGTTAAACCTGAAAATTGCTATAAATATATATATTTAGTACATTTGTACTCTTCTTATGAAGGGTACATCTGAAATAGCACTACTAAAATCACTTTGCAAATTGTATGATCTCCACTTCTGAGTGCCCAGTAATTTGACAGTTCTATTATATGAAATATGTAGTATTAGATGATATGTATCAGAATTTTAATAGGTAAATGCTGCTTATGAACTGATATACTTACTAAATGTGATGATTAGTTCAGGTAATAAATGACATTGTAATAGCTAATATGGTAGTAACAGTGAATACTCCTAAAGAATCAGAAGTAAAAGAAAATTAATAAATGAGGCAAACTAGATGAAAAGACAATAATACTCCCTTTACAAGCCTATAATAACAGTAAATGCTGAGTCTCAAGCCAAGTAGATTTTTGGTAGAAATGTTTATGACAGCCTAATTTTTTCATGGCATCTTAGAGTATCCTGAGTCAGAAGGGACCCACAAGCATCATCAAAGGCCAACTCATTTGTTGCTTTGAACATCACAGTACCACAAGTGTGGTTTTTCTGATTAAAATGTTAGTGTTTTGGTACTTAGGACTTAATCTTTCTCTCTTCTTTTACAAGGAAAAGACGTCAAGATGCTGAGAAAGGGAAGAATAATACTTAGATGTAATTACTCAAGAAAATTAATTTAAATTGTGTAGGAGGTAATCCTTGAGTCATCACTGGCTTGTTTTGATAAAGATGTTGGTTCTGTGCATAGATACCACTTTCAGTTTTTTCACTTATTTTTACTATATTAAACACAAACCTTTGAGTACATCTAAAAATATTACACACAGTGGTAAAAAAATTAGAATTATTTTTCTTTATTTGTTACCTTTAAGTGTTTATTCCCTAATCACCTGTGTGATTAGTAGAGACTTACATTAAATTCATTATCAGAAATTAGAGGAGTAAACTGAAGAAGCCACATGTTTTCCTCAATCCTTCAGAAATATGTACTATTATTAAAATAATAAAAAAATTAAAGAAACCAACACAATGAACAGCACACAAATTCTAGCTATAAACAGTAAAGGAATATGTGTAGAGTTTTAGTCTGCTAAAGATGATATTTTAAAGTTGGTGAAATGGTGAAAACACCAGTGATGTTTCTTAGTTGTAGTCCTTACATTTCTTTCACCAGAATAGTACTGCATATAAAAGTAACCAGAGATCTTCAGGATAAAAATTGTTTCTGAACCCTTTGTTTAAGAAGCTTAAATATAGAAAAAATTATATAAAAAATTGTTAGCATTCTCCTTCTCTGGGTTTTGTTTTTTAGGAGATGGCCTAGGCCTGAACCTGCAGCAACTTGCATTTAGGATGTTTCAGAAATCAAATGTCTTACCAGTACTGGTGATGGTATTCCATGAGACCCTTTCATGTGATTTTTATCTGAAACAGACACTGTATTTGACATTCTTATATTCAAAATTCTAGCCTCTGTAATGTACCCAATCGCAGGGGTATACAAAGAACAAATATGTTACATTTTCTTTACTTCTCTGTCTGAATGTCACTAATATTTGTTCTTTTTAGTAAATTCACACATTAACACATTTCAACTATTTGAATTAAGTACAGAGTAGGCTAACAGAGCTTATTGTTGTTTTCCTTAATCACTGTTATATACATTAAGCATTTAACTGACAAAGTATTTACTGAAAACCTTTTTGGTTTTCCTCAGAGTTTATGAGAGACTGTTTCTTTGTTCTCAGTGTCTTTTTACTAGTCACAGTGTTTTCAGCTTTTTTGATTGTTTTAAAAATTGATTCAATGAATTTTCATTGATTTAATCTTAAAAATTCACTTACAGCTTTTTGTGGGCATGGCCTGCAAGTTATCGTTCAGTAGTTGTTTGGTTTACATAGAAGATTTATTTATGTATTATTTGCTATTAGTGCAGAGATTATTATCTGTGAATAGAAAAAAAAGCAGCAATTCTTGGATAACACCAATGTTAGGTTAAAGCTCAAGTAGCAACAATGTTCTTATAATTATCTTTCATTTTTTATTTCTTTTCTGATATGTTGAATATTCACCAAGAGAATGATAATTTTAAGTATGTGATATGTAGCTGGATGTAAGCCAAATTAGTTTAACTCTGGGTAATGTATGCAAGTGACATACAAGGACAACACCAATACATTCACTGTGAAATTGGTAATCTGAATAAATATAAAAAATAGTGGTAAGCTTGAATATATGCCTTAATCCTAAATCTCTTTATATTGTCTTAAAATTTTGATGCTTTTGAATGAACTTCTCAAATAAACAAATGCATGACTGATCTTATTAGAGGTGCCTCATGAATCTACTGTATACTATGAAATTCTTTCCAAGACATTTAGAAATACTTTATATATACTTTTATATAATTTAGAAATTAACTAATAGAAAGGTGCAATGACAGAAGTTATTTTACAGAAAAAGAACATATTTGTTTTATTCAAATTTATTCTTAAATGCATTGGTGAAAACAGGTTGTCTTAAAGATGTTTTACTTGATAAGTTGTTGGATGACAATAAAACATCCATACCACACTTACAGTAATAGTGAAGGAATAATTCCTCTACTTATTACTGACATGCAAGTCTGTGGTTTCAAATGCTACAACATATTGCTGTATTTAAATTATGTTTTGAAAATTAATAAAGTGTCATTTGCTTGTCTGTGGATTTTTCAAGTAGATCTCCACGAGGTCTAAAACTCTCTTCTTTGGAACAGACAGCATTTAAAAGTATCTCTATGTCCTTTCAATGAAGTCTGCATCAGGACTGCTATGATTTTTTTTTCTCAAAATTTGTCTTGAAAACTGCCTTTCAGTTTCTGATTACAAAGGTAAACATAATAGGAAAAAAAAAATAAATCCCTGTACCATCATCTAGAATTCATGAGTTGGTTGGTTAAACTTCAAATCTTGAGCCGCATTTGAAGACAAGATCTATAGGTTATAGTTCAATAGCTATTTACAGTTTTTCTTGTTATAGTCATTAGGATTTCAAACAACAGGCTTGGTTTTTGTCTTGGCTTAATGAGTGCAAGTTTTTCCAACATTTATTTCCATGAGAGCTTAACTAAGTACTGTAACTTATTTTTTATTAGTTTGCTCTGTCCTAGAAAAGAATACCATCTTGGTTTTATTTTATTTTTTTTTGTAGAAGCAAGCAAATTGTCCTTGATATGTAACATTAACAGTAAAAAGCTGCTTATTTGGAATTGACTAGCCAAAGTTCACAATAGGTAGTCTCTGCAATTTCATGCTGTTTATCTTGGTTTTTTTTTCAGAGCAGCTAATTGCTCAGGAATAGAGGCAAAATTCCCATTGTCATTCTTCTTGATCCCCTTATAATTAACAAAACTGAAGATATTAATTTTTCTTTGTATTATCGCTAATTATGTTTGTGCATTCTGGTGATTTTATATGCTGTTAAAATACTTTCAAGTTGAAATTTCAGTTTTGAATATTTTCAGTATTACAAAATAACTTTTTGGTGTCTGTTGATTTCTAGTGTGTCCTTTTGTTTCCCATTCTACCTAACAGAATCTCACTGTACCTCAAAATTAGAAGAAAGCTAAGTTGAATGGAGGTTCTCAGTAAATACCATCTTTGCAAAGAGGAAAAATATAGGCAGTTTCCAGTATGTGGAAAAAAATAGTTTTACTGCAGTGAAACTATGGAAACAAAAAAAATTGTCAGAAGCCTTGTAATAAGCCTCAGTGAGCAAGGAGAGGTAATATGACTTTTGAGATGTCACTTGTCCCTTTCACTTTAAGGAATTACTTGGTCAAAATTCAATATTTTCCTCACTCCAGAGTAGGAATGGGTTGGTGTGCTGGTACTCTGCCTTCATGCTTGCTTTGGGGATCAGATAGGAAACTCCCAGAAAGACAATTGGCAGGACAGGATATAATTTATTTTTGAATATGGAGATCATTCCTCAGCCTAGATGTCAATGGGCCTATTTACATGACTGTACCTTTTCTGTAAGAGAGACAGACTTACTAGCACTTGCACAGTTGAATACATTGTGAAAAGTGTACTTAGTCTACTTTCCAAGTGAGCACCTATGTGATTAATTGCAGACATCTCTGAAATTTCAATTTCAATGATAATTTTTTTTAATGAGGTGATTATTTTCTTTAAGTATTTAAATGTAGCTTAATAGTCTGTATTTTACAAAAACTTAAAAACAGTAAATATCTTTATGTGATTTTTCAACTTTCAAAAAATCCATGGTGTAAACAATAGGTTTGTGCAGTAGGATATTATATATATGTTATCTGTCAAAACTGTTCCTGCAGGATTTTACTTCAGCAAGTATAATTCAAAGTGAGAAAATGTATTTATAAGTGTCTCATTGCCTTCTGTAATCTGCTAAATCACCTGTGGCCACATTGGCCGTTAAGTATTACAGTAAATACTGTAAAAATATCCCCATTCCCACTTACAAGGGGAGATGGAACCCAATCTGAATGTCAACTCAAGTTAGAGAAGACGCGAATTGCTCTTGTCTTAGAAAAAAAGTAAACCGAAGTGGAACTACTTTGGAAATGTGAGAGTAAGATTCTACAGACTTGTATTAATTACAGAGGAGAGAAAAAGAGCGTAACCACTTCCCAACTGTGGTCTGCAATCCTTTTAAGGTCTAATGAAGCAGAGTACTTGAAAATAGCAGGAATGTAGCTGAGGGAGTGAGTGGGTTGGTGATCTGAGGCAGTGTTGTTAAGCACTACCCATATGATGATGAACTCATTGGTGCAGGAGGCTCTCAGGACCCATCCCTTCCCCTGCTGTTACCATAATTATCATGCCCTGTGATGGCCATATAGGAAACTACACTTGGGAGATAACAGCCTCTCGGTTCTAGTAAAGTTGTTCACTTTATCTTTGCTCACCAACTAGAGGAAACCAAACCTACCTCAGAATTGCTTAAACAGATTTAACTAAAGACTGTGTTTGTCTCAGTGTAATCAGAAAGTTATGAGAAATTGAGTTCTAGCAATTAAAAAAATTGCTATCACTGTACAGTAGTTGCTGCTCTTAGCATTAATTAGACAAAACACTACTGCTTGAAATGAAACACAACCCACCCCCATCCCCCAAAATCTTGTAAGTGCTGTTAGTTACTGATTTCCAGCCTAAGCTTGTAATTTCTCCCAGAAGTTTGATGGCTTCATAAACCACCCATTGGAATTCTCTAGCCATGCAAGATAAAACTATTTTTGTCTTTCAGTCCTGTTCATCATGCATCCATTCCATCCCACAGTTTAGTGAAACTTAGTCTCCTGCTCACTGACAGTCTAGATTTTAGCATGTGGTTGCTCATTGCCCTGAAGAGATGTCAAAACCTGTGAAACTTCCTCTTTTCTGCTCAAAGTAGCAATTTTCTTTCTTGCCCTGAGCTGCTTATCTAGTTTTTGGAATGATCTTACAGAAGCAATGATTTTACTCAACACATGGAAGCCTTCATTTTTTTGCCATCCTCAAGGGATGGCAAAAAAGAAGAATCAAGAACATGCATGGAAATGAACTAGATCTTTGTTAAACTGGTTTAAACTCATCTGCATTGGGGAATTTGCATTTGTTTAACTAAAGTAATTAAAAATTTATTTCAGTTATGTTGAAGCCACTTTGTCATTGCTAATCAGGTCCTTGAAGCACTTTAGAGCTATATGAATTAAGACAAAGGCATTCTGGCTAAGTGGGTGGCCTGACAGCACAGAGCTGAAATTGCAAATCCTCAGGGAGTAACAGAAAAGGCAAGAACAGAAGGGGCACAGGGATCAGTGTCTTGGGTGGCAGGGCACTCAGACCTTGGGGACAGGCCTGCAGCCTGCAGCCCCTGCAGAAAGTACTTTGTGTTACAATTGCTACTTTTAAAAGGGTATGTAAGGCTGTGCTCTGTCCCCTCAAACAAATGTATAAATTTCTTGTATGGGAATGTGTAATGCTGCAGCCTGGAGGAGCTGTGGACTCTCTCTGAAGTAGAGAGGCCTTACAGAGACATCTGGATAGCCAGGGAGCAAGGTGGTACCTACTGCCAGACTGGGACAGGGTAATCCTGGTATTTGTACAAACAAGAAGCTGGAGAGAAGCACACAGAAATAGATCTGTGGGTCCTGGTGGGCAGTAAGTTGGATATGAGCCAGCAGTGCCCTGGCAGCCAGGAGGGCCAGCCCTGTCTTGGGGGGCATCAGGCACAGCATGGCCAGCTGGGCAAGGGACGGGATTGTCCTGCTCTGCTCTGAGCTGGGGCAGCCTCACCTCCAGTGCTGGGGGCACCACAATATAAGGAAGATATAAAGCTATTAGCATCCAGAGGAGGGCTACAAAGATGGTGAAGAGCCTTGAGAGGAAGCCATATGAGGAATGGCTGAGGTCACCTGGACTGTTCAGCCTGGAGAAGGGAACAGGGAAGGCTGAGGGGAGACCTCACCTCATTGCAGTCTACAACTTCCTCAAGATGGGCAGCAGAAGGGCTGGTGCTGATCTCTCTGGTGACCTGTGATGGGACACAAGGAAATGGAATGAAGATGTATCAGGGGAAGTTCAGAGTGAGTGTTAGGAAAAGGTTCTACACCCAGAGGGTGGTTGGGCACTGGAAAAGGCTTCCCAAGGAAGTGGTCATAGCACCAAGTCTGAGAGAGTTCAAGGAGCATAAGGTGGGACTCTTAGTCATAGAACTTGATTTTAGATGCAGATATTTTTAGATACATATAGTTATATGGAACTATAAAACTATAGATATAGTTTTAGACACACAGAGAGCAGGGATTTGGAGTAGATGATCCTTATGGGTCCCTTCCAACTTGAGATTGTATGAAAAGCAGTGTGGCACAAGGCCAGAGATGTGGTTGGGGCAGCTGAGTGTCCAGCCTGCCAGACAAGTCTTCAGGCATGAACCTGAAGGTCCCATAAGGTCAAGCCAGGGGGTCAAATTTGTGAATCAGGACTAGCAACATCCTATAAGAAAATAATGTATTTGTCTGCTAAGTGTTAGAAGGAGATTCTGCCTTTTCCTGAGGGAAAAGGTGATTATATCTCTGGTTAATTTGAGGTCTAATAACTATCTCAATCCTTGTTTTGATGTTAAATGTACAAATTCAGAGACCATGCCAATTCGCCGATGCAAGAATGAATAAGCTCCTACAAGTTATATATAACTCATCATTAGTGGTCCTTCAGATAGATGCCAGTTGACAAAATCAAATTTTTTTCTATATACCTTGTGATTTTTTTTACCCACTCAAAAGTAAGTAGTAAAGGAGCTTTTAACCAAGAAAATAACAAGGCCCTCAGGCATCTTAAGTTGGGCATCTAGTACCACTGCTTATTTTATAACATTTCACTTGCACTATGCTAGTACTTTCTGATTTTTGCATGATTATAAACTGATCAATTGAGTAAAGCACTGCATTTCCATACATGATAAAAACTATTAAATACACAGTGCACATTAGTGTTTATATGGCTAATTTTCTTTCCAAAATTTATTATGCATTTAAGGGCATGTTATATTCAAATGGAGAAGGTTTTTCTAATTTCATTCGCCCATTTTCTGCTCCACTACATGAGCAATGAAATTTTTATTCAACAGTTGGGGAGAAGACTGCATCTGTCTCATTAAGATACTTACAGTCTAAAATTTTTCTGGAATGTATGCAGTCTTATTGAACTGCTGCAAGCAATATACAGCTCATTCACAAATGAACTTAGTGTTAAAAATTCTAGTTTACACAAGTTTTTTTTTTTCCCCTTTTCACTTTATCTCCAAAACCAACATCTTATTATCATTAATTTTTTAAGAAAAGAAATAATACATTTTTGTTCAGAATATGACTAGGAGCTGTTACTGTAGCTCACAAAATTGTTCTTGAGGGAACACTGTACTGTTAAATGCAATCCATAAACTTTCTACTTTATATTTAGATTTTTTTTAAGTAGGTTGTGACTTTTCATAAGATCTGAAATATTTTGTTACCTTTTTGAGTATAGTTACAACTCTATTGACTTTTGCAAACACTGGACTACAGATCATCTAGCCAAAGTTGAGAATGTGTTTAAAAGACTCAATGTGATCTGAGATCTGGCAAACAAGAATGTTGCAGAAATTTGTTTACTCAACCAACTGTCTGCTGGATGGACCAGAACTCAGCTGTTAGGGGTCTAAAAACTATTTTTATGCATCTCCTTTCATGTGACTGTTCAAATGAGTCAAATAATATTTTTTTTCTTTATGCTTGTATACTTTATTGTTTATTTGGGTCATATGCTGTTAGTCAGGCTTCCTATTAGTCTATCTAAAATCTTAAAAAATTTTCTACTTAGATGTCTATGTTCTTAATTCAAGAACATTAGCTAACCATTTCAATGTACCAAAACATGAAAGCCAAGAGAGAAATCTGTTATTTATTCCTCAATTTCCCACTCCCACTAACACAAACAGAAGCTACACCATTTTTAGGTTACACTGTAATTTGTGTTTTGCACTTTTTTTTCTTCATTTTTTTTTTTAAATGAGGTTTTCCTTTGGCTTCATTTCTTCTAGTTCACCCAAAGTTTACACCAGTTAATATAAGCTAGTGGAGCAGAAGCAGAGACAAAGTTTAAAGAAATGAAGATGAATGACTATGGAAAATAATGTGAGGGGACTGCAAGGTTTATTTTCCCCTGTTTAATTGTTTTAAAACAGGCAGCATTAAATTATTCATAAAGTAGCAATGGTGAAAGCAGAGTAAGTTTTTAAAAGAAAAGAAGATCTTGCATCTTTCTTTGAACTGGCTAACTACTCTCAGGATGTAAAATAGTTTTAAATGTTTCTCATCTGTGTCTTGAGAGAGAGAAACTCTTCTAAAATTATACAGTTTGTTGTGCATAAAGATGGGCACTGGAAGTTTTTCTATTTGACACCCTATTCTGTACATTAAGATTAATCTTGAAAAAAAGTTTAAAGGATGTTGGATAACTTCAAATGTGAATATATTAACACTCAGGGGATAATTGTGATTAACCAGAGGAACAAAAATGCAATAGAAAGTGACCACTTAGTAGAATCTTCAAGTGAAAGTAGGGTGCCAAGTTGTGTTTTAATCAATCACAAGTTATTAAAGTCCATATCCAGTTACATGAGTGAAATCTCATGACCTGAAATCTCATGTACATTATCAACATAGCTGTTTCATGGCAGCTACCCATGTTTTCCTCTTTAGCTCCTGACAGGGAAAAAATATCTTTATCTTTCTTTTACTGGAAGTTAGAGTGACTTTGTCTTATAGTTGGTGCTGACTAGTAGCAATTATAAGGATAACTGCCATCAACCAGATAACAGACTTTCTTACATATCCCAGTTTTGTAGGAAGGTAAGAGGAAGCTTCATGTGATGGGGACATTATTAGCATGCACATACTAACCCTGCATATGTATTAAGTCAGGCTCAAGGTTATTTCCCTTCCTTATTGACCCTAAAGTATATTGAACAAAGAAAGAATGAACTCTGATGAATAAGCTATAAAGTCACCCATTTGAGCCAAAATTATGCCATATGTATTAAAGTTGAAGTTTAACCACTAACAACTTGCTTGCATTACAGTTCAGCCCAGGTTGTGTCAGTTTTCTTTGAGATTCCTATCCTTAAATCTACTTTAGATTTTGCCTTCAGATTCAGGGCGGGTCCTCATGCTGTATTTTTCATTGCAGATACCACATGAAAATCCTGAAATGATGCAGAATTTTCTTTTTAAGCACAGGAACTGAAAAAGAGCACAAATTAGTCCCATCATTCTCCATATTTTTTCATTCAGCAGTGACTTTATTGCAGTCACAGTTAATCTGTTGTCTAATTATCAATAGATTAAAGAGGTCTGTATAGAATTTTGTGTAATGTACTCTCTCAATTAAGGACAACATGTAATGATATTGGGTATGGGATAATGATAATGAAATGGGAGGTATTTCAGCTGTTTGTTTTATGTATAATTCCTCATACTTTCTTTATGAAACAGAAGTATAATAAAGAAAGTTCAAACAAGTATTTGTTATTTCGGTGATTGCATTGACTGGAGTGACCCATCTGTGAGTGTTGCCCTTTGTGGAAAGAGTTGTGTGAGTGTTCCAGCGGTGCAGAGTCCTCCACCCCTGAGAATTAATTGGCTTGTCTTTGTGGGGATCAGGGGCATTTGCTTCTCACTACATTTAAAGAGTTAATAATGCCTAATCCTAGCACAGACATGCTTGTGAACATCTAATGGAAGAACAGCTTTCATTTTTTTGCTCCTCCAAGCTGATAAACAGGCAGGAATTAGAGGGATTCCCATTATGTTTTATATAGCGGATTTGTACCATAAACATCTTTGCCTGCTGAGCACTCCTTGCCTGTCACTAGTTGTTTGGCTGCTGGCGACTCATCTTGACAACTTGAACTGATCACAAAGCAGAGAAATATCTAGTGTTTCAGATGTGACAACTATTTTTAATAACAATTTGATTATGTTCCAATTAATAATTTGTAACACTTAGTTCCATACTGTCTGCACAGCAAACTTGAATAACAAAGATGAGTATACTGGTAGCTTTTTACCAAACACCACAAATCACAAATGTCAGTCACTTAGTGCTTTAAATTTACAGGGAGTTACATAAGTAGTAAGTCTCAGTACTGCAATTCAGTTAAAAAGAAACTTAACTTAATCTTACTGTTTCTGAATTCTGTAAATCCTTAAAAAAAATCTCATAGATGCTTTTTTATACTCTTGCACAGCTTCTTTCAAAGTAGTAAGGTTATACTTCTAACATTATGGCTCTGACAGCCTTATCATTATCCTACTTTCTAAACATATTGCCAACTTGAATTTTAAGGAACGGTGTTAGTAACCGTTTCTGTAGTGATGCGTCATTTGAAGCACATATGCAAAAGCTATCTTTAGATTTTGAGCCAGAAGTATACAGCTAGTGTCTCAAAACATCATACAGCTTAAATACATTCCAGTATATGTCTTTTGCTTTTTGACTGCAACAAATACTGATCAGGAATGTGTAGTAGATTAACCTTTGGAGAATCAAAATTATAAGGTTAGGCTCTTCTAAATAATTAATTTTGTGGTGCTGTAGTCACCAGTGTTGAAAAGAACTATGATTTCTCAATTTTTACTCTTTTTGGCTCTTCATAACCCAAATTATTTGTATTGTTGTTCTTGTTTTCTAACAATAAGATGTGAAAGAGCTTCTCTCAACCCCAGATGCATGAAAGTCTGTGTTTCAAACTTGTGGCTATACACCTTTAATGAAAATGTAAAGGCTTAAAATTAGAATGGCAAAGGCAACAATGCCAAGTTTGAATTAGCTAAATTAACCTTTTTGTGTTTCTAACTGATATTCTCTGTCAACAGAGACAGCACATTTAAGAATTTGTCAGGATTGTCTGAAATATACAGAATAATATGTAACCTACATATTTAAAATATTCAGGAGTAGATCTAGTAGAATTTCTGAAAAGTTTTGTTAATCCCAGGTCATATCTTGCATATTTTTCCTCCCAGATTTTCATGCTGCTAATACTGCTAATACTTCCAGTCACTGAAAATTAAAGAATTATTCTTCCATATTAATTTCTCATACAAGGTTGTGTCGTTAGTCCTTCTGGCTTGCATTTTACTTTGCTGTCTTTCTGATTGCTTTCTGTGAGAGGACTTTCTCTTTTTTTTTGTTCTGTAAAACTTTCAGAAATAAGAAATTTTAATTTAAAAAAACCAATGGATCAATGGGTTAAAAGAAATTTAAGACTGGCACAAAAATTTCAAATTTTAGTAAAACTGTAATTCACCTTGTTCTTCATGGATACAGTTTAAAAAGGTGAAAATAAAAAAAAATATAAATAAATTGTTTGAGCTTTAGTCCCATGGATAGAGGGTGAAGAGGAACTAGTCCTCAGAATGTGAAAAAAGTGTCCGCAAAATTTAGTCTAATCTTAGTCTAATCTTTCCCCCTCCCTTGTCTCTTCTGCCAGTTTCTCCCTTATCTAGCAATATTCTGAGCAGCATATCACTTCCTCAGAGAAAACTGTGCCAGGGACTTTCTGTGGGAAACTGTCACACAGGTCTGGGTTTGACAGGCTGGATGGGGCCAGGATGGGGTTTGCTGCTGCCTGAGACTGAAGGATTCGTTTTGGGAGGAATAACCAGAGGGGACTGAAGCGTGGGAAGAGCTGGGAAGCAAGCGAGCAGACCAAGCCCTGAGCTGTGTGCACAGTTGGTGCAGAGAGAGCAGATTGCCCTTCAGGGCAAAGGGGAGCACTGTAAAGAGCTTGTAGGAAGGGGAAGAAGCACCTGTAGATATAAATATTTTACTAATTTATGCTGTTCACTGTTGATGATACTTATTTATTTAATCTTCCTTTCTTAATATTTTAAATAAATTTATTTGCCATCATACAAGAGAAGAAATGCCTTACAGCTCAGAATCCTAAAAATCTCATGGCCAAAACCAACATGGTGCACTGTTTTATTCTTGACAAACTCCTCAAAGTTCTTTATGCCTGCTCAAGTGATCAAATTCTCTTAAAACAATACCCTTATTGTGCAGGGTCCTTTCTTCTTTCTGTGGCAGCACATAAGTAGAGGATAATGCAATTAGAGGATAATGCAATTAGTATCAAATGGAGCAAAATGCTCAATGACCTACTGACACAGAAGATCACATTTTGGGATGGAATATCATGTGGAAAAATATTACCTATTCAACTTGCCATTGCTTCTATTTCCTAAATCCTCAAAAGCAGGCCATCGATTCTATTGCTACAAGGATTTCTGTTAAAGCAGCCAAGCCAATCTATGGTTAATTCAGCTTGATGTCATCTGCAGGATGGACACCTGCAGTTAATTCTGTATCTAAGATAAAAGCAGAAGCTTTGAAGCAGAAAATCTGACTTTAGGTTGTTGTTTTTTTGTAGGTTTTTTTTAAGAGGTTTTACCTGTGTCCAGTAATCTTGTTAATGTTCTTTTTTTAAGTGTTTCTTGTAACTTCTGCAAATGATATTTTGTAACTGTGGTTGTGTTTTGTTAATGTTGTTTCTCACTTTTTTTCTGTGTTATATTACCAAAATATACTAAATTTTCAGCTATAGAAATCAGTTATCCTTAGCAGCACTCTCTATTTCTGAAATATTATTTTATGATATAACTGTACATAAGTTCCAGTGAAGTTAACGTTGCACAGTCTGAAAAGAATTTATGTATAAATGTGCTTAGTGAGAACATGGAGATATTTAGTATTCTATCTCATGGACAGGTTTTTTTTAATGACCATGAGATAGAGATACAAAATTTTTTCTTAGTTAAACTTCTGTCTTGACATTTTACTAGTAGGGACATAATTGATTTTCATTTTGTTTGTCATAAACATGGAAGAAAAGGTATTTGTATTTCATGCAGCACTACTTTAAAAAAGAAAAAAAAGAGGAATAATTCTGAAATCAGGACTTCTATTGACCTCAGTAGGGAACTTTAAATTGGTGGTTTGTTTGGTTTTCTGTGGATTGACATTGACATGTCTCTACTCTTAAACTATTTCTTACTAAGAAGGTATATTACAATTATATAAAAAGTATACATTATTTTTGGTCTTTCCTTTACCTCATTGTTAATACTGGCTTTCCAGTGTTATTTGAAAAGCAAAATCTGCTACAGATACTTATAAGGTAGATGAAACAATATTTTTTAAGCTGTTTAATCATTTAATGGTTAAGATGGCTAGACTGAGCTGATGTCTGTCTTCTTTTGTAGTCATTGAGGAGAGAGATACTCCTCCAAAGACTGATTCATCCCACTTTAATTGTTACATTCTGTGCACTGACTATAACAGACTTAACTCATCTGAAAGGCTTAGTTTCTTGACTGTAGCTGAGATTACATTTGAGAAAATATATCCAGCTACTTAGAATTACCAAGAAAGAGATTTTCACAACAGGTGCTTGAAGCAGCATTAGTGAAATTTAAAAAGCAATGTTCTGATAGAGTTTAGGTGATTTCAAAATAGATAAAAACTATGACTTCTTTAGAGTCATAATTTCTTTTAACTAAATATACTGTTAATCCTATTGGACATGCTAAAATTAGTCTCTGGGAGAGACAGTATGAGAACCAGACTTCATAATGTTTATTATCTCAAAAGAAATAATGTTTTGGTTCCTAGGTCACTGATGTTTTTAACACCTAAAAATACATCCAGTACTTTTTTAAATAGTTGTGGTGGTGTTCAGAAAACTAGAGAAGTTTTCTGGCACTCCATCAGAAAGGAATAATGATTGAAAATTGCTGCACAATGTGTAGTGTGTAGAAACAATTGCCGTTTTAGGGTGAGCAACTGATTATTTAATTTTGTATGATTGGAAGAGTTGCCACTGAACACAGGTCTAATCCCAGAATGGAAGAAGGTGTAGAAGTGCATATTACAGCATATACAGTAATTTTTTTGATATTTTAATAGGCAACGTGTAGATTAGCTTATTTCTATCTGATATCCCATATGGCAAGGAAGAATTATTTTCAAGCATTTGATTACATTTTGCAGTTTTCTTTGCCTTTCCCTCTGTTGTCTGTTGCAATGGAAGTAAGTAATATTTTATTAGTAAGTAATATTTACAGATTAGAATGTTTGGGCAGCTGTGGTAAAGACGAAATGTGGCTCCTACACTACAGCATGGTGGTTAATGAAACAGTGCATATATTACTGTTTTGGACTTAAGCATAGAAACCCAGGTATTCTCATTCCTAGATCAGGCTAACTTCCTATTTGGTAGATAAATATTTCTGTGTATGCTTCCAAAGTCAAAGGTTAACTTAGAGTTTCTCAACCCTTTTGAAAAAGGTGAAGATAAGGTGAAATGGCCAGTTAAAACAGCAAGTAATTAATTGAGTCTCTCTGTTAACAGGAAGAAGGTCAAGTGCACATAACTGTTGTGATTACACAGCCTGCATTACAAGCAGCTGAGTCATTTAACCTGAAAGTGGTTAGATTGGAAGACTGAGAAACAATTAAATGTGATTTTACTTCAAATTAGTATCTATACTTCCAAGTTACTCTAGTATTTTAAAAGATTTTTCAGAGTCCCTTGTCATGTTTTGCAGTACCAAACAGTTTTATTGCTGTGAAACATTTTGTTTAGAGTTTTTGTTTAGAGTCCTCCTTTTTTTTTGTTTTCCTTGCCTTACTGTAGCTAACTAGATGTAATTAAAAAATGGTAATTTCTAATGGATATGTATTTTTTCTTTTTTTTTTACTTTGTCTTGTATATAATTCTGAAAGTTTTTCAGATACACAGTTTTAATTGCCTGATCCAAAGTCTAGAAAATATTTCTTAATTTTGTCATACAGGAATCGTACATCTAGTTAATACTGGGGAGATTCCATAGTTATCTGAAGATTAAATTATTTGCAATATCCCTCCAAGACCTATGAAAAACACTGAAAATCTGATGCTGCTGCTGTCTCATCATACAGTGAGGTTGAAATTCTACAGCATGCTGTAGATATACCAGGGAAAACTCAGTTGTTTTGAAATTATGCAGACCTTTATTAATTTCCCTCCAACTCCATCTTTAGTGTAGGAGACCTCTGCTAAATAATGTCTGGCACCAGGAGATAACATTGTGGATGTTTATTTACATGGAAGCTACTGTTTCACTTTAGACTTACTTCCTGATCTGCTTGAAAGCTCAGGACAAAATCAGAATGTAGAGAGAAGGAAAGGAATGGGAGCCCATTAGAAAGGGAAAAGAGCAACAAGCATTCAAGAATCATAAAATCATTAAGACTGGAAAAGACCTCCAAGGTCATTGAGTCCAACCCTTGACTGAACACCACTTTACTGACTAGGCCATAGCACCAGGTGCCACATTCACTTGTTTCTTGAATACTCCTAAGTGCAGAGCTAGAGAGAATTGTTTACTTGCTCTAGCTATGGCTGTAGAACAAAGTGCATGACTTCTTTTCTGATGCTTTATGCAGCTATTCTATTCAGATTGTTATTTTTGTTTAGAGGTTGCACAGAATCCACCAATACATTTCAAGTAAGAATTGCTGTAGGTTATACACAAATAGTTTGAAATGTAAGAAAAATAAGACACTACCTTTCCAGCAGTGCATGCTTGGAATCTATAATTATTATAAAACACTTCTTTCAGTAAAAACGTTTTTTTGGCAGTGAATGATTTTGCTTTTTAACAGAGGTTTGATTAAGAAGTGTTAAAAGTAGAATGGAGTTAGGAATTGCAGGATGTTCCTAGAAGCAGTTTTCCTCATATTTTTAATTATATCTTTGTACATGTTTTGCGCTGGAGATGCTGAGCAAATCAAGCATCACTAGAACTTATGCCTAACCAGTTGGTGCAACTGCTGTCTTTAAGTACTTATTTTGTAAATTACGATTGAAAAATGATGAATATTCAAAATGTTTCACTAAACTAGTATTTATTAATACTGGGTCTGCTTCCTCAAATAAGGCCAAAGGAAATCTAGGAAAATTTGAGGAGCTCGTATTGATGCTCTCATTATCTGCTAACATTCTCAAAATTGCATGTAATTGCTGCATAATATTTCTGTTTGAAAAAGCTGCTAATCTAATCTATTTCACTTCCTCTAAAGGTAAACCAGTTTTAGGCCAGAAAGCAAAGTACCTGAGCAAAATGATAACTTTTTTTTTCTCATTCTATTAGTAGAAGCTAAAATACACTTAAAGGTGTTATTTCAGGAATAGATTTTGTCAAGCAAACCTGGTATGTTTTATCAGTAAAATTACGAAACAGCAAGATAAATATAAATATCAAATTTATATCAAAATATAAATGTTGATACAGGTTATAATATAAATATTTGATTTCTTTAAGCATTCTTTTTACTGCCACATTATGCTTTGATCAAGAAATTTGCCTTTTGTGGAGTTAATGGAGGGACATTGATCAGATTACAAACAGACTGTTCAGCTGTGAAGGTATGGATGTGGTTGGAGGCACATTTGTGAACAGTAATATTTCCAGCAGATTGCTGTGTCATCCAAAGGGAGGTGCTGGTTTTGTCAATTGTCTTTGTAATCATTGGCCAAGTGTGGAAGCAGTGCAAGGAAAAACAGAGTAGCGTGATGTGAAACACGTGGTCGGTGTTCACAAACATGCTCTATGGAATGTGAAGTGCAAGTAGTGGTCTAAACTTTATTTTTAATTGTTTTAGCAAGCAGTTTACTCAGAGAAGGGTTAATTGTCAATTTTTGTGTCTTTTCAACACCAGCTCCTAGGATGAAAAGGATGAGCTTTTTGCCTGACTATACAAAAATAAATGGAATGTTAAACAGGAAAGAAATTTTTTGATTGAGCCAGCAAATAAGGCCATGTTTCTCTACTTAATTGATTACTAAGCACAGTAATAATCCAAGCTGAATAACACTAGATTCCCATGTGTGCTAAGAAGAAAAAGAAAATGATGGAGGAGTCTAGCTGATGAATCCAAGAGAAATTTAAGAACTGATGTACCCAAATCTTTCTTCATGAAGAAGAAATAAGATGTTGAGGGGTTTTCTGCCTTGGAGGAGAAGGCATGAAATTGAACTAGGATAAATTCAATTTTGAATGCAGATGCAATTTCCTTATAGCAAGGATAATTAAACTGTGGAGTAATTTCTCTGGGTGTTAGTCTCCTTGCAACTCAGAATGTTGAGACATGATATCATAACATTCTTTAAAAATGCTTAATAATAGAATTAGGTACTGCAAGAAAAACACAGAAAGAAATAATCTGTGGGCTACAGCAGATAAATAAAGTGATCACTGCAGTCTCTTCTAGCATCAGAGCTTGCATCCATGACAAAAGATTTTGTATTTTAAGACATTAGCATCCTGATTCTTCATGCAATTGAATAAGACTAAAGGCTATAGAAGTGAAAAAGATAGATAAATTCTTTTATAAGAAATAAGACATAAATTGTCTTAAGGCACCTCTAGTGACTGTCTAATCTTACCAGCCATTCAAGGCAGGTTAGACTGAATTTGGGTCAGACTGCCCAGAGCTGTGTCCCGTTGAGCTCTGAGTTCTCAGCCTCTCGGGGCAACCTGCAACACTGGAATTTCCCTTGCTGCAACTCACTGTTTGCTAATCTCTGCTGTGTATGTTTCCAAAAATTCTGAATTCCTAGTCAGCAATTAGGTAGATGACCATAGTAATTGTACCCTTTGCCTAATTTCTGATCTGTACAAACCCGATTTCCTTAGCCACTGCTGTTACAGTGCTCTTCTGTTACTATTATTTTGCTGTCACTTTTTCCATTCAGTTTTGAATACCTTTCTTGTACTGGTGGGTCCAAACTAAACACAGATGCTAAACCTGGTACTGGATTGGATGCACTAATTCTATACAAGAGAAACTGATAACAAGAATGACAACAAAAGCAAGAATAAAATGTGTGAATACTTTTTTTCCTTCATTGTTGTATTGCGTGTTCTTTGCCACAATATAGAAATTGTGTCATAACCTATGGTATAATTAGATATTACATTTGTTATGGGATCCTCTATCTGCATAAAGAAACATGGAATTTAGATGAAAGTTATGAACTGGGAAAAAATTAAACAAGCAGATTAAAAATATTTTTGTTTATAATAATTATTTAGTATAATAAAATGGTTCAAAGAGAAACATTTAGGAGTAATATTGACTGAAACACTCAGTTGCTAAATATGTAAAGAGAAAGCTTTCAGGGAATTGTCATAATTTCTTTCTGAAAATCTCTTGCTGCAAAGTGGGTTTTTCTGCTGGCTATACCGTTTTTCCTGGGAAACATGCTTTGTAGTAGTGTGATCCCACACTGTTCTCTGCAGGGTTGAACACAGAGGACAGAAATGGCCTGTATGTTTTTGTGATTTCAATAATCAGTGAAATCCCAGTGTAATGCTATACACCATTCAGGAAGGCATCAATATCCATCACTTCAGAACCAGTCTCTCTTACCTCCTGGTTCCACACTGGCTCTTGAAAATAAACTGTTCTGCTCAGCTCTTGAAAATCCTTGGTCTAAAAGTGCCCGTATTATTGGCCACTTTGAGCCTGCTTATCTGTCTTTTATCAGCCCTTTGCTATTTTAATGAATTACAATCAGAATGTTACTATGAAGTTTATTTTAAAAATATTCTGGCTTCCAATATTAAAAATATTACTCTTTCATAATAGTACCTGAAAGGAATTACTTGAAGATTTTCAGATAAATTATGTGTTTGGTTTAAATATATCATTGCTAGCAAAAAAGTAACTACTCTTAGAACAACTACTCATACCTCAAATTTAGAGAGTTGTTTTTTCAAGGTCAGTAGAAATTTTTGCACAATGAAAGAAAATTAAAGGAGAGATCAGTAATTGCATTACCAATATATATATTCTATTCAAGTGGAAATGCCTGCTGGGAAGTTGCTGAGAACCTTACTTTGAAAGTTTGGTGTTAGAACAGAATTTTGAAAAAGCAAACATAATATTTGTTTTCATTCAATCATTATGTATTATCATTTCCATTGCTTAAATTTTACATGAAAATATTACAACCTGAGCTTAAATGAATTAAAAATTAAATAAATTAGCAGTAAAGTAACTTCAAAAAATATTTTAAATTTATAACAGCTTGTAATAAAGGTGTGTTGTCTTTTTATAGACGTAGGCTTTGGCTGAGAATAAGACATGGTCAATGCTCATATGAGTGCTTAATGAAGTAAGTGTTGCTTGCAAGGACCAGCATCAGAAAGTGCTGTGGATATTCCATATCTTTAAATGATATGAGTGTCTGAAACTTGATTAATTCTTCCCAAGATTGACATATTAAATATGATAAAACTGTGTGTTCTTACCTTAAGAAAGAACGTGAAATTCAAGGCTGAACTGGAATATACAGCAATTCAGGTAAAATTGATGCTAAATAAAATATTACTGTAAATTACATAATGATATGAAAATTTGAGTGATGGCTAGGGAATGAAAATATGGTCTTTATTCTTATTTAGTGTTCCTCATTGCTTGTTGGAAATAAGCTTTCCAGGCTTGGTAAACTGTAAAGGGAAGCTATTTTTTATTTTGAAATTCAAAATTAGTCTTCTTGAATTTGATTTCATTACTTTGAAAGAGAAATTTATTTCAAATGTATTGACATGCACACACAAGAAAAAATACTAAAACCCCAAACTAATTCTAAAATATTTGGAAATTTTTTTTGTATAATATTAAAAGAAAACCAAAAACCCATAGCTCTCAACCCATTTTTCTTTTTAACTATTGGAACTGGAAGTGAACCTCAAATGCCTTTAGTCATGCAGCCGTGTGGGCAAGCTTTTTGTCCAGACTTAGCTCAGCTTTGCTTTTTAAAGAAGTGTAATCTTAGCATGTTACCATTTGACCAGAGATGAGCTCAAAGATGGTTTTAGCCATGAAAACTGTAATACACATTTCTGTCAGTGGTGTGTCTAGCAGACTTGAAGCCTTAACAGTGAGAACCCAAGCATCAACAGAAAATAGAAACAGTTTGTTCCTTCCCTGACTTTTCTATGTACAAGCAGCAAATAAAAAGAATTTTTTAATAACGTGAAGATATTCTTCTAAGTTTGCATAGTTAGATAATTAAAAGTGAAGAGTAGAAGAAAAGAGTTAATGTATAAAGAAAAAGACAATTTGTGGTGCATATAATGTAAATATCTACATTGACCTGTCAAAGCTACAGTAGAATAACACTTTTAATAGTCTATCTAATAATATGTGTCCAGGAAGTTGGAATATTCAGGCTGAACATGCAAGTTCGTCTTTGTTTTCTCATACTATTATGTAATGTGTCATCAGAATCTACTCAATGAAAGATGCCATGGGAAAATAATTGAAAACAATGCATCCAGAAGCTGCAAATTTCAGAAAGTTTTGCAACTTTTATTTTTAAGCCTCCACAATTCCCTAGGCAAGCCTTACCTAAATTAGGGATAGATATTAACAGAACATAGGAAGATTTTTTTTTCTCCCAAATTGATTGAATGACAGAAATGTTTAACACATTTTCCCCACAAATTATGGGGAATTCAGGTTTTAATACATTAATCTATTTGCAAAGGTACCCTCCTCATTGGTAGTGGGATGCTTTACTTTTAATGTTGTGAAGTGTATTTTTCATAATAAAAGGCATGTTGGTTGTTGTGCTGTTTGTAAACAGATCATCACTTTTCAGTGGTGGTTTGCAATGACAGGGATTGCAGGAGCTTCACCATGGAGCAAAGTGATTGATGTTCACTCAAGGAGCAGATGCAATCTTCTAATGGCTTTCATAGTGTCTATTTCTTTCATTTTCCTAAAACAATGAGAATGTTACTGATTGTGTAACCTTATCCCCTGTCTCAGGTCTCCTAGAAATCCTGAACAGAAGATCATTAAACGAGTGATTGCTCTTGAAGGAGACATTATCAAGTAAGTATTTTAAGCCTTAGTTCTCAGAGTCTTTATTGGAATAGTGCAGCTTTTTAGTATATTTTAAATCAGTATCCTAGACAACGAGTACTTTCTAGCATTTTCTGTCTATTACTAACAAGGATGTCAGCGTTGTACCTGTCTCTTTTTTAATGAGAGGAGAAATGCTACACAAAACTATTCACTCTCTCGTGAAATGTACATGGGGACAAATAATGATTGTTTCTGAGGATACCTCTGCCACAAATCAGGGCAGGTAATTGTACAGCAGCTTCCAATGAGATTATAGGGCTGTGATTTTTAATTTAGAAACTCCAGCTGCTGTTTTGCACTGGGATGGGGAAGTAAAAGTAGGTGTTTTTTAGGCTTTTGTTTATTTATTTGTTTGTTTCAGGATCTCATGTTTGGTATTTTATTTAATTTAATTTTATTGTAATTTTTTTATTTTATTTTTGAGACAAAGAACCCTCACAGACTACTGTCTTCACTGGAGCGTGTACATATCTGTAGGGAATATGGTGCAACTGATTTTGAGTGAATTATTCTATCAGGAAAAAAAACATTGTAGCAAGAATAGACTCTAGAGTACTTTAAGACTTGGTTTACTCTGAGAGATAGAGCTTCCTACTGGGGCTGGATGGAAATAAATTACCATTAGATGTAAATAAAAAAGTTTTTGTGGAAACAGTATTATTTTGAAGAAAACTCTTGCTTGAAAAGGTTTCTCTTTCCCAGGTACAGAATCGAATATGCACGGAGGGTAAATCCCCAGTTTCCCATACAAGATGTGAATGACCCTGGGAGATCTCAGACTCCCAGGGTCTGTGACTCTATTCATTTAGACAATGATTCTTGCTCTGGCGTAGTGACTACTTAAGAAGTACTTGACAGGGTTTGAATTTGGTCTCAGTGGGCCCTAGTTAATAGTATGGGCACTGTGGAATATGTCTATGTATTTTTTTTTTCTCTTGCAGTCAGTACAATATTTTTTATTGAAAATTTCTGAATTATCTCAGTTTGAGAAATCAAAATAGATTCTTACCTCTCTGTTGAAGCAAAATATCTAAAATAACAGGCACAAAGAAGATAATTTGATGTCCAAAAACTGCAGACATCTACTGCTGAAACTAGCTATCACTTTCAAGAGCTAAAGATAGAGGAGTAGTGTGTGTACTGTATTTTGTTGACCTGTGTCCTTAAGAAGGTACTTATTTCTTGCTGCTATTGATATTATTTCTGTAATTCATTTAAGTGATAAGAATGTTATTCATGTTTCAGTATTCATTTCTGTGGCAATATCAGAAATATAAGGTAACTTCAAGGGTTACTTTACATTGTTCTATATTATTAACATATTTGCTGTAATTTTGGAAACTGAATGTTGATTTTGATAAAAAAAGGACATTTAATATCATAAATTCCAGCTTTAGGAAATTAACTATACTGTACATTCAAACTCCTTAAGAGTTGGAACTTTTTATTAACGTTTATTGGTGCTCCTGGCCAAATGGACAAAGGTGTGTGGCACAACTGTGTTCAGAATACTGATGAGCCTGCAGGTTAGTGAATCACTCATGGACACAGAAGACTTTACAATGATCCTCATTTGTGTGTGGTAAACCTGGTTAGATTATTGATAGAGGTACTGATAGAAATCTCAGTAATTCAGAAGTGCAATTCTTTATTTTTTTTTATTTGAAGATGAGACAGTTGTCCCAAGGCTTTTTGCTGTATGTCTTGGTTTTGGCTGGGATAGGTTTTTAATTTGCTTCCTATAGCTGGTACAGTGTTGTGTTTTTTTGCTTTAGAATGAGAATGATGTTGATAACAGAGTGATGCTTCAGTTTTTGCTGAGTAGTGCTTACCCTCAGTCAAGGACTTTCCAGTTTCCCATGCTTTGCCAGTGAGAAGATGCACAACAATCCAGGAAGGAGCATGGCCAGGACAGCTGAGCCAGACTGGCCAAAGGGATTTTCCATACCATGGAATGTCACAGTGTGTAAGCTGCAACACTCCCTGTCAGGGAGAGTTGGAGTGAGCAAGTGGCTGTGTGGCATTTTGTTTCCAGCTGCAGTTAAATCAGACAAACAGTACTGCCATGGGTTGAGATAAGAAGAGTGACAGGCAATATGATCTGTGATTCTGTAGTTGTGCTGAAAGAATTATCTTTATCTGATCCATTTGGAGGATGATTAGGGATAATACTAGAAAGCTGTGTTTTCTCATGTTATCAAAGTTAGCATTTTACTGTCTGTTACTGTTTGTTAATTACTGCAAGGGATGAAAGATTAAAAAGGCAGTGCCATCAGTGCCATAGGAAAGGTCCCTTATATTTTGACCTGAGTTCAGGAGTTGACTCCATGGCAAAAAAATCCTGTTTTTCAAATCTTAATTCTAAAAGTATTTAATGAAATGAAAATAGTGAAACTTTTAAAGTAACAATGACTTAGAGTTTTTGAGAAGGTGTGTAGGTGAAAAGTCTATATAATAGGTCCATTTTCACCTTTAATTTTCTATTTTTCAGGTAGACAGACATTATACTACATAATATTTTACCTTCTGAAATATGATTTGAGGCATTGCAAAATGCTACAAACTCACTGAAATAAAAATGCTGTCATTACAGTTTTCTGTTCCTGTTTCCAGTCGAGTTGCTAGTGCAGGTGAAGTGAGTTTGGTAGTATCTTGTAAATCACCAAAAGCGTATAGTACGTGCCACAAACCTGTAACAGATAATTTTATTTGGATAAGCTGGTACAACTTCCTCTTCAAAAGAATTCAAAGACTGGACAAAAAAAATCCCCAGTTAGTCCTTGTGAATGAGTATCTAGGTCAGCCTGTATACAGACAATATTGCAAAGTGTAGCTCTCATAGATCAGGATTTGTTTTGTTTTCCGTGGATTCACAGGAGAATTAACTTTAAGTAGAAAATCGGTTCCTGAAGGTTGTTTAAATGATAAGTCTTCCAAAGGAGGCCTTATTTTAAAAGTCAATATAATCTAATTTGTTAAAAATTAATGTTGGTATTATAAAACACTTGGAATAACTTGAAATTAAACTTATTAAAACTTATTAACTCATTTATCTTAAATGCATTACTGGTGATTCAAAAATCTATAGTAATCTTTCACAGATGAGTTATGGTATGTTTTCAGTAACAAAAATGAATGATGGCTTATGCAAAGGAAACCAAAATTGGTATTAAGCTAGTAAAATTTGAAATTAAGTCTATTCACTACCTTGCTGAACTAATTTGTTTTCCTCCTGTCTGTCACAGTTCCACAGGTCTGCAGGAGCTTGGTGTGCCAGTTATGCTTTTTTTCATCTATTTGTTTGCTTCTTAATACTGTACCTGAATTATGAATGATTAGTGAGCCTCTAGAAAAAGTAATTTTTTAAAAAAAGGTTATGTCCGGGAATATTGTTAAGCCCTTCAGGAGTTAGTGTTCTGAACTGAATGCTTCAGGAAAATGTGTGTTTACATGTTGCATCTTGCAAAATTGCTCTGAAGATGTGAAAAAGGAAATACTTGTTTCTCAAAGCATGACAATGCAGACATAGATAATTTTATTAAGCTGTAGGTCTAAACCAACTTTTCAGCAATAGCTTTTCAACTTTTATTACATGGTTTGTCATTAAGTTTAGAAACTATTGCCACAGAAAGTTAGGAAGGAAAGAAATAGAATGGGATTTGAAAAAAAGGTAAAGAATTAGTAGAAATAAAGCCCATACATCAGTAGCTATTAAATGCAGCAATCACTGTTATTAACTTTATGTACTCCTGTTGTCAAGTTCATGCAGGCTGTTATATTTCTTCCAATTAAAGATCCCATACTTCCTTAAATTATACTCAAAATCTGGTCATTCTGTCCACTGACTGAAGAACCTTCTCAGCTTCAAGCTGTCATTACTCCATGCAGATGTTTGGTTGCTTTTTTTATTCTCAGAGAATTGGTGTTGGTGGCATTGAATATCCTTTCAGTGTGAAAAAGATAGTAATTAAAGTGTTTTTATTGTTTTGGGTTTTTTTGTTTTACTGAATCTGATTACTGAATCAACTCAAATTTGTCAGATGTAATGGCTGCCTTTTTTTTCACTGAGGTCCAGGAATGATTTTCCAACAAAAGAGCTGTCTTCAGACAGAGACCGTACTGCTTTATAACAACTTGTGTTAGATTATACCAAAAAATCCATGCCTGCCTCTAGAAAGCAGAGGAGCCTTCAGAAAAACTCAAGACTTTTTCAGTGTCAGAGCACAAGAATGTCTCTGTACACAGCATCTTCAGGGCAGTCACCTGGCAGGAATTACATACAAATCTTTGCCATTTAATCACACAGAAGCAATTTTATGTTCACTAGTGCTAAGACTCCATTTGTTCCCTCTTTCCTCACTGCCCCCAGCACATAGGCCCCTGGTAACTATTCTGAGGTACTGCTTGCAATGGCTGATAGAATAGGAAAATGGATTATCAGTAAAACACATTAAAATCTAGGAATCTCAGTAGATGATGACACACAGAGTATGTTTATGGCTGTGTTCTATTCTCTTCTTCATCAAAGTCTGCTGTGTCTGTCTTTGGGTTGTGAATATAAATATGTGAGTGGTCAGATCCACATTGACAGGAGTGGGAGATCTGCAGAAATGAGAACAGGTTGTACTCTACAGAGACACAGCACCGTCCTCATAGATTACAAATTTTGCAGTATCTTTTATTTTGACTGTCATCTTCATATTGTTCTTAGTTCTTTATGTATCTAAAGGACATAGTAGCAGTCAAATTACCTTAGATGAAAACTCTTCATCCTCTAAAATATTCTTATTTTGTGCCCATGTGCACAGAATATATCTCACCAGTTTATATATCTCTGCAGTTTATTGGGCAGTACATACTGATGGGAATTCTTTTAGCCAATGAAAGTTTTCTTTTACATTCAGCTGTACTGCTTTGTTATGACCCTTTATAATTGATTGTATTCTTATAAGTCTCCTAAATAGAGTTTCCATTGATTTTTATTCCATTTCCTTATGCAGAGTCCTTGCATGACTGGACTCCATTTCTGTAAATGCAAATGATGGGAATGTATATTGGTGCAGTATCTTTAACCCAGAAAAACAAATTGAGAAATGCACGATGAAGATTTTCTGTATCCATAATGAATTTCAGAGGTTCTGTTGATCTTTAGGCACAGTAGTAAAGGTACAGAAAGCTGGATTTCTGAAATTTGACATTATGACCAGGCCTGTGATACACACAAGTGTTTTAGTGAAAGAAAAATACTGTGGCGTCGTAGACCACACACAGATTTCAGTGTGCATTTTGGGACAGAAAGACAAAAGTAATACATAACAAGTACAGCAAAGAGCCCTGTGCCCTCAAGCTCAGCATGGGCTGCAGTAGTTGCCCTGCCAGGAGATGTTGGCCCAATGGGACTTGTTTAGCCTGGAGAAGAGAAAGCTTTGGGGTGACCTAACAGAAAGCCCCCGGTACTCATGGGGAGGTTGGCAAGAAGGTGGATCTAGGCCTCAGGGTGCACTGGGCTTAGAAGTTCAGACCAGATAAACAAAAACTTTCTCTTTGAGGATGGTCAGGCAATGGGGTTACTGCCACAGGAGCTGTGGCCTCTGTCCTTGGAGCTGTGCGAAGCCTGACTGAATAAAGCCCTCAGTAGTGGACCTTGCAGCTCACTGTGGTTTTGGCAGGAGCTTGGACTGATGACCTCCTGATGAGCCCTGCAACCTGACATATCCTATGATTCTACAATAGCAAACACTAATTTTCAAACGTGTTACTTCACATTTAGATGAATGTTTTCTCTGTTAGAAGCTTAAACAAATGCAGTGTAGTCATCTCATTTACGACAGCATGTCTTAGATATTTTTCTTTAAAGAAACACATTTGATTTCTGTTTCACTGAAAGTTGATTTGCTGCCAAGACATCAGATGGTTAGAAAAGACATGCATACAAGTATAATCATCCCAATGGGAAGCTCAGTAGGTTGCCTTTATGAAGATTTTTAAAAAGTGAGCAGCAAGAGACTAAAATGCATTGATACTTTAAAAATCCAATAGTTAATAAAATGCCTTCATGTATTTCAGTTTTTAAAAATTACTTTGTTTTGCAACCTATGGATACAGATGTCATCAGTCATTTGAAATTTGGTCCTGAAATCCACATTTAGACATCAGAATAAAGGGTGAGTTTAGGAAAAATGCTCTTTTTTCTGAACAGTTTAGAACTGCATCTTCTTAGTGTTTAGATGTCTGCTTAAGCAGTTTGTGGATATAAGCTTAGCTTCATTTCAACTCTGGCGCTCATCTACGTGTACTGCATTAAAAGCTCACTGTGACAAGAACAAAGATGAGGGTAGGAAGAAGGAAAGAGTATTAAACCCATTTTATAGATGAGAAAGTCAGGATGAAAGATGTTGTTGTAGGCTTATGCTTATATAAGAAGCTTGTGGAACAGATATTAACTGAGCTCCCTGGGCTCCTCATCTCAGAAAATGAACAATAAGTTCATGTATTTGTCAGCACAGATTTTTCTAGGTGTACTGTAAGGCAAACAAGTTCAAAACCTGGAAATTCAGGCACTTTCCTCCTGTAAATTGAAACTAAAATTTTTATTAACTCAAGCAGTATTAGGACCAGACATATTCTTATGTTTGCAATTTGAGGAAAAACATGCTGAAACAAAACACTCTGCTCTGAATAATGTGAATAAATCTTACTGGTTATTTCATTTTAAAGCAGTGCAAAAGTCCTCTCTCTGTCTTGCTTCAATATATTTTGTGTGCTGAACTCAGCCAGTGACACTGTGAAAGTGTTGTATCCACATACCATAATGAGTAGAAAACCATCTTGTGAGATAGTCTGAGGTAGTTTTATTATCTGCATCATTACCTGCACCATTATTCTGGCTTTAGAGTCCCAAATGATGACTTTTTTGGGGTGTGTGTATGTGTATGTGTGGGGTTTGCAATCTGAATTTCTTTGTCTCCTTTGACAAAAGATTTAAGCAGACTTTCTGTTCATTTCAAATTGAGTAATGGTCAGGTAACTGCAAATGACTGAAGAGGTGGTTTTTAAAAGGTACTGCTTTTCTTGATCCCCTTCCATTTACACACACACACACGCACGCACACACACACACACACACACACACACACACACACACACACACACACACACACACACACACACACACACACACACACACACACACACACACACACACACACACACACGCACGCACACACACACACACACACACACACACACACTCCCCCTCTTCCCTCCTGCCCTCCATCCCCCAGAACTGGACATACTACCTGCTCATGTGATTGATTTAAGCTGGTCTACTCCAGTCTATAGATAAAATTAATTTCCATCTCCACACATGTGCAGGAAAACAACAGCAGCTGCATCACTTTTGATGCTGTACATAAAAAAAAAAAAAAGCAAAGCTTGCCTCCGGTGTTCTTCCTAAATGCTCATATTTCCAATGCTTTTCACCTGGGCTCCCTTTTGGGACTGCTAAAAGCAGCTTAAGTGAACACCATGTACTTGTCATTGCAATGAGCTGACAGGAACCACATGTCTGCTTACCAACTCCAGCTGAAGCACAGTAACTTCTTAAAATGCACCGACACTGCCTTTTGGGATCATCTCAACAGACTCTCAGAGGATCCGAGCCTCAGCTGGTATGGTGATTTTCAGCTCTGTTAATGTGAAGAGAAATAGGCCAATTTAGTCTAAATGAAAATCTGGTTAAAACTCTTTTTTAAGGATAAGAGTATGTGTAAAGAAAACATTTTTTTGGGGGGGATTAGACTATATGTAAAGAATACAAAAAATATCATCTCTTCAAAGTTGATATTATGCATTTCATATTTTTCCATTGACTGAAGAAATGAATAAACAATTCTACACAGAATGAGCTGATGATGCTTTAGCTGTCTATTACTTTTTTTTTTAACTTGGAAAAATAGTGTGAACTTTCCCATTTGTTTGCTTCATTTCTTCATGAGATTTATAGCCTGACAGTTTTTTAATGCTCCTGCCTATTTTACTGCACTTTTTGTCAGCCATATGAAATAATTTGCCATGTTTTAATTTGAAAATTTTGACATAGTGTTTTTTGTTATGGAAAATTTACAAATATATGCTGGCAGATATATTAATTGTAAATAGTTAATTTAAAAAGATTGCCTCTATAGTTTTGTGCTGCAAACTGATCTGATGTCCTGAATAGTTCATAACAGCAGAACTAATAAGGTTTTGAAATTGATCACCCCAGTGGTTATGAGATTCAAATGAGAACAGGAGGGAAAATTACTATTATCTTTTAAAATTATTATAGAACTGACTATTGTTGACATTCTGCTTCTCTGGAGTAAATTGTGTGATGAAACTGTAGTGTGTTTTGGGTATAATGGGTGACAAGTCATTAAGTAGATTCTCCAGCATCCATGTGCAGGAAGACAAGAAATATTTTTTGCTTTACTGTAGTCTGTAGGCAATGATTGCACAGTTTCTGTTCACTGACCATTGTGCCATGGGGTTTTTAATATGCAGCCAAAAAAAGGTTATGATCTGTATGTCATGCATTTCTAGAACTTCAGATAGATCCCAGCTAGCATGTCTAATGGCTATGTTTCAATTTTTTGTATGTATAACAAAATTAATATTTAATCATTTATAATAGCATCAATGGGAGGAAGTGATAAATGCTGAAAAAGACTGTGATAGGATTTGCTGTAGTTGAAAACCAAAGTAGAGTCACCTGCTAGTAGAAGTGGGAGTCTAATAAGTGATTGACCTATAAAAGAGATAAAATAGAATAATGGATGAGGAATTCACTGAACTGGCTAGAAAGAGGTATATGCCAAAAAAAATGAAAGGTGAGTTTCAGAGGATTTAGGAGAACTGACTTGTTGATTGGCTAAATTAATCACAATCCAACTGCTTGTGCAAAACCCCCAAAATTGCTTATGTGCAGCATGATGGAAATAGAGGGCACATATAATTAAAAGGACTGGTATTGTGAGTATACTCAGGAGCACATCTTGTCATACTTCTGATATAATATATGTAGATATGATCATATTTAAAATAAGGATTTAGGCTTATGGTAATAAAAGTCATTGTACTGTGTCTAAAACTTATGCAGTAGTTAAAACTTTAATTAAACAGGTTTTCCAGAATGGGGAATAGAGACTGAGTTCATAAACCAGACAGATATGCTTTGTAAATGAAGAAGAGAGCTAATTAAGCCAAGCATAGCAGCATAATATTAATTTTTAAAAACACTTCAAGTATATTTGTAGTAAATCTTGCCACAGCTACTGCATATTTCCTAATGAATTATTCTACAGTTTAGATTCATTGTCTATGCTGCCAATACTCCATGGCCAGGTAAAAAAATTGTATCCTTAGGCATTATGCTAATGTTTATTTCAGCACAATTAACTCTTTGAGCAGTATTTGTGGAAATGTCAAAAATGACATAAGGAATTTTTAAGCACCAGATTATTTTTCATCCCTGTAAGTTTTATTCAGCTGATGTTAATTCTAGTTTCTTTGCTGAGGAGATGGAGGTGAATATGGAGTCCTTGCTGGTCTCTACCAAGAGCTCTGTCACATGGGATAGAAGAGGCCTCGGTTGTTATATGTATGGCAGCCAATTAAAAGAGTTAGTGAACTGCTTAATTTCCTTCCATATGAAAAGGTATCCAACTCTGTTTTTACATTGTCAGATAGTAAAGTCAAAAACACTTGCTGATGTTTGGCTGCAGTGTTTGTTTGTCTTTGTTTCTATTTGTCTACAAACTATTTGTCTACAAACCTTGAACATTTTGAATTATTTGAGACATGTAATAAACCTGTTATGTTATTAATTCTTTGGTTGAGTTTCTGTATTTCTTTAAAGGAAGCTTTAGTTTCCTGGTGGATTACAGAGAGGTCCTTAATTTTGTCTTCTTCTGCTGGGAAATACTGATTTTTTAACAGCTTTTTTAACTTTAGATATGCTCTTTTGAGATCTCTACCACATAGAATATGAAAATTTGGGTTAGTATTTGAAGCAGTAACAAATGCCTGAGGACTTTTTAACCAAATTGTTTCCCTCTGTCAATTCAAATACTCTAAATACTCTTTTATTTTATTTTTTTTTTCCCCTAGAGGATATTAGAGCTATAGTTAATATTGAATTTTTCATAATTACTTTCCTTCTTTCTGGGCCACATAGACTTAAACTGTTTCACCATTTTAATTATTATCCCTTTTACATCCTTATCCCTTTTAGCACTGTTCATGTTTGAGAATACCCAAATATGGTCAAAAATAGCAGACATATCAGGAGTGCTTCATATATATCTACTGAGTTTTGTAGAAAGTTTCTTAAAATCTGAAGTATTCTCTGTGTTTCTGAGTATTCTCTGTCTGTTGAGCCAACAGGCTTTCCTGGGAGCTCAGTGATGGTATGTACAGTCTTAATCAAGAAAACCCAAATTTTTATAGAAAACAAAATTTAAAAATATTTTTAGAAACAGCATGTGACTGAAAGAAAAGAGGAAAGCTATACACAACTGACTGGAAAGGAAGAAACTGGAATATCACCAGGCAAAATTCTCCTTCCCATCATATTCTGCAGCACCACAGATATTCCCTTGAACACTTCCCACCATGATTATTTGCTTAAAGCAGGATCAGCTTGGTGTCCCAGCTGGCTTCCTTTATGTGCTGGTGCTGAAGTTTCTGACTGCAGCAACTGGTCAGGTACAGATGTTGCACTCATTTAATTGTTTGTGAAGTTCTGTGCATGTATATTTCCAGAATTTTTTTATGGGTTATTTAAATGATAATTGTCTACTAATGTGACCTACTGAGCTCTACATATTCCTGACCATAAAGTTAAAAATGTCAAGTTAGAAAGTAAAAGCTGAAAGAAGGGTGGGAGGAGAAAGAATGAGTTAAAAATCAGTCATAATCCATTCCTGTGAGAAGCTCCACATCAGAGACCTATCAAAGTTTTGCAGTTCAATGACATGATGCCATGAGGACAAGAACATTTGGGAGTAAGAGGTAAAAGTATTGCCACAGCAGCCTTGGGATATGTCAGTGCAAGACAACAAAGCCAAAAGCAGACTTCAGTGCTCCAAATGAAATGTTACAGGTCTGTAAAGGGAAAGCCCCTAGTGTTACAAACCTTAAAGCACAGGGCGACATCCTCACCTTTCATTTCTCTGTGGATAATGGGATTTTTTTTACGATTCTGAAGAACAAGAAAAATCAGACCATTTGTAGATAATTTGAGACTTGTTATTTAATGTAGACACTTAAAAATTCTACTTGGACAGAACTAATAATTTACTGTAGAAATATCTGCATCAGCAGTTAATCAGCTAATGCAGTGCAGTGTAGTGTAACTCATCCTATGATTCCCCTCCTTTTCTTTTAATTTTTAGGGAATGTGTAGGAAATTATTTTTCTGTTCTGCCTGCCCTGTCATACTCATGTATCACCCTTGTATCTCTGTAGCAGAGCTAAAGTCAGTGTGTAAAACCCTTTGCAGAGGTAATTGAGTTCTGTTCCTTTGTATCCTTTGATGTAAAAACAGAGTTTAGAAGTGTTAGAAATATTTGCAAATTTCTTTACGCCGTCACTTGATGCACAGGCAAATAATTAAAAATTAAAATGAAAAATAATTTTGAACATGCCAAGGTACATTGGGCATCTACTTTTTGACCCAGAGTTGTCTTTTACAAGATTTTTTGGCAAGTTTCACCCTTTAATAGCTCAATTTTGCTCTGCTGTACTTAACTGTTAGATGCTGACTTACTGCCAGAAGAAGGGCAAGAGATTAGTTTATGTTGATGAAGGATGTTTTTTCCATAATCTCTTAGTGATTGCCTCTTTAGGTGTCTTTTCTGCTATGACCACTTTCCATGTTGTATATTCAGTGATAAAAGATCATGCAATTCATATTTGAAATTGTTGCATCAAAGGTATTCTATAATTAACTGTTGAAAATTGAGTGATGAATTTAATAAGACTTTTGGTACTACTGTTAATTTCCAGAGGAAAACTCTTGAGTTTCACAGGCTTAATGGGTGGGATTCAGTTGCTTTAGACATACCTGTCTAGTGCCATTTTAGATGTCCTAGTTATCCTGTCTGGTTTTATAAGCTACAGTTTCAGAAAGGCACAATTCTCCTGAACATTGTGTTATAGCTGCCCTTGTCATGAGGATGTCTCAGCAGACTACCTAAAATAGCACCAGTCATTTATGTGTAGGCATACGAGTCACTCTTCATAACAAATTAGATGGTTCATGAAAAGCAATTAAAAATATCATGTTGAAGTTTTGGCAAATGCTCAGCAGCCTCTTGGGCTTAAATCTTTGACTCATTTACAATTATGAAAATTGTTGTTTGAATTTTCTTACATGTACATAAAGTTAGCGTAGGGATGGTGGGTCCATTTGTGGTGTAAGTAGACACCTTTTACAGAAATGAATGAAAAGTACTCAACTGACCCATTCTTTGTCTCCCAAGTATACACGCTGGTTGATTTTTGAAGGATGATCAATAATTGAAGAGTATCCGTGATGTTCAGGTGTGTGACAAGCTTCCAGTGTGATTTTCTTGTAGTCATTATTGAGCGTGTGATTACTGGGACAGCTGCTTTATTCTGGAGAAAGAATTTTGACTATGTTGTATTACTGTGACAGCCTACCGTAATTTATATTTATAATACAGTAATTTATAATCCTAAATTTATGAACAAGCCCTTCTAAATATTTCATATAATATTCTTGGATTTTCCATCTGAATACAGAGTAGACATATATACATATGTCTAGTCATATATTTTATGAATATGTATATGTGATGTATACATGAATGAGGAAAAGGCCTGCCAAATTTGTTGGGAATTAAAAGGTATGTGATAGGTCTGCTGAAAAGAGACCTGAAAAACAGATTGAAATGAATCATGATTCAGCTTTTCAAACCTTGTTTCTGTGTTGTTACTTCACAGACAACTGAAACTTTCAGTCTAAATAGAATTTAAATATATAATATATGCTTAAACACCCTGTCTTTAATTATGAGAAATTCAAAATATCCTTACTCACTGGAGACAAATTCTTCTTAGAATAAATAGAAGCAGATTGGAGGAATAAACCTCATGTCTCTTATAGCAAGGAAAGATTGTTAAGCTGGTGTTCTCAAGTACCTGAAATGCTCTGGCAGTGACAGTGGTTGGCAATAAATGTAAATTTGAAAACAAATAAAATTGCTTTCCCTATTGTTGGGCTTTGCTTACTAAAGTATGCCTTGAACAGATATCTCTGAAAACAGGATTTACATCCCTGTAGATCTGCAGAGAGAATGAAATGTTTCACTTATTCTGAAAATGAGAAACCTACCAGAAATTACCCCTTAAATTCAGATTAGATTGAACATAGTTATTTTATTTTTAAATTTTACTTGAGTTTTAAAGTACTGCAGAGATACAAGTGTGATTTGCTACAATAGTTATTTCTGATGTCAGACATGTAAACATCATCAATTGTGATCACCCTGCAAGGTTCTGTGCAGAGAGATTGCAGGATAGGTGAGCAGTTGAGAGAAAATCAGAATCATTAGTCATGTTTATTCCCTGTCAGCTTTTCAGATACTGTAATTAAGTTAGGGCTAAAGATCTTACGGAATGGAGTTTGTAGTCCCCAGTGGAAGATGCATTACAGGGTGAGTCTCAAATTACAAACTAAAATCTGTGATTCAAATTAGAGTTTCACAAAAGAAATCTTGTTTACAAAAGAATGGAGTTCTAGTTTCATATAGATGTGTCACCACTCTATCTCAGCCATGTTCTGATCATACCTGTCTTGGGATATCTAAAATAAAATGAGTCTCATCAGATTTCTGACCAAATCACCATCAGGTACTTTTAATGTTGTTTTAAAAGTTTCTGTAAACCTTGACTACGTAAGTCTCCAAGCCATATTCACATCAGCATAATATCAAAATCCCATTAAGTATCACATTATTTGCTACAGCAGATCAAGTCCCCGGGTAAATTTAAAACCAGATGATTTCAGACACACAAAATCCAGTTAGGAGCTGCTTTATCATGAAACTGGGTCTGGCTGTTCTGCAGCACAGACGTTCAGACTGTCAAAAGGAAAAAGGCAAGCCATGAACAAAAGTTAACAAAGCCAAATGTATATAGCAGGAAAGTATTTTTAAGCTGCAGTATTTAATGAGCATTAAATTTAATGAGCTAGTGAGAATTCCTAAGAACACTGGGTGATGGAAAATTAATAGTTTTGTGTTTTTCAGTTTTCTCCAAGCTTGTTTAGTTGTTAACAATCATGGTGATTTTTAATGAAAACATAATGTTGTTTATTTATTTATTTAAAATATTCAGTGGATTTCTGATCACTGGATCAGAATTGGTTATAACAAGTACTCTGACCTACAAAGTTATGAAAGCAAATAAGCTGTCTAGTTTTGCAAGAGAGTTTCTCCTCATTTCAGCAACGGAAGAAATAATTAATTCCTTTGTTACTACATCCAGTCACTACCATCTAAGCGAAAAAACTGTGTAGCTGTTGTCTGAGTCCCGTTGCAATCACAGATTCATCTCTGCTCCAGGAACAGTGCTTGTCATTTTGTCCTTGTGAAAATGGAAAAGCTCAACAACGATGACAGTACGAGGAACTGTAAACCTGACACATTTCCACAACTCGCTAAAAATGATAGGAGCAGATGTCATTTTTTCTTTGCACATCTCTGGAAGAGACTCTGGAGGTCTGTCACAGTGTGGAACATCTCCACAACCACTGTGTTACAACTCTTGGGCAGTGCCTGTAGCAGAAGCAATAGCAAATTTTCTCTGGAGTCTTGGAAACATTGATTTATATAGATACTATGAAATAGTAGTTCCAGGATTTTTATGTTACTGGATATATGAGTGTATAATATACAGTTAATCTGGCTGTAAGTAAATCTAATAAATCCAAGTCTAACCCTAATCCTTCTGTTTTATGTGGCCATTGTTTTAAAAAAATGTGAAGCATTAATCTTGGAAAAACTAAAATCTGAAAAAATTGCAAATCTGCAAATACATCAGAGATTTTTTCCTGGTATAATAGTCAAGTTATTTTTTACATGACTTATCTGCTTTATTACAGTGAAACTACACAAAAATAAATTAAAGCAGAGAGTTCTAAAATTTCTAGCCAGTAAAAAGTCTGTGTTAAGTAGCTAATTTGTGTTTGTTTCAGTTCTTTTAGAGCTATTGTCTAAAAAAAATATACAGATGCAAGATTGTGCTCTGGCAGATTTGATGCCCAAACTAGGGGATTTGTCAGTTAGATGATGAATATATGGCACTATATCAATATAAGCTACAACTTGCTTTCCCTTGCAATCCATATCTGTTATCAGTAAATCCTCTTAGAATTGGAGGTGCTAAATTCAATGTAATACCTATGTATTCAAAACAAAATTTATTAAATTTGGTATTCAAAATTAAATAGTATCTGCCAATACAAAAAATAAGAATATAATTTTTTTTCCCCAGTCAGTAACATAGAATACAGCAAACTTTTTGTCCATGGAACTTCCATAAAAAAATTATCAGTCAAAGAATTCAGCTTCTATTCAACAAATAAATAAATAAATAAAAATTCATACTAGACCATGTCTTTCCTATACTGATGCATCACTATAGGCAGCCTGATGGAGGTAATAAGGTAGTTTGTCATGTGCTTTTTACTTGAAAAGCAGCATCATTCTTGTCATCACATTTATCATGAAAATTGCAAGGTGTGAGATATTTGCTAGGAAATGTTATAAACAAGATTAGAGTGGGGGGAATTTCTGCACCATAAAGTGAATGAAAAGCAAGAATATGCTTGCTTTACAGAAGCTAAATTTAATTACTTAACAGAAACATAATTTTAGGACATAGTAGATAATTATTCTGTTCAGTATGGAAATGGAGAAGCCTCAACAGCAACTGCAGGTTGATTTTTGAGTGAATCCAAATGTTGCACACAGCGTGGGTAGATGAGGGAATGCTGAAGGAATAGGAACATTCAGAAAATAAAAGATTGATAGAGGAGACCTAAAAAAAAATTCAATATATAAAAGTTTGTTACATGATTGATATGATTAAGTACTCCCCATAGCTTTAGAAAACATTTTTCTTTTTACAGTAACAGAATTACTGTTTGGCTTAAAGTGTTAAGAGCTATCCTTTAAATATTATGTATAATTTTATAACAAAAGGATTTTTATGTCTTAGATATTGTTTTATGCAGAAATTTGATGAATTCCTATCACTAGAAGGATTTAATTCCAGGTTAAACTAGCTTTTGAAGAGATGGTTAAATTTCCTTAGACTTTTGTTTGAATTAAGTTTAAATGTCCATAGCATGGACACTCAGTGTGAAGGGATTGGTCCCATCCTGTCATTTTGGGGTGAGAAAGCAAAGGTGAATGTATTTCTTGTGTCAGTATTTTCAAGATTATTTGACCTAAATTTTTTTCACTAGAAGGAAACCCACGACTGCATTAGAATCATCAGAGGTCTGGAAGTTATTTGTATTGAGTTAGAAAAGTAATGGTGTCTAATGTAGATAGCATTTATTGACCATGATGCACCCTTTGTCTTTGCTTCTGTGTAGCTCACGCTGTGTCTCCTTTCTAACCTCTATGCTTGTTCTTGTCTTTCCTCGGGAAGAAGGGAAGGAGAAAATAGGATGTGCCTGTGGGCCTTGTACAAACATAGGACCAGGGTTGATCTGGAAAGGCAGGAAGTACCCCTGAACTCTACAGCTTAGTGCTAGGTTGAGTGTCTTAATTTTTGATAGACTAAAGGGCTACTTAAAAGCCAAGAACTTAAAATGCCGTGCACCACAGAGGAAACAGAGCTGGATCAGTTATAGACTCCCATAGTAAGACAATAAAATGAAAATGGAATGTATAAGGTAATTTCCTTCCACAATCACAGCTTTTCAAATTGGCATGGTTTTAAAGAAATTGTCATCCATTTTCAGTGATTATAGCAGGCAAGGCAGGGAGACCCAATTGAAGAGGGTCTAAATCTAAACTTGGGAAGCATGTTACTAACTTTAACTCCAGTTTCCCCTTTTCTTTTGTCCTCAAAACATACGGAGATTTTGTTGTATGAAAGAATATATAGGTACACAGACATTTATTCAGAGTGTAAAGATAAAATATATAATATGCATTATTATTAGATGTGCTTTTATAGATATGTGATTATATATATATAAAATTTTATGTTTATATCGTGTTCCCAGTTACTTGGTGGTGCCTGTAGCTAGAAGAGCAGGGTTCTTTACTGCCATCACTGCTGTTTTAAAGAACTCAAAAGGAATCCAGTCTCACTGCAGACAAGGATGCAGCAACTACTGCAGTCAAAATTATGAGACAGAATGGAATTAAAGTCTGTTGCAGACATTAAGTTTTATCTTACTACCTGGGAGGATGAGGGAGCACAGCTATTTAGAAGACTTTTGGTGGTTTTACATGCATATATGAAAAGCACTTCTCTGGAGAAGACAGAGAAGAGAAAAAAATAAGCTATTTGGATATTTTCTGTACATGCTGCTGTCTTACTTTCCCTGTTTCCCTAGAGATTTTTTGTGCCAGTTGTCTCTTTTGGCACTGACCTTCTTTTTCCTTAGTCCTGGATGCTATTGGAGGAGGTCTAATTCCTTTTGGACAAAAATTACTGTAATAAGTAATAGTGTTAAGGGGAAAAGGCTCATTGTGCCTTTTGAATAAAAGGTCTGGTTAAGCATGCTTTTCCACCATGTCTCTTTATGTAGTAGCATCCTTTCTTTTGTACTGCTAGTAACTTCTAGCACTCTATCCTGCTGTTTTTTACACCACTTTTAAAAGAGACAATGACAAACCATTGGAAGACAACTGTATTTCAAGATTATGCCATCATTAAAGCTTTCATTAAATAAAACACCAACATTTCCAAAATTCTATAAATGTGCATGAATCTTCTCTCTACTCTGTAAGTTTTTATGCAAACACAGTGATTTCCATTGGATAAAGGTAATTCCTGGTTCCTTCCTTCTCCCTCTTATTATGCCTCACTCTTTTTCTGGAAATTTGTCTCCTTTCTTCTATCAAAGATGCAATATATTTTATTGACTTTATTTCTCTGTCCTTTGTGCTTTTTAATGAATTTTTATACTTCATCCTCTTCTACTTAGTCTTTTGAATTTTTAATAGTTCCTTTATCTGTTACCTACAGCTTATATTTTTACTTGCATTCAAAACTTGTATCTGGTATTAAATCCAAGATTTTTTGATTGTTTGTTTTTTTCTCCATCACTGAATCAGATTTATGTTGTGACCTTATACGTTGCATAAGTTAATTTCTTGAATGTATGTTCAGGGGTTTGACTATATATTGTGCTGTCACCAAATCTGCTTCCAACTGTCCAAATTTAAATCTTGTACTACCACCCTGATTATTTCTTGTAGATCTGCAATCAGTAACTCCTATTTGTCTATTCCAGGACTCTTATTTTCTCTGCCTCCAGGCTGGTCTTGCTGATTCTTTTCACAGTGTTTGTCACGCTGTCTTTGTGTTTCAGCTGACTTGGGGAATTGTACCAAAATTCACTGTATGATTTCATCAGTCCTAGTATCAGGCTCTAATTACACCTCCTATCTTCTCATCATAAAGAATATTTCATAGTTCTAAAATGTGTGTGGGTTCCTTTTTCTCTTCAGAAGTAAATGCCAAAAGGTGAGTAAGTTTAGACTTGAGTATTGAACTTGACTTCTCTGGTCTGGTGAATATTAGGGGACTTTGGGACTCTTCTTGCTCATAGATTTATCTTTATCTTATCCTCTGGATTTTTGGGTCCATCCATAAATCATCTTGTAAATTATCATTCTTGACACTCAGTTTTTCATTTGTTTTCCACCCTTTGTCATGTTATATATTGCCTTGAATTACACAGGACTTGACTCCTACCTCCTCTAAGCCTGAGGAAGAGCTTTGTAAACACCATCTAGTTTCTTTGGTGTTTCCAACAACAACAAAAAGCAAAGCAAAGTTCTGTAAATACTTCACTTAACTGTTTATAATAAACTGTTTGTTATAAATATTTTTAATATTTGTGACTTTAATCAAAATAGTTCTGTATTTCTTTTTTATGATGGTCCCATTGTATCCTTGAATGCCTACATATAAATACACCCTGATTTGGATCCAGTGAAACTTCTATACCTCTTGTGACACAATGATAGAAAGCTGTCATATTAATTCCTAATCAGTAGCACAATTTAGCGTCAAAATTATTAATTCCTAATCAATGGCACAAATTAGAGGCACCAATATGTAAAGGCTTTATTTGGTCACAATACATTGTTTGTATGGGGTTTATAATGTGACCTGTGTAATTGATATTCTGTTCATATAAAAAGCTTAAAGAGTCTTTTAACTCATAGGTGTTAGGATGTAGATATATTGAAGATGTATATTGAAACAGTTAAAACAGTTTCAGACCAAAAAAAAAGCATGTCTCTGAAAATCTGGATAGCAGTAGTGGTATATTGCCCTATAGTGCTTTCTTTTATTTAATGCCCTTAATTTTATGTATTTGTCTCTTTTTGTTTTTGAAAATCAAATCTATGCTGTGGTAATGTGACAGAAAAGGAAGTGAAGAATAAAGCACTACAAATGAAGTGCTTTTAAACAAACTAAATAATTACAAGTACAAATGCATTGACTAAGTTTGGGTTTTCAATTAGGTAATTAATTATGTTGAAAATGGCAAAGCATATTTAAATAGATGCCAGTGCCTCTGGCTCATCCAGTTCTCTCTAGTCTGTTATTTATGTGCACAGCTAATTCTCTTACTTTTAGTATCACCTGTTATAATTTAAAAGCATGGTTGCATGACTAATTAGACATATAACCTTGATGTTTATATAAGCAAAATAGACATTCTTTGTATTAAGATGCATTTTCCTACTTCACAGAAAAGCTGTCCATCAAATGCTGTGCAAAATACCTGTTTATTATTGCAGCATGTTTTAAAAAAAGCCCCCAAATTTCTTACTATAAAGTATAGAATTCAAGCTGGGTTTGCTTGTATGTCTAGAAGCTATCTAGTAACTGTGTAATTAGGCTTTTGATTAGCTGCTTAAATCTGGCTCCAGCCTCACATGATCTTTCAATGTATTTGTTTATACAAAAAATTTTGACCTTTCCATATTAAAAAAACTTAGAGTTTTTTTAGAAAAAGAGCATAGTCAGTTATCTCTGAGAAATAATCTAGATGCAACCTAATTGCCAAAGGTAAAATGAGATTAATCATGTAACCAGCATATGTTTATGAATCATGCCACCAGTTTCTTAGACCTTTTGCAAATGACTAGATAAATTTTGCATGGGATCATAACAGTACTGTTTTTCTTTTTCATTTCATTGTTGACTTCTAAGACACAAGGACCATATTTCTGGTAAAGAATGTCAGAGTTTTCAGACCAGAATTAAAGGTAGATTCAGGGATTCTTTTTAGCAGAATTTTTGGATGTTAGTGGTCAGATAATCTGGATTCTAAATAATAAATGTCCCTTTCCATAGCCATTTATTTGAGGAGTCTTCCAAAGGAAAATACAGCTTGCTTATGTTCACCCTAGCAGGAGATACTTGTAGCATTCAATTAGAGTAACACATTTATGATACTGCATACATGTGTACAAGTGGGAATTACTTTTATAAATATACACTGTATTGATTACTTGTACAGTTGGTGGTATTTTCATTGTTTTAAAATACAGGTACTCATTCAACACTGGGATTTTTTAGCATTATATTTAGGAGAGAGGCTGAGGACAATATTTGGATTTTAAAGTTGTTCTATAATTACATAGGAACACCTTCTATGTGAATTGCATAAGAATGTTTAAAGAATTATCATTACCTTTATCAATTCACAGACAGTGCTGAAAGAGTAGGCATCTGGTGCAGATTCCTCTCTGTAAAACCCAGCCTTTTTTTGGTGAAATCTCTTTGCTTTTACATTTGCCAGTCTGGGGAAATACCAAAAACTAGTGAAGACAACATTGGGCAGAACACACACCCTGCAGTAAAAATTAATTGTATCATAGTATTTAAAAAAAAGATGCAGTCAAAATTTACTAATATTTTGGATAGTTTTGTTAAATGCAGCCTTAGAGTTTTAATGGAGTGCTCATTCTGTTTACAATTTTGCCTCCAGAGAATAGTTTCAGAGCAGCTCTTTTGTTTGTTGGTGAACAGCACAAAGCAAACAAAGTTCATAAATCACACTGACTGAAAACATCAGTCCTGGTTGCTGCTTAATGAGGCTTTAATCCGTTTTGAACAGTTGAGTTTTTGTTGCTTTTTCGATTTTTTTTTTTGTTTAATATAATTTCCTTTTTCTAAAATTCCTAGGGAGGGAAAGAGGGAATATGGTTAGAACACTAGCATGTCTTCTATCTAGTTTTTAGGGGAAGTAGAGATCAGGGATTTTAGATATTAGAAATCAGTTTTTTTCAAAAAAAATTTCAAATATTGAATTATTTTTAATAAACCTTTTCTGAGCCCATTCATGATCTCGTAGAGCTGGACAATCACAGAATCACAATTATGGCTGAGATCAGAAGTGACCTCTAAAAATCATCTGGTTCAGCTTCCCTGCCAGCTACAGCAGGTTGCCCATCCCCATAAGCAATGAAATATTTGTGGAGCAGCCGCGGTATCTTTTGAGAATGAACAATTCTGTGAAGTCTCTGTAAAAGTTAACAAGTGCAAGGAATTGGCACAGTCCACTGGGTTATGAAATAAGTAGAAGTCCTATGGTGGGATGTGAGGGGATGGTATCCCCACAAAATACTGACTTTAAGTAATTGCTGTCCAGAAAAATGATAACTTTTTATCAGGTATTACGTTTGTTGAACATTTATTATGTTACACAAGGCATCAGCAAAGAGAAGATGAGTCATCATCTTTTTATGTCCTTTTCCAACAAGTTTCATAAGATGGTTATGACTGAACTGTGTAAACTAGAGATTAAAAGACAGTTCTCCTCCCACAAGTTCAGTGTGCTTAGTGCTACATTTTATTTTATTTTATTTTTTTGTGGGTTTTTACACATACATACATTCATGCATACATATATCTTTCCCAGAAAATATAATCTTCATAGGATAAAACCGCCATCATGATGATGTATTGAATTCAGAAAATGGTTAACTCAACCTTTTTTTTTTATTACTGTGCTCTGTAGGAAATTTTACTCAATAGGATTTTCAGAAAAATTTTCTTTAACTATATTTACTAGAATTCTTCTCTCAATTCCTCTTTAGAGCAATTACCTTCCTTTCCTTTCTTCTTTCATCATCTTTTGGTAACAATCTATGCAGAAAATAATACCTAACTTAAGCCTTCTTGATAGATTATTTTAGTATTTAAAAATATTGCTGCTAGAGATCCACTGTTAATTATCTGTGATGAGTTTTCTAGAAATGGTACAATTGCATTTGTACAGGGAAAAAAAATCACATAAACATTGGTATTTTATAATGAATTTTCCTCTAAAAAACCTAGATTGGTTTGGCTTCATGAATGCATCTCTCATGGTTGACTGGTTTAATATTCATTGTGTCAGCTGCAATTCAAAGGTTATTAAGCCTGACCTAGATTTCATTGCTGTGTAGGTTAATCTGCTCTGTTATCTTTTTGTGTATGTATGTGTTCTAGCTCACACCAATTTCTGTTTTCAAGTTAGTGATTTGGAAACTCTAAGACCATCACAGTCATGATAAGGAAGACAATTACTCATAGTAAAATCTAATTTCATAACTTTTTGTCCTTTGTGTTGCATCCTATTTGAAAACAGTTATCCAAGGATAAACAGGCTAAAAATAGTGATGTAACATATACTGGCATCATGCTTCACTAGTTTGCTACAGAAGCAATCACCAGAGGAAGTCAGATCTCAATCTCTCATCCCACCCCATCCGGGGAAGACTAACTGAGATGAAGAGGGTAAATAAAGAGAGATTCAGTTAATAGACAAAAAATTAAGGTAACACTTAGGAGGACATTGTTGAAAATGCATTGATTCCCACTCTGAAAAATAATCAATCCTGTTACTGGAGGGATCTCACCCTGCTGTTTTGAAGCTTTATTCTAAATAACATGGAAGATTTTAATCTTAGCATCTTTACAAAAAAAACTGGTATTTATTCTCTCTCATTAAAAATTTAGATTTGATTAATTAAAAAATATAAATATGAAAATACAATATTACATATTTTAATTTAAATTAATTTTTTTTTTTTTTTTTTTTTTTTTTTTGTATTTTGAGTTCTTTTCAACTGAAAAGTACTGTCTGGGTAGCCCTAGAATCTGAACTATGCTATATTTATCTACAAAACTGACTTTGTACATGATTATACTGGAATTTATGTATGGGCTAATTCTCCCCTTGTTCAAGAGATGATCCTTCTGCTAAAATCCATCCACTGAGGCTCAGTTCCATGCTCATGTTTAATTTTCAGTCACTCAGGCTTTCTTCCTCTTTGTATCTAGTAGATTTTAAATGATAAAAAAGTGCCAGAACATTTTTATTCTAAAACATTCAGTTCTGTTCATCACATCCTTTGAGAGAATGAAGCAACAGATGCGTTGTCTCAAACCTTTCTTTAATTAATTTATTTAACTTTTTAATTTTTAAGGGTGCACTTTTTTTGGAAATGCATTTTCATTTTTCATCTATTCTTTTGGAAATTGTAGCCATAAAATACAAATGAAGCTGGAAGGAGGGGATAACCAGTTCTCTGGTAAAGAAGAAAGATCAAGTATATTCTAACAAATGTTTGTCTGTCTTATTCCGTTAAACATTGCTGAAAGTTATTCTCCAGCCTCCACAGAAAGAATGTTCCAGTTCTTTGCTATCTATATAGCCAGAATATTTTTATAGTAATTCATAATAGTAAAATATGGTAGTGAAAATTAAGCAATTATTTTCTTTTGTGCCCAAAGTTATTGAAAAATTTATCAATGTACCTTCTAAAGAATTTCATATGGCACTGTAGTTTATATGAGCTGCTTCTTGCATTTAGTCTAATTTTTCCAGGAGTAAGAAAATAGAAAGGCTTTCTATTTTTCCTGTCAGATCTTATTTTTCCCAGAACAACCCTGCTTCTTCAGAGGGGAGTTTGAAGAGGAGGCAAGTGTGTAGGGACACTTTTCTATTATATCACCCTGGCTTTGAGCAGCATCCTTACTTGAGGCTGGTGAGATCTTTGAATAAACTTTTCACTAGACACTTTCTCCATGGTTTGATCACGTCTCAAGCCTTTTGAAACCTATATCATCCAAAACATGGCATGTGCTATGTGACTCATTGTCAGTGACACGGACACTGCCATGGAGCGCACCTCAGCAGGTTTGCTGATGACACCAAGCTGTGTGGTGTGGTCACCATGCTGGAGGGAAGGGATGACACCCACAGGGACCCTCAGGCTTGAGGGGTGGGTCTGTGCAAACCTCATGAAGTTCAACAAGGCCAAGTGCAAGGTCCTGCACCTGAGTCAAGGTAATCAAGAGCTGCGGACAATATTCAAGATGAGACACATCACAGATTTTTTTATTAACAAAATGGTGGTTTCTGAGATTTATTTTTTTCTGTCATTCTTTACTATAAATGACAAAGGATTTTACTGCTAATCGACATTAAGCTAACCTTTGTTCAAACTAGTAATAATTTTCCCAATTACACCTTTACTGTGTGGTAACAATTAGATCAGAGCTCATCCCTGTGTGCATAAAATTAGGACATGGCTTTATTTAACTTTTCCCAGAAGCATTGTTTTACCTGCACTGAGATCTACATCTTTTTTAGAATATCCATTCTTTGTTCTACCCTGGATTCTCTCCATTAGATTTCACTTTTTCTTAAGTTATGGTACTTAAGCTGGGACCTTAATGACTCATAGCAGATCAAATGAATTGTCCATTTCCTTCATGTTTTATATAAAACACATCTCTTAATACATCTCTGTATCACATCTCTCAACTGCACTTGTCTTTCTTTTTCATCAACATTCTCTCATATTTCATTTTTGATTAGGTGTAATGCTGAAATCTTTACTGCAAAATGCAGAATGTTGTTCAGTTCCTTACATTTGTTTACAATTCTTTCAGAAAATCAGAGTTTATCATATATAACACATTCCCTCTTTATTCTGATTGAGGATCCTAGACCATCATTAAAATTCTTTTACTTAAGTGTTTGGTCATGAATTATTTTTTGTGAATGCTGAGGCTAATAAACTATTGAGGCCATCAGTCTTCTGTCTGCCCTGTGAACAAAAAATATCTTACTGTGCAGTGTAAATACAATGACTATTGAGTAACTGAAGTACACGTTCCTTTTACTGTGTTACCATTACAGCCATGGATTGGGGACTTCAAATTTCTTGTTCCAATTACCTTTCCCATTGAGTGTTTCTTCTAAAAATCACTAGTCTACTTCCTGCTTTTGATATGTAAAATTATATTGCATAAAATAGATTGCTAATATAGATGCAATGAATGACAATTCATCTGAATGTGTTTCCTTTGATAGTAATGAATTTAAAATAGATTTGTAACTTTTAAATTTAGCTAAGTGGGATCCCAATTAATGGGTTTATACAGTATCTAACAATGGGACTCAAATCTTGATTGCTGCTTTTAACATCTTCGAGAACAAGAATCACAGTGGAATCTAATTATTTAAAGTGTGATGACCCTTCCTCTAAGACATTACCAAAAATTATATTTTCAATAATGAAAGGGATTTTTTTGAGAATATTTACATAAACATTTTAAAAAATTATGTCTATGGTCTTTATCAAACACACAGCAATGGAAAAATATTCTGTTAGTTTGATCTACTGGTTAGCAATTGATGCTGCTACTAATACAATGAACAAAATGAAGGAAATAACACAGAATACTGAACAATTAAAAAAAATAGTGATTAGAGATTTTGATTAAATAAAATGCATGTCAAACACAATGTGATGAAAATAAATCTGTTAATATATATTTTGTGTATGCCTAATGTATACTATTCACATTTTAGTCAGTTGTAACTGAAATATGAAGTGTGATAATGTTTGAGGAAAAGTCAGGCATGTGCTGAAAATATATGTATATGTAGGTGCAATGTGACAAGATGAGTTGGGCTGCAATAGATTTAATTGTATCAGCAGAGACATACATCTGCAGCCAGACTTCACCATTTATCTACCAGCTTCCAAGACTAAATATAAATTCTGAGGAGGTCATTATTTTGAAAGATCTAGAGTGCAGGCAGGTATCACCGGTGCACTTTCTTATAGCAAACTGCAGAAAATAGTAGTGTGAATACATGCAGAATTCTTTGTTGTATAAATGATGTTGCACAATTCAATATTGACTTTCTAATCATGAAAAAGCTTTCTAAGTCAAACACAAATTATGCAAACATGTATTTTTATTAAAAGCTGTACTATGGCCTTTAACCCAGTGGCTCCTATACTGGTTTAGGAACCGGATCTTCCTGCAGTAGAGCCCAGCCTCCCTTCCAATAAAGGCAAGAGAAAAGCAGATTTTCTTAGACAGGGATTTAGAGTTCACAAGGTGGAAGAATGGACTGGATGGCTGAAGTGACTCAAGAAATACAGTAAGTCGGTTTATGTGAGAAGTCAGACAAAAGAAGAAAGATTGTGTTATCATACATCAGGAGTAAATGTTTAAGTGATTAACAAAAACAACAATAGAAGACAGTTAAAATACATAATCTTTAAAAGAAAATTCCTAAGATTTTTAGTATCATCTGGGCTTGTCCAGAGAGGAAAAACAATGAGACCTAACATAAGATTTGACTGGGACTGTGCTAAAAGCTGTGTGTGACCACTTTATTGAGTGTACAATAGAAAACTACAGTCATTGAGATTTTAAAACACCACTATAACATATGTTAAATAGTGTAGTCTTGTCAGCTTTTTTGAACCATTGATGTGTTTCCCTGCTCTCTTCAAACAGCTGTAATGGTAGTGAGTTATGTATAAAAGGGGTGGATACTTGAAGCTGGAGAGATTTTTATTGTCAAGAGCAACAAAGTTTGCTTTCATTATCTACTGTACAGCCAGGTAAAATTATAACATTTCAGTATATCTAATCTATGTTTCTTGTTGTTATTTTAAGGACTTTATGCATTATAAACATTATGGAAGAATAAAATCAATTTCATATATTAAGTTATTTATTTGAAACCACTTTAGTTTACTTTTATTTCTCTACTGGATGCATTTCATTTATTGTGAAAACCATAAAAATATAACTTTTTTGCAAGATACTACTCAATTTTTTGTTGAAGATTTCACCAAACAGTTTACCACCTGAGGCAAACTGAGGTGTTTTGCAGGCACACTGGTCTTCTAGTAGAGTGTTTACTGAAATACTATTTCTTACAATGTCAGATAAGTCTGAGAGAGTAGGAGCTTTATCATTCGCATTTATCCATTTCTTTGACCCCATCACTCATCTTCCTCCTCTTAAAAGATATATAAATACCAAATGAATGAAAAAGAAGCCTGACATTTGGAGATTGACATAGACTTCAGCTTTCAAAGATGAATAACTGGAGCTTCTGCTGACTGTGAAGTGAGCAGAGTTCAGTTTTTTTAAGAGTCACTCACAGGAATTTACAAAATAAATATTCATTAGTGGTAAAAGTAAGTGTTTTTTTAAAAAAACATGTCAAAATCTGAAACCTCTGTCTTACTGTAGTAAGTGTAGTAGGGAACTTTCTGTTAGCTGGGGACCGGGATAGCTGTGGACGTTAGCTCTGGAGCAGGCAGCAGAGAGCCTGTAGAAATTACAGGCCACATAGCTTTCTCAGTCCAGCCTGAGAAAGTAGCCTGGGAATTCATGAGGAGGATTTAAAACAATCCTTAGAGACATAAAACAGCCTTGCAGGTGTTGTTGTCTGTCCGTTGTTTTCCTTGCAGGAGAAAGTCAGGGGGTAGTGTGCCCCACTGACCAATAATGGTGATGTAGTAGTTTGCTAACCAATAAGAGTTTCCTTTCTGTACTTTCCACATATCAGTCTATAAAACAGACCTGAAGTAATAAACTACGAGACATTCTCCTAATTGACTCCTAGAGAGTCTGTGTCGTTCAATCCCAGCCGTTCCTAATAGAGCGACAGATAGCCAAGGAACACATGGTTCCTGTGCATCACACAGGAGTGCACGTATAGAAGTATACACATACACATATATTTGTAGGGCTAGATAATTTCTGTCAAAGCTGAGTATGCCTTCAGGAAGCTAGAGTGTATCTCCATTTGTACAGCTCTACCAGGTAATTGGAAGATGACTAAGCCCCTTAAAATGCTCGACTCAAGTAGAGAAATGCCATGTCAGAATCTGTAAGTGGCAAAGTAAAGCAGACAGGCCCATAAATTTTGATGTCAAAATATTGCCATAAATGCTCCCTCTTTGGACATTATTTCCTCTAGATATATCCAGCTATCACAGCATATCTAAACTTACGTTTAGAGCTGTAATAAATGTTTGACTTTATTTTTAAAAAGAACAGACAAGAGGTCATTGACAGAAACCACACCAGTTAGTTCTTGAGACATAAGAACTGTTCTGATTATATTACATTTGGATTTATGCTGTTAAGCTGAATGATGAGAAAATTGCCAAAGAACTCCTATAAAGCATATAAATCTGACATGGAACAGAAGACTAGCTTGGTTTCTTGGTTTCTTGCTTTGCGACTTTGTCTTGCTTTCTTGTTTTGTCTTGCTTTCTTGCATTCATGCCTTTTCTATTTCTCTCTCTCTCTTCCATCCTTTTCTGTTCTGCATAAGTGAAACAATAATCAGATCTTCAGGGCGTATTCCTAAGAAAATGTATTTGGAGCAGAGGTTTGGGATGAAATGATGCCCCCCTACTGAAGCTGACAGTAGAACTCCCATTAACTTTAAAAAGGGGAAAAATTCAACTTGGAGGACAGTCTATCTCTTTTAAGAAAGTAGTGCATTGAAGACTGGTGGGGAAAGAGAAAATTTATTACTAAACAGTAGATGAAAGCCACATTATATCTGAGTACATGTGTGCAAAATTCACAAAATTTAATATTATTGTTCCCATAGCAACAATAACTGTGCCACGTTACACATTTCTAAGAAGGTGTAATTTCTACAAAAGCATATAGTATAATAAAAAAGAATTTGATATGCAGTGTATGAGAAGAAGAGCTATATGGTCTATAAAACTGAGTTGCTTTATGTTGGTGTATTTAAATCCTTAGGTATTTTTTCAACAGATTGAGTAATTGTTATCTAGTTTAATTTTTATGTCCCATATTGCATGACAAATAGTGCCCTGAAGGTAAGGCAATACTGTGCTTGTTCAGATTTTGGTAACTGATAAGACATTTGATTGTACATACCATGTTGGTAACTTTTTTGGGGATAAATATCCAAAAATATTTTCTGATCTATAGATGAGATTTAAATTTTAAAACTAAGGAGAAATTTCAACCAGTGACCCCATGGCAGGGGGATTGGAACTAGATGATCTTTAAAGTTCCTTCCAACTCAATCCCTTATATGATTTTTGAATGAGTTCTCTATTCTGAGCTATCTAGATTTTCAAAGAAGGTATTGTACAAAATACGAGCCCTTTGAGGTTAAGATATTATCCTCACATTCATGCATTGCAGAGCATGTATTGACAATACTGAAAATAAATATAATATCTATTTGAACAAGTGTCCTGATTATATTCTTGGCATTCAGTTTACCTTTTTACCTTTTCCTCTCCTTTGATTAATAACATGCATCAAACAAGCATAAAATGTAAAGCTGATACAAGAGCTACTGTTATATAATATTCACGCTTTTCTTGGAGTTTTCTCACTGAAGATGTATAAGCTATTAATAATAAGACTAGTCAAATATTTGTCTGATGGATGGTGAAGTATTATCTGTGCAGAAAACACAAAAGGGCTAATGAGAAATTCTTTTTCTCTGCTACTCCTTCTTCTAGCAGTAGCAGGTCTAGCCAAGTCCTGAAGAAGCCTTTTCTGGACTTCCGAGCAAGTGTAGAAAACACTGCTGTTTTTTAGACATTTGATAAGGGGGAAAAACTTCTCTCTGAATTCAGTATTCTTGAATTCCAAATTTGTTCATAAAGCAACAGGTGTAATAGCACCATGGTTCACAGGAATACAGCTGTTAGGACTCCTACCTGTAAAAGCAGTGTATCAGAAAATAGCTTCCTTGCTTGCTTCTGTCTTATAAGGAGTGGGGTAAATAGTTCCCAAGTGCTTCCTGGTTTTTATGAAACAAATTATTTTCCAGCTCTTTAAATTCCACTTTTTTTGCAAAGATAATGTATATATTCATATGTACAAAAATAACGTATAGTATTCATTCCATATGTTGTATTTTCTGAATAGGGACTGAAGTCTTTTATGTGATCCATCTTCCAAACATACAGCAGTCAAACTCTCAGGCTGAGCACTGAGTTTCGTAATTGCCATGAATGCTTTAAACTGAAATATGAGACTGAAGGGATTCATTGCATTAAGAAAGCTTGGTGTTACGGAAATTTACAGAAAACTAAGGATTGTAATTGTACCTCTTGTATCAGCTACGTATCAACTGAATATAAATGGTCTGTGCATCAGAACATTATGTGCTTGTCCATTCCTATTACTGACCCATCTATAAAATATCCTGTCTCTTGCAGTTAGGCTGGAGCTAGATTTCACTCTAAAAATTTAGTTTTCTTTCCTGCTGTCTATCTTCCTTAGGTTTTGTACATTCTTTTTTGTGTGACATAGTAATGGTTATAAATGCTAATGCTAATGTTATGGATGCAGGAAATGTTCCTTTACTGGTAGCTTATGCTGTAAATTACCCATTCCAGACTTCTAATAGTGTTTTCATGATTTTTTTTCAGTGTGTTCCAAAGTCGCTATCCATGTCTTTGTGCTTGGAGTCTATTTATGGTATATGTATCATTCCCATACATATTGTTTCCTAATTATCTTCAACCACAGGACTATCAAGCAAGTCTGGAGTTGTACTTTCCTATATGGAAAAAAGTATTAATTTCCTAATATCTTCAGCCTGAAAAATCTGACTCTTTCACCAATTTAATGCCTTATCACCTACCTTTTACTGGGCTCATGCTTGCACTAATGTGCTCTCAGAGGCACTATATTTTTTATCAGAAAGCTTGTTGTTCTTGAGAAGGAGGTATGGACCACAGCAGAGAGCTGTGTTACCAGGAATTTGCAGATAAGGATATGCTTTAATGTGCTTTTCACAAATCTATGCTATTGCAACCCAGTTTATGAAATGTCTGCATCTTGGAGGTATGGAGGAATCTTTCTGGCTGTTGTGAGTAAATGAGATCCTGTGAAGAGAGTAGAAATCACAGAATCAGAATCTCAGAATTAACTATTTTGGAAAGATGTTTGAGAGCATCAAGTCTGGCCTATGACTTTACACCACCTTATCAACTAAACCATGGTATTAAGTGCCACATCCAATCTTTCTTTAAACACCTGAAGGGACAGTGACTCCACCACCTCCCTGGGAAGCCCATGTGGCCTGAGAGTCCAGCTCCACAGAAGCATTGTATCACAGTGAAACAGTGCTCCAGGTTTTGTGGTGTGTTCAGTCAGAAAGGACGCTAAGAGTTTGTTGGACAGACCAATCAACCCTTACTAGGTACATCTGTCCATTGTTGCTTGGTGTATTAGGGTTGTTGCTTGTTCTTAGGGTTGTTGAGAAAAAGTTTTGGAACGGGTCTGACATATATCAGCCTTTCACTTGAGTAAGCATAAAGTCAGGGGGGAAGTGTATAAAAGGCAGTATAAAGGCCTGTAGGAATATAAGAAGATAGCAACCAAAAAAGACAAAAACTAAAGCTACAAAAGTTTGAAATACAAGTTATTGGTTTGACTGCTGTGAATCTAGTCCTTTCTATTTTCAGGTTTCCTCATAGCTGTTTTTGTTATTGGTAGAACTGGGAAGTCACTTGACATTGGCAGTGTGAAAGACTGGGTTAGAAATCCTGCTTTCTACTTCTTTCTCAGTATTACTACTGGTAGATAGTTTTGATGCTGCTAATACTTTTTCTTGGTGCAGCAAGTGCTGTAGTATTTCCACAGCAATATAGCAGATAGATTTTTAGATATGAGGATTATTTCTGATCTACCAGCTGCTTTGCTGGTTATCGCTTTCTACTGATTTTCCATACTGAGGTACTTGTAACTCATCAGCTCAGAAGCTGAAAAATGAATTGGTTGTGCACTGGAGAAAAGCACATATTGTGCTTTTATGTCTTAGGAATTTTGCCAATAGGAGATAACAAAGTATGATTGTCCCTCGTCTAAACTAGATGTTAACTAATTGATTGAATAGGAAGAGCTGAGAATTGCCTGGCAATGACTCATTTTCCTATGCAACGTTTCCCTACTTGCTCTCTCTCAAGGCCTGGTGAAATGTGATAGAGCTCTAAAGTCATCCTCTCAAGAAATTAATGTGTGTGTTTTTTGCTTTGAATCAAATGTTTGAAGGGTTTTTTGAGCTGTCACGTGTCTGTCAGATTATTCCTCTTTCTGTTGTAAAGATTCTCTGCTATGACAGAAAGAATGACTTGCTGAGGATTGTACAGTACCGCTTCCTTGCATAGCTGGGCATGAGGAATTAATTACAGTTTTAATGCTCAGCAGAAGTGACAGATTATGACTGATGGGGAATGGTGCTGGAGCAGCTCATCTGAAAGAAAGGAAGGGAAAGTTTTCTCCCTTGGCTCTCCTTGCACAGCTGGGAAGTATGCGTGTTTTAAAGCATGGCAACTGCCATAGGAGTCTCTTCAACCCAGCTCTACACTACGGTGAAATATGCAGACCTTTGATCACTTCTCTGCTATGTGCCAGTACTTTATCCTTCACACAGACACATTCCCAGTGATCATGATGCATCTCTGTCCAGCCACTGAAGAGGTGAGCAAGCTCCAACATCTGAGACAGAACCTCTTGCTGCTGGTGGTTGTGACTGATGCAGTGTGTGTGGCACCAAAACAGCGTTACTTTAATCTTACCTCCTTTTCTGTCATGATGTACCTTCATTCCTGTGGGGAAAATCCCCTGCAAATCCACTCATCTATGAACTTGAAGGAAGAAACCAGTGGAAACATGTTAATATCAGTATTTCTGCTTTTCTCTTTGTGGCCTATTGCCCCTAGTTCAGACAAAACTTGTTTTTTTTCTGGTATTTAAAAACAAATATGAGGAGAAGGTACTGGGTCTTGTATACCTAAGTTATTAGAACAATGTGCAAAAATTATTTTCTCTTAATTTATTATAGTAACAGCGATTGCTGGGAAAAAATCAAGAGAATAATTGCAGTTAAAACCAATCTTTACAAATAGAGCCCTACAAGTGGTCAAATAAGGAAGACAGGGTCTTGTCTGTCACTTAGGAAAACTGGGTTTTGTTGAACAGACTTGCACAAACCTATTAATCTTCATTACAAACTCTTCTATTGAATATATAGACAGTCATGTTAAATCTTCCCTACCTTTTACTGTCTTCTCTATATGGATAGTAAAGTCTTCTATGCAGAAATTGATATTATAGCTATATTATGTTCTTTCAAGCACAAAATGACAAGCATTTGAGGAGCCTCATTTTGGTTAAGTCAACATTGCAAAAGCCTGTGGAAACATGCAAACAATTTCTGGTGGTTTGAGTCACCAGACTATGAAAACTGATTTAATAATCTCAAACTGAAATTTGTAATCTTTAAGTAGTTTAATTCTACAAAAAAATTAGACTGAAGTTTTATTCTTGATCCTTTTGCTTTTTGTGATAACTGTAAAATTTCAACTTTAAAATGTATACTGACCAAAGGCAATGAAAGTTTTCAGAGTAATGTTCAAGGAGTGATACATTTTGTGTTGATCATTTTTTCTTCTTTCTCACACTTCAGATTCAACTTTTGGCTGAATTACTGAGCCTTACACTTTGGTAAAGTATGTAGAGGCTGATATTATTTCAAACCATGTTTAGCAACATATACTTTGTTGTGTTTTGATCTTAAATGATAAATTTCTTTTGGCCATAATTAGTAGAAATAGTTTTGACTTTTATTGATGTTTTTCTTGCTTTCTGTTGTTTATAAGTAAGAATTTGGAGTTTGTGTCTGTCTTGGGCTATTTTGACTGGAGGTTTCCTATCATTGTAGTCTCATTTGTTTAGAACCATCTGATCATGCTGATAACACTTTTCTCTCCAGAAATACCAGCTTGCTGGGATTTTCAGTTGCTATACAAAAATATCTATCTTTTAACAGTGTCATGATGCAAGATTGTAAAGCAAAGTCAGAAACATTTCCTTTGTAGCACTTTGTGTCTTAAAAGAAGAAAAACAAAAATTCCCTTCCTGACAAGTATTTCTTAACACTACCAGACTCAGTAGACTGTTCAGCATACTTGTGTTCCTGCTAACACAAGGGAGTGACAAGGAAGTTACTGATATGGCCAGACATAGAATTAGATTTATTTTTGATATTTAAAATGATCAAAGAATAGTTCCAAGGGCTTTTTCATTAATTACTATTGAATGAGCATTTTCTTGGTTCAGTAATATTAAATGGGAAAACATATTTGAGAAGAAGAAACACAACAATTTAATGAAATATCAATTGACTCAGTGCTGTGAGATTATAGAATGCAGTGGAAGTATTAATGAGGGCAGTTCCCTTTTCTTTTGCAGGTAATTCAGATTATCTTTTTGATGATTTTTGGTTTGAAAATTTTAGTACTTTGCTGGCTTTTCCTTTGAACAAAACAATATGAAATTTCAGTGGTCTGAGAAAAAAGAAAAAAGAAAACTGGTGTTAACATCTACTCCTAAGAGCAAAGATCACCTATATAAATCTTTTTAGGCTCCGTGAAGCACTTTACTATTTTCCAGCACTGGACTGCATGTAACTGAGCTCTTCCAGAAAAATATGTTTATACATGAGCTCATGTGGGAAACAGTAGGCTGCTCTGAAAAGTATTAAACTTTTCCTAAATTGAGGTTTCTGTTTATTAGATTTCTACTGATCTAAATTATAATTCTGAAGCTTAAAATCTAACAAAATATTCAAAATATAGAGCTGCCTTAACAATGTAGGATTATAATACCCCTAAATGATGCAGTCAGTTCTTGCTTCTTGAGACATGATTTTAAAGATGGACATAGAGTTTAGAACGACAGAAATAATGCTGATGGACCATCTGAACTGTTCATCAAATCCCACAGTGCTGAAGCATAGGCATTTTATGTGGGAGATTGGTCTATAAAAGACAGAAGTCTTTGTGCAGCAGATAGTGAACTACTGGAGTTGTTCCCCAGGATGCTTACAGAAGGCAGACAGTATAAGCAAATAAAAAATTGTTTAGACAAATTCATGGATAACAGATCAGTAAGCAGATCCTAAAACAAATAGACAATAATGTACAAATCAAGCATCTCTGACAGATTAAATTTCAATGCTCATGGAGAGTAGTCAAGCTAATGTGCTCTACCTGGGCACTGTCTGCTTTTCCAGTTGTTTGGAGACAGAATATTGGCCTATATGGACTGCTGCTCAGAGACAGAAATAAGCATTTCTTATAATCCCCATGAGAGATTAATTATGAGTAATAATTTTTGGGCATATCATAACATTATCTTAAACACCAAGGAAAAATAGTATATATGTTTAGATATGCATTTAATAACAAGAAAAGTTTTTTTCATGGTGTTTGCTTCAAATTGCAATTGTTTATTTCTGTAATTTGGAAGTTCAGTCTGAAAGACCAACACTAGTTCAAATGTAGGGATATGCAGTCTGATATACATATATGTGCTCATAACTTTTAACAGAAGACATATGAAACCTATTACTTTTTAAGATTTTTTATTGCATTGAAATATTTTTGAGTTTTAAAACTCATAACTTGTGTAGCAAAAATAATAATTCATTGATTCATACAGGGTTAATATTTTTTATCTCTTACTTGTAAGCTTCTCAGTTATCTTTTTGATAGTAGTGTTTCTTTAAAAGAGAAAGTACACTTCTAGGAAAAGTAATAAAAGGCATTTTTAAATATTATTTCCTAACAAACATAAATAGAAAGAGATATTAAGTTTCAGGCTTCCCTTGTACAAAGAATAACAACTCTCCCCCTTCCATAAATTAAAAAAGTCCCAAACCAAACCAAAACACCTTAAAACAAATTACACTAAGGGTTCCTCATTTTGCATATGCTGCCTAAGGTAGATTAGAAAATTTTAATACCTTTGGTTAGTCCTAAGCAATAAAGAAAGTATAGCAATTAGCTCCTTTGTGAGAAGTGTGTGGCTGGGGAATTATTTCTTACCATTGGACCTAGGCAGAGGTATTGCCAGACTCTTTTAGCGGTCACAAGTCTACAAGAATCTAGCCCAGGAAGATGTAACAGTGATGAGGAGACAGCACTGCTATGACCACCTCTGTCACCATTTTTGAAAATAAGAGCATTTTTTTCATTCAGAATTTCCTTAGGAGAAGAACAGGCCAACAGAGTTGTCCAAGGTGGTAGATGCTGTTTTCCCCTCTGGGATACAAATAATTTTAAAACTTTTTTTTTTTTTTTCCCTCCTCTGCTGCTGTACACCTCTTCTTCCTCCTCTCACAGAGCCTGTGTGTTGGAAGACTGGCCTGGCCAGCAAACTCCACTCTGAGGCTGAGGAAATACACAGAATAGGTAACCAGAGGTCGGCCTTTAGCCTCTTCCTTGATAGTTTCACGAAAGCAATGACAGAAGAATTGCTAAGGGAGGGTGCTTGGGTGAATAGAAAAAGTGAGTTCAAAGAGGAAGAATTTTTTAGAGAGCTGTGTTTAATAATTGCAGATTCTGCATGCTAGAGTTTTGCTGCTGAGCCAAATTTTAAAATCCCCAACTTAAAATCTAGAAAAAAGTTTGATCATCTCTTTTCTTAGGCTGGCAAAGGCATTACTAAGACAAGCATTTCTACATATATTGCAGAAAGAGAAAAAAGAAACTGTTATATATCAGGTGAAATTTTCATCTTAGTAGTTCCATAAATCTTAGCTTTTGAAATTCACTTCAAAACTGTTGTCTTTGACTCCTTAAATTGTGCCTAAAACTAAAATGATCCAAGTTAATTCAATATTAATAAAAGGAGGGTGTCGAGTGCAGGAATTACTATTTTTTTATAGCAATAACTCTTTGGTCTGTATGTATCCTCCTATTACTACAGGTATAAAGTTTCCAATTTGACAGTGACTCAGGGTTTGGTAATTCACTTAGATGACCTAGAATAGCTAGTAAGTTTTTACCTTGGTAAAATGATGAAGCTAATGATAATGAATCTAACAAATGATTCCCATCTAATATATGATATGATACTGTTAATATCTTCTAATGATATTAGAAAAAACCTCTCATGTTAATTATCAATATAATCTAGTAGAGAAATGTGAGAAGGTAATGAAACGATACACTTATTTGGTTAATGGGATTCATATCAAAAGAACCAAAGTGAATAATTTTCACAATCTTAACTTGAAAGGGCACAGTGTTGACAGCTGCGATCAGATTCACAAGTGAAAGATTTGTAGACAAAAATGATAAATTTTTTGTTTTCTTTCTCAAATCAATAAGCTGGTTAGCCATCTAAATGAAAGTTATGCAACCAATAATCGTTGCTCTGTTTTTCAACATAGAATTACTGCTTTGTATTTGTTGCAAATTTTATCCTGAAAAGAATTATAGTTCTTCTGATTAAGACAATATGGTTAGCAAAAGAATGAAGTAGTTTCAGTATTCCAAAAGGGAGTGACAGATTTCTGTAGCAGTGTGTAGCAATTTCCATTCACATACGTCCAGTATATGCAGTCCTCTTTAGATGGTAATCACTGCTGAATGAAGTGAAAAATACATATTGATTTTAAATATAGAATTTTCTAATACTCATTTTAAATAATAATGCTCTCAATATAGTTAGAGGTATTAATGTAAGTTATATATGGACCTTGAAAGGAATATGGTCCTTCAACAGATTTCCACCACCTTTTGTAGTATTTTGCTTTAGGTTTAATCAATCTGGAAAAATACCCCAAACAAAACCCAAAACCAACCAAAAAATAACAACAGCTCTCCCCACAAAAAAACACAAACAAAACACCCCAAACCCAACCCAGATTCTGGACTTATTCTATTATTTCAAAAACAAGTTTGCAGAAGTCATCCATTGTTTTATTAAAGTTCACTAAAATTGTATTTTCCTGAATGGGTTGAGGAGATCTCCTGTGGGAAGGATCATAAAATAAGAATTCTGCTAGTGCTAGAACAGATGAGACACATGCAGGGAAAAGAAAGCAGCACAAAATATAAATAATGGGTATAGGGTAGAAGGCCCAAGAACAAAACTATTCACAGATATTACAGGAAAAAATGATAAAGTAATCTCTGTGAGGGAAGCTGCTGTTGATCTTTCTTAGCAGTGGGAGCAAAATTAATTCTGCATTGCTGGGACAAGCAATATTAAATGCTTCATGCCTCCTGACTAGGTAAGCAAAACTCTCAGGAGCAGAGGGAAATTCCTGTGCTGCTGAGTGTTATGTGCATGGGGATCTGCAGTGGCCTTTTACAATTTCTGAAGGAAGGTAGTATGAATTGAAAAAAATAGAGAAAAACAATGTGAGGCTGGAAATGTGAATCATAAAAAGTGACTGCAAATGAATGAAAAGAGATTTTACCCAAGGAGAAATTATTTCCTTAAAATCCAGGTCCCCTGGCATTGCTGGTAAGTACTGCCTCTAGAACTCTACAATTCACAAAATGTAGAAAAGAGCTCCTGTCTAAAAGAAAAGAGCTTTTTTGAATCAACTTATGGAGTGCTTGCCAGTACCAGCGTAACAGACCTTTGTGATACAGATACCTACATACTGGTAAAAGTATCAAGAGGGACAAAACCTAGGCCCTAGATGTACACTGTATCTTTAAAACACAGGAAAATAAAATTAATTCTAGAAAAGCTTATCAAGTCATATCATGATTATCCAAGATCAAATTAAATTATAGCCTTGGGAAACATTCTTAGTGAATGGTGGAAATCGTAAAAATCTTCTCCAGAAAGAGATGTATGAAGGTAAAGTGGATTGAGATAAAGCATTTATTTTATCATGTATATTGATCATACAAAACAGCAGCAGCTCCATAGCTGCTTCCTCATTAAAAATCTTGACTATTTTAAGGATATTTTGAAAATTCAGGAAAGAAAGAAAGAAAGAAAGAAAGAAACAATAGAAAAATTAATTGTGCTGACATATGCCTTAAACATAAACTTGAGCAATTATCTGGGAAATTATGTGATATTAAGGGAGTTAAGAGACATTAATTGCTCCTTCTAAGTCTTTGGTTTGTTTTGGTCAAATATCTTTGGATTCAGAGGTATGACGAGCATCCTTTTCTGGTAAATTGATCTATCAAGGATACTTTTGCTCATAACAATGATGCCATACATTTTGTGAATCTCACAAGCAATGATCTCACATCTTTTCACTCTTACAATTATTTCTAGTCTCTTTCTGTTACAGTGTCCTCTCTCATAAAAATGAGGTGTTAACAAGGGAACGTCAGCCTTGAAATGAGTCTAATCTCTCTAGTAAGTGAGCTGGTTACTCTTTGTCCTTTCAATCATATTATCATTTTAGATAAATATGCACAAATCCAGTAATTTTCCTGAATAGCTTGTGTTTTAAAAGTTTCTAACTGCATTATGATAATGCTGGTGAAGCAAGTAATGGGTAAATCACTATGTTTTTTTAAGAATGACATACTTTTTGAGAAATTATCTAACTAACGAAGCAGGGCTACAAACATCTCCTGTACTTTCCATAACAGATTTCTATTTATAATGAGCACTGTTGAGTTATAGGAGCCTGCACTGGTGCACTTTGGTAAGAATGCTTTAGCTGGGAAAAAAGAGATGGCATTTGTCATTCAGCTTGCTTTAACTGTTTTGCTTATTTATTAAAAAGTGGGTGTTTTTGTTAACATAATTCTGTTCCAAATGAGGAAACCAGTAAATTATATTGGTTTTTCCTGAGACTCCAAAATATTTAATGGCAAAAAGTGAAAACAGAATTTATATAATTAAAAATTTGCCGGATTATAGGCAGAGGGAATCACTGACTCCATCATGGCTGTTCTTAATATCACTGAATGGGAGTCTTTTGTTTCAGATTATGTCATCTCCATCATTTATGGGTGTCTTCCTTTGGGGGTTCCCTTCTCAATATAGCAGGTCTGGCATTGCTTATGAAGCAATACCTGAAGCATTAGGGATCCTCCAGTACTTTCCAAGTTCTGAGTTTGGATGCATTTTTTATAGTCAGGCCTCTCAATAACTGGTGGATCTGCAGCTTGTATGGAAAACAGCTCTGAAGCAAAAGTTAATAGCTGCACACAACTGGTGAATATTCCCTAACCAATTTACTTACTCTCATGCATATTCTGTAGCTGGCCTCCAGAAAAAAAAAAAAAATGTAGTAGTTTCATATGTACAACCATGGCTTTATGTCTTTTTGTATGTGTAAGGGAAGAGTTAAAGTAGAAAGGCACAGATGGCTGTATGTGTGTTAGAAGTGAGAAAGGAGATTTCTGAGGAGGTGGAAGGTGTTTAGTGTCATGTGTAAGATTCCCCGCAGTGATACTAATAAAACTTACATGTTATATTGCAGTAAGGTTCGTGTTTTGGGATCAAGGTGTCACTTGAAATTGAATATCTTAGCATTTGTTCATTCTGTGAATTTGTGTATGTGGAAAAAATTCCACATTATGGTGTGTTGACCCTGGCTGAATGTGAGGTGTCAACCAACGCTGCTTATCACTGTCTTCCTCAGCAGGATGTGAAAGAAAAGGTAGAACAAAAGTCCTGTTGGTGTGGATAAGGACAAACAGAGATCACTCACCAGTTACCATGTAGGGCAAAATGGACTCAGCTTGGGGAAATGAGTATATTTTATTACCAAGCAAGTAGGTTATGAGAAATAAACCTGTATCTTTAAAATACCTTCTTCCACCACTCCCTTCTTCCTTGACTCAAATTTATTTTCAATTTTTTCTTCCTGTTCCCCTGAAGTGGTGCAGGGGAACATGGAATAGGTGTTGTGCTTCTTCCTCCTCAGAGAGAGGACTCCTCACACTCTTACACTTGATCTTGGTTTTCCCTGATGGGACAGTCTCCAACATGAACTTTTCCAACATGAGTCCTTCTCACACTTTGCAGTTCTTCATTAAGTTCTTCATGAAGTCCAGCATGGGTCCCTTCCATGTAGTGCAGTCCTTCAGGAGCAGACTGCTCTAGTGTGGGTCCCCTGCAGGGTAACAAGTCCTGCAGGAAAACCTACTAGAGCATGGATTCCTCTCTCCATGGGCCAGAGGTCCTGCCAGGAGCCTGCTCCAGAGTGGGCTTCTCTTGGGCTCATAGCCTCCTTCAAGCATCTACTTGATCCAGTGTGGGGTCCTCCATGGGCTGCAAGTGGAACTTTACTCCCCCACGGACCTCCATGGGCTGCAGAGGGGCAGCCTGACTCACCAGAGTCTGCACCAGAATCTGAGAGGGAATTTCTGCTGTAGGAGCTGGAGCACCTCCTCCTCCTTCATTGACCCTGGTTTGTGCAGAGCTAACAAATATTTTTCACTCTCTTGGTGAAGTTACCATTGTACAGCAACCTTCCCCCCTTCTTTACTCTGTTATCCAACAGGCCCTATCACTACAGCTGATGGGCTTGGCCATGGCCAGCAGTGGGTCCATCCTGCAGCTGGCTGGCATTGGCCTTTTTGGACGTGGGGGAAGCTTGTGACAGCTTCTCACAGAGCCACCCCATAGACCTCATGCTACCAAAACCTGGCCATGCAGACCCAATAAACATGTACAGCAATTCATGTTGCTAGGAGAAAGTTGTTCTTAAGTATGATAGAGACTACCTATTTTACAAAAGAGTTTATATTTTTGTTTTATCTCCTCTGAAAACAGGACATTATCTATAATATCTGTTCCCAGATGACACCCAAAGATATGCAGATTGCTGAGACCTTTGGATTTCTCAAGGTCAAATCAAACTGAAGGCAATCGTTCCTCATCCAGCTTAGCCGAGCCAAGTTACTTGCTTTGGCACTGCTACCGCATCCTAAAAAAGCAGATTTTTCTTGCTTGTGGGCAGGTGGTTAGAATACCATATAGAGCTCATTTTTGACTGTCAAGATTGAAATTATTTCTCAGCCAAGGATAGCTATAAGTACATCTGTTAGCTATTAAATTGTGGAGAAAAAAAAAAAACTTTGCAAAGGTTCAAAATGTACCTCATATGTAAGAAAAAAAGTAAATCAGAATTTCAGACCAACTTCTTTAAAAATGTCTAAAAAGATAAATGTAATTCCATTATGTTCTGAACAAGAAAATTACTCCAATTGTGGTAGACCCTGTTCTTAAGCCAATGAGACTTCAACTACAGTTTGAGAAACAGCAGCATAGGTGATTATTACTAATGTGTCAAAGACTTCAGTAAAACCTGAAATTGTTTTTTTTGCTCACACCAGTATGGTTTTTAACAGATGTTTGGATTCTATATATCAAAATCTGGGTAATTTAATGTATTTGCCTGAAGTATTGCTAAAGCAAACCAAATAAATCAGAAGAATAAGAAATGTTAAATAATTTTTATTTTTTTATTACAAGACAGTTAATTTAAGAAAGTGAAAGACTACTCTTCATTAGTAGAGGCTTTATGAAGTTTAAGAGATTGTTCAGTAATTAAAACTTATGCTAATGAACTAGATATGAAATTAACAAATACTAAGTTAATTATTACTTACTGCAATTTTTCTCTTATGAAATCATTCAGATGTCTTCAAAATTTAATTAAAAATTTCATGTGTTAGAGCGAACAGAGGGCATGGTTACAGTCAGAGCGTCTAAGGACACTCAACTAAGAAAGATAAATAGAAGTTTGCATTGCTTTCAGAATATGTTATATTATTGACTGCAATTCCTTTGTAGCAAAGACATCTCACAAGGAATTGATGTAAAATTCCCAGTGAGCTAATAGTACCTTAAACTGATATTTGCCTTGAGGACTTTTAGTTTTGCAGCCATTGTTGAAGAGTGCTAGAAGCATTCCAAAGTATTTTTTCACTTTGAATTGTATTTCTTTTTCACAGAAGTATTGATCATTACACTTAAAACTGCTATTCATTTACATAGATCTAAACCTGTAAAGTTGATAGCAGTAGTCTGCAAGGCTATCCATAAGAAAAAGAGTGAAGTCAACAATTTCAAAAATTATATTTGTGTTAGTAACTTGGCCTTGTAGAATTGCACAAAAAGATGGACAGTAGTTTTACTTCAGCATGCCCAGCTAAAATGTTTAACTATGAATGAAACAAATAAATGCTCGTTAGTACATTTAGATCAGGAGCCATATTGCCAATGTAGCACACAGAGGTGGTCTCTTCCTTGCAATTTAGGTCAGAGATTTCTGCAGGACTCATGGAGGAGAGGGCCAATGGCTAATTTTGACTATGAATCAATTTGGCCTCTCTTCTTAGGTAAGAACACCAAGTGTGTGGGTTTTTATTTTAAAAATATCAACATAGTCTTTGCAAGAGTAATTAAAAATAACCTACCATGGTGAATCAAACATAGCTTTCTAAAGCCTGTAGTCTGGTTTGTTTGCAGGAATATTTTATTACTCTATTGTGTACTCTATTCTCAACAATGAAACTATTTTAAAAATTAAAACCAAGATCAAGAAACAGATGATCTGGTTCACTGTAACATGATTCTTTGCTGTGGTTTGTTATTAATGCATGCAGTGAAAATCTTGAATAAAACTTCGTTTTCAAATTCGAGTGTTCCACAGGACAGTGTTTGCAGTAGTATTTCTAGAGAGGGTACAAAGTCCCCAGATAACTGCCCTATGCAAATGCTACAGTAACATTTTGAAGGAATTGCTTTAGGAAAATAGATTTTCTTGCCTCTCTTCTGTTCACGGGTATGCAGGCACTTATTTTTTACAATATAACTTACATTTCTATTGAGCCTATATGTGGGAAAGCTCGATTTATATAACCCAAACATGATATGGCGGAAGGTTTTACATTTAACTGCTGAGTTTAAGGGATTTATCCAAGAAGTATGATTCCCATCTACTAAAGTAGACAACTAGAACTGCTGCTTTTTGTTTCTTTTCTGTTTCTTTTTTTCTGCCCTATTCCCTTAATATGTTTATTAACATTGTGAATTTTAATTCTATTTCCTCTAAGTAAAAACTACTTGTGTAGAATAAGCTGCTTTTTCCAATATGAGAATTTGTATAGAATTCCTCTTTTATCACTACAAGATACTTTATTTTTGCATGAGTAAGAAAATATTCTGGTTTATGATGCTTATTTCAAGAGTAGAAACAAAATACTTATTTACCCTGGTTTAGAAATAATAAGATGAACCAATTATAATTACTGCAGTCTGTAATCTTTTTCTTTTTGTCTTAGGCCTTAAAGAACACACCAGACACCTGTGTTGAACCCTTAGATTTTCAGAGGGTCTCTGAAAACCTTTACAAGACATATCCATGCAGACAATTTTTTCCTCCAATTTTGTTTCTGTGTACTTATTGCAAAGCTCTTTTTTTCCCTTCCTCTTAGTGATTTCCCAATCATAATAAAGGAGGAGATTATCTGGGGATAAGAGATTGTGTCTGTTCTGAAATTGAGTCACTGACTGGCCTTTGCCATATTATTTTTCTGACATTTATGATGTAAACATGCCAGCAGAATTAACTTTCAAATCCTTTCACCCTTCTGAGTGAAATTCAGTCTTGTGCATGAAGTCTGTAAGGATACAAAACTTTGTCACAATATATTCTTGTGTATTCAGGAGGATGAATGGAAGGGAAAATTAAATACTTTTTGAGCTATTGTTTGGCTTTGTCACTGATGGAAGAGACCCATTTAATAATTTTCAGAAGTGTCTAACCAAACAGCAGAATTAATGGACAACTCTCAGCCTATACTTTAAAACATTTTACTAGTAAAATGCATGATACTTTATAGAAGAAACTATCAATGAGATGAAGCATTACAAAATCATGAAACAGAAATAATTTTATTGTCCAAACTGTATGTCATATATAAAAAAAAATATATATATTTGCATAGTAAAAAATTACTTTTTTAGGATAATTGAATTATTATAGCATAATCTTTATGTTTAGGAAATCATATATTTACCAACTAGGACAGTTTTACATTTTTGTTTTCAGTGGTTTATAAATTTAGTCTTGAATACTGTGTATTATGGCACTGTTCTAGAAAAAAACAAGATCAGTCTTTTTCTTTTCTGCAAATAGGTTATTATTTTTTCAGCTTTCAATGAAAGTACATGTAGAATTCCATTAAAATATAGTACTGGAATGCTCATCCTTTTAGCTGCCAAAAAATAGCTGTTTGAAAAATGATTAGTCAGATTTTGTGACTTGCAAATTAAGTAATTATTGTTTTTATTTGATTAATGTAGTCAAAGTTAATAAAATGAACTTTTGAGGATTCCTTTTTTATCTAATATTTCATAGCCTCCAGGTTATTGATTAGCTTGTCCTTTTAACATACTCACCCTCCTCCCCAACCAAAACAAACTTCCCCAATTTTTTTTTGTTTTGACTTGTGAATATCCTTGATTAGTGCTGTTACAGAGTTCAGCTGTAATCTCCTGGTGAAGATGGTTTTCTCTCTCCAGTTGATTTTTTCTCAGTTTTTTAGTGTTCTCCTTCAGCCTTCTGCTCTGAGGGCTTATCTTCCAGAGAGTGAAAAGCGAAGAGCAGCTGGAGGCAACAAGCTAGATCAAAAGTCTGTTTCTGTCAGTGGACAGACTTGTTTATTCAAAAATAAATAAGAGGTATCACTACTCATGGTCCTATATGTAAATGCTTCATCCTGGTAATAATTCAGTGTGCATGACAATTGCTGTCTGGGGTTAAAGCACAACAACTTCTCTGCATGAATGATTGCAGAATAACAGGTCGCATCTGAAAGCAAGCAGAAGTGTGCGGTAGAAGGCAGACTGGCATTATGAAAATGACAGCTACTTGGAGAACTAAATACAGGAATTTTACACACTCTGCACCTCAGCTGTAGTACTAATCTGTAGTTTGTCATGTTGTAATACTGGGACATGCTGCACCAGTATGATTTTTCATTAGATGATGGCATCAATGTCATTTTTCTTCATCACTTGGCCTTCTCTTAAAGGTTTTTTTTAAGCTTATCCTGTTTAGCTTGTTACAGCTGTATGAATCCTGCCTCCAGGACAGAATAATCTATGCTCTGAATCTGAGGCCAGTTTAGATACGACAGTACATTTTTGATGAATAAAACCAGTCTTAAACAGTATCTTTATGTAACTGTGACGTAAGTACATTCACTGGTATTTACCTGAGATAAATTCTGATGGTTCAAAATTTTGTCACTACAGAGGTGGAGTCAATAATCTGTTAATTATATTTAACCGAAAAGTCTGTTCTTCCTTTCTTGTGTTGTTATTTCTGACAAAACAATGTAGTAAACAGGCCTTGCAACCAACTCATACAAAATTTTCGTATATTTTGACTTCAGTAACACTCTCAAGTCCAAAGGATTTCAGTGCAGGTAGTTTTAAGCAGGTGCTGAGTTGTATGCAAGGTCAAATTTCAAACCTGGAAATATGTGGATTTTCCTAACATTGTTGGATTTGGGTTTTTTTTTTGTATTTTGGTTTTTGGGTTTGTTTTCTTTTTGTTGTTGTTTGCTTGTTTGTTTAAAAATCTTTTAAACTAACCATTTTTTTTTCCAATTCTGGTTAGAACCATTGGATACAAAAAGAAGTATGTGAAAGTCCCACATGGTCATATTTGGGTGGAAGGGGATCACCATGGACACAGCTTTGACAGCAACGCTTTTGGTCCTGTAAGTCAATTCTCTGTATGTCACACTTTGCAACAGAATAACTGCATATGTGAAACACATCAAGTATGAATTGATTGTGATTGCACTTTTATTCTTTTTGTGAGAATTATTAAACTTTATAAAATACCTTGGTCAGTGGATATTGAGTTTTTTCTTAGCTATTATAAAAAGAATAAAGACTACTTTCAATTCCCCACATGGAAGATGTGGTAGAGCTTTTAAATTTGGAAGGATATACTGGAATTGTAGCCAGAGGGTGAGCCAGCTCCCTGTAGCTGACAGATGCTCCCTGAGGACATTTTGCCAGCTGATACAATTTGGAATGATTCCCTTCTTGGGGGCTTTGTCTTGCTTTAGTGCCAGTGCTGGGATGAAAAAAAATGGGAAACTGTAACCATGCTTAACAAGTGTTAACTGGTAAATTGGTCAGTGGACAATAGTAGAGATACTTCAAAACTGTTCCCAAAGTAAATATTTAAATTTAGTTTGCATATTGAATGAAAAGAAAATGTAACCTGTAAAATCTGTTTCTTGATGGATAAAAGTATGCACCTTTTCATCAGGAGGATGGTAAATTTTTTCTCTAAACTCTAGTTTGGGTTTGATTTTGGCTCTGTTACACTTTGTATAGATTCTTGTTCTTGTTGTAACTTAATCTAGCATGCAGGAAATAGTTGCATAAACTGTGTATCCTGCTGTGGAAATACAAGCTCTTTTAGCCCTATTCCACATTTTTCTCTCCTTTTAAGAGAGAATATTCCCCTAATATTATTTTAAAACCCACTGTGTGTCACAGGGAAGTTGTCAAGATTGGATTTTTCTACCCTTATGCTATATATCTATTTCATACAGAAGTCATCCCACTGACTATTGAATTAATGACCTTATGAGTTTTTCTGGTTTCTAAGCTTAGAAGTTTAGCCCAGTTATTAAGTTTAAATAATTATTTCTTGGGGAAATAATGCAAAATAGGCCTACTGTCTGATTTGGAGTATGTAATGGTGATGCTTTCTTTTAGTTTGTTTCACTTTTTTGTGCTTGTACTTCTTGCTGTTTTCCATTATTATTTTCCTTCTTCTATCTCCTAAGATTTCTAACATCTAGTTTTAGAGGTTCTTTCCTGCAGAATTAATTCAGTCTGTCCTGTGCAGGTATCTCTTTCCTCCCTTAGTAAGCTTTTCTCTGTCACTGTCTGTTCCCAACATAAATCTTAGTCATAAAGCCACTAATCTCCTTTTCACTTACAAATATACTGCCACTGTAGGCTCAGAGCATAAAGAACCCTTAGCAGTTGGACATTGGTTTCAGATTTACAGCAGCTCACACAGAAATTCATACAAGGTAAAATCCTCAAGGTAGACACCATGTAGCTTTCATGCAAGATAGAATGTTGGGGTAAATCTAAATATCTTCAGATATTTGCTCAATTCACTGATGTTTATAAATATTAGTAAATCCCCTGGCCTAGGCGCTGACCTCACATTAATCATCTGTTGTTAGCTAACATCAGATAGCATGTCAGGTTTCTTACAGCAATGGCACTTTTGAGAGTTAGCAGGATAGGTTTTGACAGTGAATTCTTTATCTTTCTGCAGGAAGAATGACCTTTGCATTGCTTTGATGAATACATTATGGGCAAGTCAGCTGTAAATAGGTATTTTCCTCTCAAAATCAAATTAGAACAGCAATTGCTGAATGGAAGCAGAAGGGGCAGAAGAGATCACAGGATTTGAAACTAGCTTCAGAATAATAAAATATAGAATTTTTTTTTCTGTAGAAGAAAATGGAAAGTGTATTTAGAAGGACACACTGCACTCCAGGTTCTTTTCATCTTACATATTTAAGATTTTAGGTTACTGGGACATTTTCTACTCCTCTTCTGTACTGTGGAGATTGCACAAGTGAATTAAAATATTAAAATCACTCTTTCAAGCCATTCAGAAGGTATGTACTTTTTGAAAGAAAATTTCTCTCATAAGACTGCAGCAGTGGTAAGGAACAGACATGGTAAGATATGGAAATGTTTTTCTCACTTTGTTAGTATAAGGTCACTTAGGACACTAGTTAAACATTTTGTGTGTTACAATTCTGACTTTCAAAATTATGTTTTCTTTGATCAAAAGATGCAGTAGAAATAGTGGGGGGTTTAAGTGGACTGTGTTGTAGGCTACCATTTCTTCTATTTTCATGTGATCATATAGTAGAAAGGCATTTGTAGTGCAGGTAGACTCAGTAATGTTTTGTAGATGAACTTAATGAGTTACATGGGGCATAAAAGGAAATTATGGAAAAACAGATTGAGAACAGATGTTAGAATAATCTTTTCTCTTAGAGAATAACAATATGTGTAATGGCCTAATGGGTTAGGTTGATAAAGCAAAAACCCTGATACCAATCAAATTCTAATTAGATGCACCTTTGGAGAGATATGAATTTCTAAACTGTACTACTTGACCTGATTAAATTGTGTTAATTTAGTTAATAAAAATGATATAATATAAATAATATCTTGTTATTGCATGATTTTATAGGACTAAAATTGGATTTTTAAAGAACAGACACATATTTTCCTGAAGTGTCTAAATGAAATGAAAATGTTTAAACTAAGATTTGTAAAGGTGTACTAGTTCCTTTCTGCTTAATTGTGTCTTTGAATGAAATTAGAACCTTAACTGATATTACAAAAAAACAGGGTATCTATGGTTAGTGCTGAATTAGAAATGCTATTAACTTTGTATATGATCAGAACTTAAATATTAATTACCTTTCCTTAATATGGGACTAAATTAATTAGTATATGGCTATTGCACATTGCCTTTTAAAAAAATTCTTTGTGTGATACTGAATGGCAGGTGATACATCTCTTGCTTTAATGCTGATGTGTTTCAGGTTTGGAAATTGTCAGCCATTCATAACAGTGAAAACAGCTGTTTTGAATAGAAGCCAATAAACATCTAGAGAACTTGCATATTTTTACTATTATTTAAGGAGTATAAAAATTACATATTGCTGGATTTTTTTTTCAGTTACTTGGATTAGGATAGAGATTTCTGTTAAATTGACTGTTACTGTTTCTAAATTCTGAGTGAAGTCAAGCTTTTCTAATATTAGGTTATCATTCCTTATTTGACATACTATAGAAATGTGATAATGAATACCTTGTATAATTAAGATACCAGTTTTTGAAGTTTCTTCTTTTTGTTTTCAGTTCTGGTAATTTTCCTGTTTGATGGAATTTTTTACTGTGGGTTGTAGTTCAGCAGCCTAGGAAATATAAAAGTAATTTTCCTGGAAATGCTTCTGCTTTCTTAGATCAGAAATGCAGGAGATACTATAAAGAACTGATGAAGTATTAGACTCCTCTGCTGCTTCAAATGTCTTAAACATTTTAAAGGGTTAATTTTATGCCAGATCAGTTATTGTCTTTGCTTGCATAGTCAGGATACTACCAGCATAAAAGCAAAGTGGCAATTTATATTGTGTCCAATATTCTGGCTAAATCAAGGGAAAAGTCATTATAAACGATATTTTGTTTAGATTAAATGTTTAGAGCTGGCATCCAGCAGTGCAGAGATGGTTATCCAACCAATATGTGGGGCTATCTAGGAAACAGTTATTAATAAGTGCATGGAATAACTGATATATTCCTGGATGTACACATGTGAGGTGAGAAGCTCCCTCATAATTTTAAAAAGTAAACCAGGAAACTTTTATCTTCTAAGGCTCTTATTTATACATTTATATGTTTCCAAATGCCTCCAAGCTGAGGATATGAAAGAGCTTTATAAAATTAGGGCTGGCAATCAATGGCAGTCTTTCAGCTGTCATGTAAAAGACCTGAACAAAAGCTCATTAAAGTCAGTGAGAGATTTCTGTTGGCTTTAATGGTTTTGGATAAAGTTCTTTATGAGTTAAGCTTCACAATCCAGTGTAAGGGAAAAAAATCTATTATCCTCCTTAGCTTCCTGGGAAACTTGAGACAGGTAGATTGAGTACCTCGTCAAAAACATTTCTTTTGGCCCATCCAGGTCCCTATCCGAGCCCTTTTCCTAAAAATATATCCGTCTTTAATGTGTTTATTTTCAAAACTAAATCTTGTTGAACCTGAGCCTAAATTTATTTGACAGAAGTTTTACATTTGTAAGCTTCAAATGAGTAAATTCCTATTAGTCAGCATTACTGTAAAGACCAATTTTTATGATTGCCTATTCTGTACTGTAAAATCATGGAATAAAATGTGAAAAACATTTCTATCTGTTTAACTACATTTTCATTTAACAGTACAAACCTGTAGACTGTGGCTAGGAAAGTACAAACTGGGATGATGCTGAACAGAATATGCTGGATTTATTAGTTATTTTAATTTGATTTTCAAAGGCAATCATCATCCCTTTCAGCTATAAGATAGGAATGGTTTTACTGTTAACCCTCAATGGGAAAACTCAGTTACTAATAGTTGGAGGATGTGGCCTCTTAGGATTATTGTTTTAGGCTGATCTAGTTTTTCTTTCTGTAACTACTGCTAGTGAATACAAGTAGTCAAAAGCAGAAAATAAGAAAATTACATTAGACAGTAAGTTTTGAATTACTCACAAAACAGCAAACGAAGAATGCCACATGTCCTGAAAGTGCACATCATCTTGGTGACGATCTTGCCATCTGGTGAAACTTTCTTATGTGAACTATAAACTAGTGCAAGTATTACATAGCTCCCTGAAATGGAGCAGCCTCTAAGACAAGAGGTGGGAAGAGTTTAACAGCTCACAGCAGTGCACTGAACATCACTGCATTAAATTGCACAGTAAGGCACACAGCGAGGCCACACTTCCCACAGAGACCTCTGCTAGGTCTTGAAATAACCTGCTGACCCCATTTGTGTCCACATACTCCAAACTGCCATTCAAACAGGCTTAAGACAAATATGTCAAGAGCAGAATACCAAACCCTGTTTTCCTTAGTTTAGAGCAGTCAAGAAGATATAGTCAAGGGTGGCAATACAAAAGTGTGATTTTAACAAGAAAACACTTATCTGTGCTTACACTCATAAAGGTAATGTAGATGAGGAGAAAAGTGATGACAAAGTAGTCAGTGAAGGCTGGGGATGAGCTGCTGGGGGTTTGTCTGCATTAACTGGCTACTGGATGTTGCAGATTATTCTGTTATCTTTTTGCTGCCACTGCCACCAGTGCACCTTCACTCTGCTGTATAAATGTGGCCTTGGAGAGTGGCATGACTCTTATGGATCAGTGACATTTCTAGTTCTCTCTTGTATTATAGAAGAAATGAGGCCTGTGTTTAAACAAGATGTGTAATGAAAATGTGCCATTCCATATTATTTATCTCTGGCTACTGGCAAAAATGAATAGGTGAAACTGTTTACAATCAGGAAAAAGACTTTGCATATGAAGCATGAAGTCACCAGTAGTAAATAGCATGGTTGCACAGCTTGAACTTGTAAAAATCTATGGTGAATAAAATGGATAGGATATTACGTGTTATGACTGATGATAAATAAAGCTTGAAGGGTAAATATGCTTGTCTCTTTGAGAGAATACTATATGCAAGATGCAAATTGGGATGGTGGCTTTTCTGTGGAGAATGACAATTCACTCCAGGAGCTGCTGAAGGGGAGCCTTGCTAATAAGATTGTGTGGCCTGACTGTCCATTAAATTATCATGGCTAACTGAATTTGCACTATAGGGAATAAAAAGTCCCCTATAGCTGTCCTAATTATTTTGAAAAGTAAAATATTTAGCTTGACTCTTATTTAAACCAATGCATATGGTCATTATCATGTGACTAAAAGCTGTCAGTTAAGGCTACTCTATTTCTTAGCAATATAAAGTTTTCTATTCGTCTTAGTTATGTCAAATCTGATTTTATTCATTCTACCTAATTTTCTCTATTACTTCTAAATGTACTTTATTTAGCATTGATAAAGCTTCAGTCATTCTGCATATGGAAGAAGATTTATGTAACAAATTCAAGCACAATGAATTATTAATACAAATATTTAGTATTTATGAATGCAAAAACCTTTAAAGAGTTTTTCAACCACATTGGAAGGAATGGTACTCTGAGCCGCCTACAGCTGGTTTTGACATCACTTATATTGAAATAAACTAGGAAAAATGTTGAAACAGTGTTGGATCTATTTAATGAAATATTAGAAGAGATCAGAGAGCTGTCAGAATCATGCCATCACTTTTAATTATCAAATTTGAACAGCTCTGCATTCAAATATAATCATTTGCGAAACCCTGTATACTCCATCAGTTTTCTTACAATTCTATTTCTTTCAAGTTACTGCTTGAAATACCCTTACGTTTGATAATCTCTCTGCAGAATTCATAGCATTATATTGTCTATATGATAAAAAATATTGCTTGTTTTGATGCATACGAGGCACAAAGAAATCTCTGCTGGTTTCTGTTTAGTTTAACTGTGTAGGGAATTTTGATTTGTGCTGGCATTCATATTAAGATTTGCCAGGACATAATTGAAAAAAAAACACTTGATGAATTTATTCCTTTCTTTATTTTATTACATGCTTGGACATGGATTATTGTCAAAGCTCAGACAGTGATTACTAAAAAAATTCTAAATTTTAGTTTGCAGAATTTTAGGAGATTTTTATTTACGTGATCCCATTTTTGGATGAGATAAATGCTTTGGTGTAATAAATACTCATGTCATTAAAGGTCTCAATCCTAAAATAAGAGCATTTTACTTTAGCACCTTGTTTACATGATTGCACATCATATTGGAAGGTTAAAAATATGTATATGCATGTCAGTGAATGTGCAAACCAATGTGTATTTATTTACAAGTATATACTTATTTCATTTAGAAGCAGAACATTGCTGAAACATGATGAATGGTGTAGCAGTACTTCTATGAATTATTTGAGGGAAGTGATGTTTTCCATCCACTTGGTGCATGTGCAGTCAGGATAGAGGCGATTCCCTGCAGAAGAGCTGGTAAATCAGCCCTGTGATAGGCTGTAGCACACACACCATGTAGAGGTTCAAGACAGGCTTTGCTCTGCCTTGGGTGGGGAAGGCTGCAAGGGGAGAGCACAGCTCTGCACCGTGCATGGGGAGGGCAGGGCCAGCTCCTCTGAGAGGCACAGTCATGGGACAAGAGACAACAGGCACAGCACCGGCAGTTCTGGACAGACATTAAGGTGTTTAAGTCTGTTTTGGGTTTTTTATTTTCATTATGGCAAAGTCATGCACTGGTTATTGAAAAAGTTAGGGAGATCTCCATTTTTGGAGATAGTAAAAAAGTCTGCCTGGAGAGCCCTGAGCAAGCAGAGTTGGCTGAGTTCTCTCACGTAGGAGGTTGGACAAGGCAATTTCCAGACTTCCCTTCCTACCTATATGTCTGTGCATATAGGAAAATGATTTTTATTTTGTCAATAAGCTCTTTTATTTAGCACATAGGACAGTAAACTGACGAAAGTTATGTGTTAACGCTGATGGAATCACATTTATCAAGAGAGAGAAAATATTAAATTTGCTTTTCTATTGCTGCAGTCTCTCAGAGGATTATCAAGGGTGTCAAATTGCATTTTAGATTGTACAAACGTTTCTTCGCAAACCTTTATCTGTATTCCCTCTGTTCTAAAATGAAAATATACTAGATCTCATGAATTTTCCTAACTAGTTGCCGAACTACCACACCTGGCCATGTTTAAAGTCCAGCCTGAGCAGAGAAGAAAATTTTTTCTCAAGTATTAGCGGCAAACACTTTGTTGTTTTGGTTTTTTTTAAAGCAGTACCTCAAACTTTATATGTATGCTATGGAGCAAATAACAGTATTTCATTTGAGCTAAATCTGATTTGGTCTAGGATCCTGATCTTGAAAACATTTGTTTTTATATATTTTATGTCTGTAGGATCTTCTTAATAAAGTCAAGGGCCTGTATGTTTCAGACTGTGCTGTGTCTTTTCTCTCTTACTTTAAAAGATTTAATAAATGAAGCATCCCAGTTCACACTGAATCATTTTGCTGATTCTAGTGTTGACAGCTAATTCAGTAATATATTACATTTTTAATTAAGCAGAACTTTTGCTGTTAAATAATTTAATTCCTGATTGTTATCCAAGCAATCAAAGCATTTTCCAAACTGAGGGGTTTTTTTTTGAAAAATACAACTGTAATGGACAGATTTTTTTTTTTAAATTTCAAACTATAAAAGTATAGAAATAGTTTTATGATTAACATAATTATGGTGTTGTCAGAGAAACATTCAGATTGATAGCAGAATTTTAAAGTTATTTATTCTCTATTTCACTGCAGAAGAGGCAAGTAAGAATAATTCTTCGGCAGTAGTTCCCATAGAATGTTTCTTTTGGTGAGAGGGATAATACCTACTAACAGAGTAGCAAATACACTTACAAAACAAATCATAAAATATATTCCTCTTCCCTTGATTGGTATTTGAGATAATGTTACTTGATTAAGTTGGGTATAGTTCTTTTAATTTACTTGCTGTGAGGGTTTGGACACTGCAGATTAGCATCTATTAAGGTTTGAAATTTTATGTAGATTTTAATTAAGAGCTCCCGCAACTCAGTGTCAGATTCAGGAACCAAAACAGTTTTAGTTCTTCTCTTGTCAGTCTGGAGATTTAGAAAATAGTTGTGTATAGTAGGAAAACTGGTATTAGTAACAGCATGAAGTAACAATAACTCTGTGGTGGTTCCTCTGTAGTTAATATATAGAGCTTCCTCTTTCCCATATGCACCATTTATGTACTATAATGTATGTCCTGATGGAATTATTGAAAATGTGTTTAATTGTGTTTGATGCAAACCAAAAATCTCCTATCATGTGATCATCAGCCCTCTGTGGTCATGAGGACAAGTCCCATGTAAACTCTTGAGTGTGAACCTTGATAACAATGCCTGCAAGCTGCAAGATCTGTTACTCCCCATCACATTTTCTAATTGCAAAATTTCATTTTTACCCCAGGTAATCTATCCCAATATAATTTTAAGGAAGGCTGTTCTGAAATATGTATGTATTAGAGCTTATACCAATGCTATTTCTTCCATTCAATATATCTTCTTGAAGCTGGGAGAACAGATTACAAGCTTTGGGAGTTGTTCACTTGTACACCTCATATTTGTGAGATATCACTTGTTGAAATGAGAATAGAAGGAAAACACAGTAATAGTAAACATGATGTGATGACAAGATCTGAGATTTCTTTCCTAGCAAAGATATAAATCTGAAGATGATGAACAATTTGCACTCTAAATCATGGATCATTGATCAATAATTGATCAATTAGAAAGAATGAGGAAAAAAGAAAGAAAAGACAAATCTAAAATTCTGGAAAATAACACTTCCACTTTTGGTGGAAGTCATGCAATTTTAGTAACAAAAATGTGTGCATCAGTCAAACTAGTAAGAAAAAAAAGGGTCTTTCAGTATTCTAAGATGAATTATCAGGTATTTTCTGGACAAGTCACTCCATGGTGTTTCCTAAGACCATAGTAAATGGTCCCCACAATGAATGCTTTACAGCCATTGGATTAATGCATAGAAGGGGTACTTAAGCAAAGGGGTTAGAGCTTATTAAAACCTTTAGTCAATGCTGCCAGAGTTATTATTTGTAGAATATAGCTTTGACTTGGTACACAACCAAGATAGGAAAGCAAAGAGCTACAAACCTTCCCAATTTTTCTTTTGGATCACCTTAGCAGGACTCAGGTTTCTTGTACTTTAGCCAGTCAGAAATTTTAAAGCCAAAAGCTCATCTTCCTTCCACTGAAAATGCACAAAATAATTAACAGAAAGTTTAAAAGTACTATCATTTTAGCAGTTTGGTATTTTCAATTCTGTATTATGCCCAATCATATTCACATATTTTCATATTATGTGAATTAAAATTCAGGTTTAATTTGCAACTTATTAAAAACCAGGATTTTTATCATTTAGTTGCCAAAATAACAGACTCTGGACTACTCTGTAACAGATGTGAAACTGGTATCCAACACTGAATTTTGGCCATATACACACTACCTCTAATGAAAGCCAGGGGAAGCCTATGACCAAAACAAGATGTAATACACTGAAAAAGGAAAGGGATCAGAAGAAGTGACTGCCTACAAAATTCTCCATGACTGCTCCTTGGCAGGTTATAGCTCCATCTAATGTAATGATCACCTTCACATTTCAGAGGTTTGGCAGGTAGAAAGAGCACACCAGATGATGTTTTTGACAATTTTAGTGCCTAGACACAGGCATTCCAGGGTCCATTTTTTTTCTTATAATTCTGTCAGCCATGAGACACTAATTGGAATTTGTTTTTCAAAATGCTGCTATTGCAGGTTTCCACACACAGGGCAAGTCAGAAATACTCGTGTTACCCTTCCAGACTGAATAGTAAAAAAAATGAACATGAACTTTGGAGTGAAATTAGGTATGCTCCCCCAAAAGTTCTGATATTGCTGCAACTGCCATGTTCTCTGTATCCTCAAGCTGTAAAGAGCTATCACACTCCCCTTTGACAAGCTCAATATACTGTTTTCTCTCAGGTGTGTATTGTTTTCTGGTAAATCCTGTAATACAGGACTTAAGAATCTGTTTCATATTCATGAGTCTGTACTCAAATGTGCTGTTAAGTCTTATATATTGTCAGAGGAATTTTAGAGGCCCTCAGAGTTCTGTATGCATCAATGAAGACATAAGGTCACAATTCAAAACATTCCTTAGTTAACATAAGATCTAATTATACTTAGTGAGTGGAGCCATGTAGAGAATAAATCTAATTTGCACAGTTATTAAAATGTTTGTAATATCAGAGTGAATTTTTGTTCACATCAATTTTCAAAGAAATCATTGTATTTTCAATTGAAGAGTTTGACAGTATTACAAAGCAAATAGCTTTTAAATGAAAAATATTTAGATTGAACAAGACAAAAAGAGCTAGCAAAGAATAAAGTCTTCACATTTAAACTTAATGATGTGAGTTAGGAAGAAATGTCCTGTAGTCACCTTGGATCCCGTTCAGAACTGTCTTGCATCTTCCTACTGTTAGGTTCTTGAGAGAGTTTTCCTGTAAATCTTTCATAAGCACTTTTCTGTTGTCACAGCATCTCAGTTTCAAGAAGCAGCAGTGGTAAAAGCATTTGTTTAAAATCTACAGTCCATTGTTTCCTTAGACTGCTGAGTGCACTACTAGCCCCATTAGCTGTGTACATAGCAGTGCAAAACAGGTGTGTTTGTACAATGGAAACCTGTTCAAGAAATGGATTTTAGTACGAAAGTTAGAAAAAAAGTTCATATCAAAAAGCTCATATCTCTTCCCTAATATTCACCCTTCCCTTCCAACTTTGTTCAAAACTGTGTAGTTTGCAATGTGCATAGAAAAAGATGAAATTAACATAATAGTAGAAGAAAATCTTGTATTTCTGTTGTAGCATTCATCTCATGTTTGAACTATATTCTTAAAAAATAAATAATAAAGATACTGCCTTTATCATTTATATTTGCTTTGCATGCAGTGTGGCTTGTATGGACGGATTATTTTACATCTATGTTTTAGTTTGAAGTTTCAGAAAGTACTGCAGCCTGAAGTAAGTCATGCACTAAAATAGAAGATTGTAATGGGATATCTATTTTCCCTGGTTTGCTTTTAGAGTTCTCTCCTGGCACATTTTACACAAATTAATTTGACAGTAACAAAAACTAAAAAGGTATTTGGATTACTTCAGCAGTAAACTAGCAACAGAGCCATGTCATTTCAATTTATCACTTGTCTTTAAGTGTGTGAAACCTTAGTGCTTCATCACATTCAAATAGATTGCTTATATATAGAAAAAAAGCTGCAGACTTCACAGAGAGGGAAAAAAAATTATCGACTGCCAGCTGAGCTTTCACATTCTCCCTGACTTGCAAATTTTTTTAGTGAATCTCACACTACCTGAAGTAGAACAGCATAGTAACCTTAGTTTTACCCTGTTACTATGTCTCAAGTTATTAGGGGTTTATCCATCAAAAAGAGCTCTGGCCCTAACAGCACACCGGGCCTTTGAAATTATAACCTGAGAGGCAAATCCTATGAAACCAAACTTAAACTCTACAGTTAGCTTTTATCCTACTAGCATAAATCTGTGTTCCTTGTTACACTGAAGAAATCTACTATATTCCCAGGGTTATACAGGAGAAGAGAACATGCACTTATTCAATGATGCTTGCACAAACATGTTGAAAACAAAAGGAAAACAACTGAATTACAAGAAAATTTAAAATAGAAGTTTGTATCTTTTCCTGTGATAAGTTCCAGGGAGACTGAAAAGTGGAGATAGGCTAGACAGATGATACATGGTAAAGTAACTGGTAAAAAAAGTGCAGATGTTCTTTGAGTAAACTTACCTCCTGGTTTATCATGTTTGTAAGCTCAAAAAGAAAGAAATACAATTTCTTCTCCTATTTCAAATCTGAAGTTTTTCCTTTTTTTACTCAAAAAATGTAAGGTCAGAGCAGACCTCATACTATTTTTACAGAATCTAACATTTAAAGTGAATGTCTGAGCTATTGAAAATCCAGTGTGATCTATTATGCATAATGAAGAACTAGCACACTTATAATCTAAAAAGCCCCAGTGAACGAATTCTTCTGACTCAATGATAAATATCTAAGTAAAATGAACTTAGTAAACAATATCATTATAATCTCTATTTCAAATTATATTTTCTCTTTTCAATGGGACTTAATAATATGCTGCTACGTGTACTAGTTTCGTTAGTGATTATTATGGTCTTGTGCTCTTGATAATGTCTTTCTGCAGGAACCAAGACTAGTAAAACAAAAAGTAGTAATAGTATAAGACCTTTAGGTTCAAGAAAGCATTGATACAGTGGATAAAAATAAGGTTTGATTATTCTTCAGAGGCTTTTTCCTTGTCAGAATACTGAAAGTACTTACTGAAAAGTAAATTGTATAATCTAAGGAGAAATAGTTCTGTTTACAAGAAGTAGACATGGTAGCAGATACCAGCATATCTGGAAAAGATTCAGTTACCTTGGGAATAAAAACATTAACTTTATTCCTCTTTCTGAATTCCACTTTAAAACCTTTATTCTTAGCTCTCTAGAGAAAGTCCCAATTGGCATTTAAATGCATGTATTTTTAAATGAGTTTAATAAGGGACTAAATCTATCAAAGTTTCCCATGAAAAAAAATATTAATAGAGAGATCTTTCTTACAGGTTTTGAAGTAAAGAATTAAATTATATCTTTAAAATGGTATGGTGCCAGCTTTCTGGAGACTAAACTTTTCATAGAATAAGTGTAACATAGCATTAAGACAGGTAGCTTTAGATTTCATGTCTTCTCTGCAGCAAAGGGTAACTTTTTTTTTCATTGAATTTGGAATAGGACAAAAGATACGTCATCTTTTCATCATTTTGATATTTCACTAAAAGTCTAAATTAGGCTCCAGTATGAACAAGGCTTTCAGTGACAGCACAGCAATGACATTAAGCAATGTCTTGGAGAAAATACTGCATTCATTTTTCTGTTCCATATAGATATAAAGATGCATTCCACTTTTAAAAATAATTATATACATCCTTGAGGTCTGGGGCATATGCAATAGCTTTATTACCTAGGTCAGGTAAAAAATCCCCAAACCTTTTGTGAGCTAGAATGGGTTTATCTTGTGTCTGGGAGTTTTGCCAGGGTCAGTGATGTCAGGACTTCATCCCCCAGCAGGATTTTCCTGCTGATGCTGTGCTACAGACTTATGGCCACAGACTGTCCCCAGCAAGGGACAGCACATGGATCCCCCAGCAATGCCATCCTCCAGCCATGCTCCATCTGTCCAGGGCTGGCAATGTTTGCAGAGAAGGAGATCATGTCTTTGTCATACAACCATGCACCAGAAGATTCTTATTCCTGTGTCATGTTTAAAGATTTCCTCTGTCATTCTGATGTTGTTTTGTGGCATGTAAATGGTAAATACACATAGCAGAGCTAATCTTTCCATTTGTACAGTAAGAACTAATCTGTCCTTCAAACCACCGTAGTCAGAGGCAGCACTTTGCCAGAGAGGAGCATCTTCCAGTACCTGGGGCTAATTCTAAAACTCATAATTGATCTCATGTTCTAACACTAAGAAAAAGATTGCACACCATAAATGGAATACCTTTTTCTCAGTTGTGTATGTGAAAAACGCTTACAGTTTCTGAACTGTTCGTTATAATTCACAGCCTCTGTGTATCGCAGGCTAAAATTGAAAATAGCCAGCAAATTGCAAATGCATTTGCTAGATAGGTACAATTTGAAGCATGAAACAATAAACTGAAAAGTCTCTTGGGGTTCTGGGTAATTCACCAGAAATACACTTAGTGTGGCATTGCTAATCCAGTTATATAAAGAGGAAAAGTAATTGCTAAAAGTAACAACTTTTATTAGGCTACGTGAATATAATGCACAGAGAGCCTCTTGAGATTTTCTTTTTCCAGTTTGTTTACATTTTTTCTTATACTTTCACTCCTCATTTGTCCTATCAGTTGACACTTTTTCACACTTAGTCCCAGACTAAGGTTTGCAGAATTGTTTGGTATTAACTACAAAAATGTCTTTCAGGCCCCATACAATCTCATCTAGTTTAATATCTTACTTATCCTCACTTTTTTTTTTTTAATTTTTTAAATAAACTGTATGACTACTCGTGGCCACATTTTTTTTTTGATCATCTGAACAATCCTAGATGCATTTGAAAGGATTGCTCACATGGTGGGTTTCCTGAATTGCATTTCATCTGTCGTGCAGCAGCCTTTATTAGTTCGCAGCAGAAGACACTATAGATTTCTGTTTACATGGATAAAATAGAGAAGAGTTTGCTTTCCTATAATACCTTCTCTATTTCAAAGTCTTTCAAAGCACTTGAAAGAACATCCTGACTGAGTTCAATGCTCCTGCAGTGTGTGAGCAGGCAGTTGCAGCAGCCCTTCAGGACTGTGTATTTAGTAATAGCACAAAGCCAGACATTTCAGATAGTATAACAAAAGAAGGCATGTTGAAAGGATGGTGAAAATGAGTGCAAGGGATTTCACTGCAGGAAAACAAGCAAACTGACAAAACCATCAAAAAACTATGTGAGAGGCATAGCATGTTTGAAAACATTTTCCTCCTATATAAAAGATGTAAAAGATTATATGATTGCAAGATGTTTCATGCTGAGGATATTTTCTTGTTTAATAATCTCTGTTCTTGGAACTGATTTCATATAAAACTTCCAAGATCATCAAAAATATAAAGACAGCATCGTGTTGTGTTTTAAGCCTTCTCTGCAGAAAAGACAAAGAAACAAAGCACTGCAAATATTGAATTATATTTCATTACTGAATTAGTCATTCCTGTGTGCTCTAGAGAGTGTAAACTTTATATAGATTTGGCATTGCTAATGTGTGTTCTCTACCTTTTTGTGGAGCTGACACTTGACAGCTCTCAAATTAGCACCTGTCCTCCACATTATTCTTGCAGTAAATATAAGGGTATCTATCCATGTAATGATTTTGCTCTTGGTTGTTTTGACACATTTGTCAAATTCCCGGTGTTCGCTTTCAAGTGCAGGCTAATAGAATGTCCCAAGACAAGCATCTGAAGTGTGTATGTGCTATTTTTGTAGTAGGGAAGAAAATACTGATAAACTAAAAATGCTTGAGAAGGCCTGACCAAAAGATCAAAAATATGCTGTTTCAAAAAATATTGTGCAAAAAGGTTTTATAATAATGGAAGTATAAGGTAAGATAGATGTCCATTTAAGTCTGTAATTTCAAAATGTCACTTAATGAGAAGTCTAGCTTTCAGAAATATGCTGCATATATGATTCTTTCAGTTCATGAATCTTCCAGGGAAGATTACAATATTTATTGAAGTCAGGTAAACTTTGAATGTAAGACCTACTCTCAAGACCTGCATTTATGAAAAAAACCTAACCCACTTTTACCTGTGTTTCGATTTTCTTCTCTTCCCTGTTTTCACCTGTCCCTTTTTTTCTGGTAACAAAAGAAAATAGCTTTTTTTTTTTTTTTTTCAGTGAAATTCATGCACTGCTGAAATGGAAGCACAGATAGTTTTCAGTCTCATATCTTTAAGCACTCAAAATCTCAACCTCAGTTGTCTAACTGTCTCTTGAGGAATAGTTCTTATTCTTCCTAATGGAAGTAGCAGTTCTCAGGACTTGGGATTAGAAATTGACTATGGGGGGGCCTCTGTGGGCTAACTTTCAAATATTTCCTATGATTTTCAGTGTATTCCACTAAATTCTACCTGAATAATCACTTTTTGTCTACATCATGAATTCACACTACAGATATTAATACTTTTTTTAAAATTTCCTCTTTATTGTATCATTTACATTTGATTCCCTGAGTGTGAGTCAGTCTGTGAGATGTTATGAGCAGAGGGTGTATGTCATACATCTGCTAAAGCTTCAAACACCTTGGGCACTCTGTAGGAATTAAGAAAATAAGTTTTTGAAAATGATGAAACATGACATTAATATAGAAAATGTCAGTCACTTGTTATATTTTGTCAGATAAATATTATTTGCTGTGGCAGAGTTCAATGCTTAATAATACATTGTTCTTGTCAGTACTGTTTAAAGTGCACATGATTCATACTAAACCTTTATCTTAGCTGATAGTGAAAGTAGGCACTTAACATTTTCCAAAACCAAATCTCAGTTCAGAAGTTTAATACACTCCCATATTTCCTGCAATAGAAAAGAATACTCTGCCTTCTCCAGAGATTTATTTATCTCAGTAGTTTAGAAGAGGTTTATGGTGCCAGTGCTGCAGTTTTACAAGATTTATTAAAACAGTATTTAGCAATGCACAATATGATTATGCAGGCTTTACATATATTGGAAAATGTTTTCTATTGAAATTTAGTTTAGAATTAAAAAGTATGCTTCCTAGCAGAATGAAAATGAGAGGCAATCTTGCTTGGTAAAAAAATTAAGACGCTTTGCTAAAAACCTGTCATTAGAAGATAAGTAGTCACAACATTTTAGAAAAGTATAAAATGCTATATTTCCAGCTTTTTGCTTTTTGTTTATCTTCTAAAATTTTTTAAAGAAATATAACAGTTTTTTTAAGTTTTTATTGCAATATTGGTAATTTTCATCTATTTGTCTCTAATATAAGAATTAGAATGGTCTGATAGAAAAGGAATTTTCTCTAGGACTGTGTGAATACCTGGAGATATTTTTTTCAGATTTGTCCAAACTCAATTAAGTTTGCACATGTTTGCAGATAACCAGTTTTTCCCAGATTTGCTTTCACCTTTCAGTAATATGAGGTTACAATAGGAGAAGTACACCTTTAAATCATCTTCTCCATTCTATTTAGCAAGCTGCTAAACATTCCTATTCTTATACAAATAATGGATGTGAGGGAACGGCTTAAAGTTGTATCAGGTAAAGGTTATACTTGGAAATGACTCCTCATAATGAGGATATGACTCCTCATTAAGAGGGTGCTGAGCCCTGAAGTGGCCAGACAATAAGACTAGATGGTTGTTGTAGGTCCCTTCCAATTGAAATTAGAATATTCTATTCTATTCTATTCTATTCTATTCTATTCTATTCTATTCTATTCTATTCTATTCTATTCTATTCTATTCTATTCTATCTTTATTTTAATTCAAATGATATTGCACAGGACTCTATTATTCCCAGTTTAATCTAAGGCTAGTTTGAATCATATTTCTCAATTTGATTATCCTTGATATCTCCTACATCTGATGTCCACTGTTTGCACCTTTGGTAGTCACATTGCTGATATACTTATGTGAAATGCATGGACACTGTGTCTGGCTACACATTCTTAGAACCACCAAAGACATACTGTTGCTGGTTACACTATCTAGTTGGATTACTCTAGGTTTGCAGAAGAAACCTAATAGTTATATCTTGGTTTATATTTTATAATTTATGAGTGTCACATGCTTCTGCTTTAGCTACACTATGTTGCTTTGCCTGCCACACTAGGTTCAACAAATCATCTGTGATCATTTTTTTACCTATGACACCTCTAGAAGGTGATTCATCCCTTTGAAAAACAAGGATTTTAGATGGCTGGATGAATAATACTCCAAAAGTGCCTAGAAGAATCCAGGACACCCAATGACTAATATAGGTTACACAGGTCCCATCAGATGAGAAGAATTCCACCTTTATGGCATTTTCAGCCTTTCCACTGACAAGCTGTTCATACATGCAGGAAGTTTTCCAGCATTACTTGTACTAGTGCTAAGTGGGGAAGATTAAGTGTTAAGTGATGCAAAGGTAGACATTTATGGACACATATAATTGCAAAATTGCATTGCCATTATTGCATTTCAAGTAAACCCAGTATAATTTACTGACAGAAGTGAATTCTAGATTCTTTTCTAGATTAGCACTTTCTTAATTATTCTCAGAAAGTATTTCTGTTTTTCAGAGGAAATGTGATGCACTTTTATGGTTAGATTCACTTTTTTTTTAACTAGACCTATTTTCCTAGATTATTCATGGCTCTGAACTTGCCTAAGTCATGGTTAACCTTTTCTGCAATACCAGATGTCAAAGGTCAGGAAAAAATATTTCATCCTGAGTCTAGTTAAAACAGTGCTTTGGTTTAACAAATATTAGAAAACAATAACCAAAGCCTACATCATACAGAATGAATAATCTTGATGTCCACTTGTCTATATTTTTTCCATTTGTCAAGTCAGAGCTCCTCAACCTTTGGAGCAAAACTCTCTGTATCTTTGCTCTTGCTGCATGTCACTGAGTTGTAGCTACTTCTGCTTTTCACAGTTGTGAAACTCCATTGTTTTTATTTCTCCCCCTGTACTGCTATGCCTTTATTTCTGCCTTGGGAGCTCTTATTTTCCTGAAAAAATCTTTGTCTTGTCTGTTCAGATGCCTAATCAAAGCATGTTACTTTGTGCTCAGCCTTGCAAAAATGGCATCTTTTTTTTTTTTTTAATTAGAGAACAATAAAATACAAAACAAAAAATAAACTGATACTATATTTTATAAGTTCTACACATCTTCTATGTGTTATAAAACTTATAATAACTGATACTAGGCCTAAAGTCTGATACCAATGAATAGTTTGGATCACAAAATTTTAATTCATGGCCTCTGCCATGTCTTATAAGCAGTAACCACACTTGAATTCTTTATAATCAGTAAACCACAAAGCAGTTTGAGGACTGATTTTAATCATGACTCTTCAGGCTTTTAGCTGTGCTGTTCCCTGAGGCTGTGGCTGGAAGTTGAGTACTCCCAGTCATTCAGTGTGAAGTGTTGCAGTTTCCTTGAGGTCTATACACCTATGCCCATAGGAATGGGCTTTTGTATAACTTACGCTTGCCTTGAAAAAGTAGGTTGGAAGATGCCCAGATCTCCCTGCTGAGACATAAACTCAAAACTAACTTTCATTCCCCTTGGTCTTCCTTGTCATTTGGTGTGGATTGATATTAATGTTAGGATACAGAAGCAGCTACTTCTTAACTAACTAGGATTTATTAGTAAGAGTTTGTCAGTTTTTGCTATTAGCGCTACAGCAGCCAAAATGCTTGGGATTTCTCAGTAATTTTTAAGTGTTCTTCATTTCTCTACTGTACACAGATGCTTTTTTCAGCCTGTGCTTGTCAGTTGTAGCTGACAGATTCCCCTTTTCTCTTTGAAGGGCAGACCTTTTAAAAGATCAGATGTCCTTTGATCTCGGGTTTGATAATTTTCCATATTCTCAGCAGTCAGTTGAGAGACTCCTCCTTGATTAGAGTCTTAGCTGCTATTTTGAAGGAAAGTTCTTATCTGGGATGTGGTTTATTTTTGCCAAATAATTATTGTTATTGTTTATAAAGGAATTATTGTACAAGTGCATAAATGATATATGAACAGGCAATTACAGATGACTTTATAACAAATGAAGGATTGTAAATGTAAATACAATGGCAATCAGTGTTTGTACAAGGTAGAGATTCTCTGTTCTCCACACTAATTTCACTGAAGTTCCCAGCAGCAGAAGCCAGAGAACCATTCCACAGAAACCCCCTTGGCTCCTTTAGCAACAAACCCCACTGAGGTATGCTGCCATCTAATAAAGCAGTTTGTCTGTGATTTTTTAGACGGCTTTCAAGTGATGTTTTCAAGAAAATCTGAACCAGTTTTAGTGTGATGCTTTGCAAACATCTCGCAGCTCTGTCTTTATCCACCCACTTTTAATGCTGTGAGAATGAACAATGTACATTTATGTCATTGCTGTGCTATATGCTATGAAAATATAAAGAAAATCATAGTCCCCCTGAAGAAACTTTCAGTTTAATCAATCATAAAAGAAGTAAATTTGTGTATATAGTGATAAATTTATCCAAATCTCCATAAATAACTATTCCTAATTCCAGAAAACTTAACACCATTGATACATTCCTCTGGGGAGTGTCCAAATACTCTGATTACTTTGGCCACCATTATTCTTTAGAAATTAGTCCATTCATATGTATTGAACATTAAAAATATACTGATTTGTGGTCATCTATTCTTGGGCTTCTATTCCCCACAGTGGACTTTTTTTCAAATATTTCTGTGACAGTCTATTTCCACTTGAAAAACCTTTTATTCTGATTACAGTTTCTTGAAAATTGCTTAAAGAAGCTGACTTCCCTGTTTGGAAGGAGAAATACTGTGACAGTCCCATTAGTCATCATGAGAAAAATGAACATATTAGCAACAATTATTTAACTGGAAATGGGACTTTAATGTTTTCTATATAATGCATCTTGAAAAACTTATGTTGAGGGAAAAGGGTAGATAGGTGGATGGATGGTCAGTAGTAGCTTTTTTATAAATAGCCAATCTCCAAAGAACAAAAAAATAACTTCTGTAAGATCACCTTGAAAAAGTGATAAGTATATACTGAGTAGAATGATTTAAAAATAATTAGAAAGGGATTTGTATTCAGGAGCAGGATTTTACAAACCTTGCTGGTGTAGGACTGAGAGCATTTTTTCACACTTTGCCTTGCTGGTTTCTGAAGTGTAGCTGGGAATAAAGGCGTATGGGTTGGAAGACTACATGTGCGTTGAATAGCCATCTGTTACAGCATCCCTTGGGGGTGATACATCAAAGGAGATTTCAAAATGGAAATGCTGTATGACCATTGCAGTGATGTCTTAGTTCACAGGAAGAATTAAATCATGACATGAGAAAGTGTGAATTGCTTCTCCTGTTCTTCTAGGTGTTAGTCTTGTGGTCCAGTGTTCACAGATTAAATGTCGACACTGTAAGCTATCATCCTGCTTATCAAAGTACCAACATTTCCAAAATATGTGTATCCCCAAACCCCAAGCACTCTCCTTTGACAGATCCCTAATGCTCTCTGTTCAGCTCCAAAGCTATTTCTCTTGCAGCATCCTACTGTGTCTTTCATATGAAAACCTTACCACCCTGGAAACTGAGCTACAGTCAAATTAATTTAATAAAAGAAATAATGTAAATAGTACAGAACTGATTGCATTAGCCAGTTTCATATTTAATTCATAAAACTTTCCATGTTTTAATTTACTTGCTGCTGCTACTGCAAAATTTACATTCTTCTTCACCACAGGTCTGCTGGAGAAAAAACATTTTCAGTGACAGAATATAAAGTAGTACGAAAAGGTAAAGGATTAAATGTGGAAGTGAGTTAAATTGTATCACTGTGGGGAAAACAGATGAAATACTGCTGTTTGTTAGCAAAAATTAGTTCTCTAGCAAGGTTTTTGTAGTTTTGTGATAGATTTTGTAATAAAATGAAGATTGGCCTTATCTGTATTTTAATTAGTAATATTGTTGCTATTGTTCTTCTGATGATAACACCACAGATGAAATAAACCCTTCACAGACAGACAGAGCAAAGCCATAGTTTGGCCCAGGTTTCTGACACGTGCCCCTCTATTCTAATGGCGTGCTGTGCACCTGTAGGCCAGGACACAAAGGTTCAACCATGCAGACAGCGATGCAAACTTCATCAGCCCTAAGGGAACACTACAATTAACCCTGGGCTAGAAGCTATTCTGACTTTCTTCACAATTTTTTCCATCAGAATTTTTGCATCTCTTTGCACTGCATGTTTTTCTGAGCTTAGGGTTTTGGATCATACTGATAAGAAGCCCTTTGAGATATCTTTTTCTATTTATTTTAAAGGACTTGCAGTGACTTGAACAATATATTTTCTGGTTGCCATCTGTGATTAAAATTATGTTTGAGTGAAGAGACGTATATAGATCTTATGCTGGTTTTCATACTTCTGTGTTTTCTAGCACCCTTGGTGCACTTTCTGGCCCAGAGCATCCTCTCCATGACAGCCCAGCCAGGTGCTGCCTTACTCAGCTTCCAGTCTCGCCCTTTTGAAGCAGCTGGCCTCTCTGTTCCCTCATGGAGCTTCTTTACATTTCTTAAAGAAGCAGTTTTAGTCCTGCCTGCCTTCAAAAGTAACATGCAACTTACAGAAATATAAAAATGGTGAAGGATTTTCAGGGAAAGTTTCAGTCTGACTCAGCTCTCCTGATTTAGATTTTATAATTTCTGGCTGCAGAATGCTGTTGAGACATCTTAAGCTCAATGTCCTGCTTAGGCCAGGAATTTTAATTTTCAGGAAAAATACATTGATTTTCAGTTATGTTTTTCTTCCCTCATCCACCTCAGCTAGAGCTGCCTTAGCTTAAGCACTGCACAGAACCTCAGCTACAGGGGTGCATAATGAAATGGCTCACAGAGTTCTCCTTTTGTTTTGAAAAGCATAACACAAAATTTTTAATGAGCAAATACACAGTGCAATCTCTTCTGTTGAGCTCTGCTAGTTTAGCAGAAATTTTGCATCTTTCCTTTTTTGTGTGTGTGTTTTGTTTGGTTTTCTGTACACCTAGGTGGACACTTCATGCAGACATTCTCTTTGCTGTCCACAGCAGCAGCAGAGAGACTAACCAGGCAGAGGATTGAGGGAGGCAAAGGGAGGAAAGCAAAAAAAAAAAAGAGTGGAGAAAAGGAAAAAAAACTAAGGATAAGCAACCTGTGAAGATCTTCTAATGACCAGCTCTGTGAGCTGAGTGCAGTTAGACTGATCTCTTCTTTTACTGCATGCCATTGCTTTTGTCTCCTACCCAACTGACTTCCTTATGTTTAAATCTTACTGTGAGAGAGGCATGAATCATATCTTGCTCAGGAATAGCCTGGCAGTCTTCCCTCTCTACCCTTGGGGGCCTCCTGTATCCTTTCATCATTGTTGTTCTGGGACCTGTGAACCTGAACTCAAATTTCCCAGTTGGTGAGATAGCATGATGTTTCTTACCATCTGGCAAGTCAGTGTTTTCATACAAAAAGTTTTGGATTAGTAGTGCAAAGGAGCTAATTATGTTCAGCGAGTGTCTCACGGCACGCAATTATGCCCAAACAAACACAAGATTAATTGTGGAAATATTTTCTTCAGCAAGTACTTACTCAATTGATCCAAAGATAAGGCAATGCACATAAAGAAATAGTGGCTTGAAAAGCAATGAAAATGCTATTTAACACCTACAGCATAACTTCTTTCTCTGTATGTCCTGAATTGCAATTCTTTTGGGGTTATAGACAGGCAAGGATTCATAATACCTTGGATATAGTTCATTTACAGAGAATTCCACAGCAAGTCCTTTAGCATAGCCCTGTGGAAGTAGGGTTTTACTTTTTACTCTGAGATTTCATGCTGAGTTTCCCAGGCCAAAGGGTTCATTTGCTATTTTTGTAAAACACTATACAAATGCTTGTTTGCTCTCTAAATTTTATTTTTCATTCTTTTCAAACTGAACTACACAAGGATAATATTTTTAGAAAATATTCAGGTAAAATTGTATACTACAAAATAGAAGTCGAAGTTCATAATTCTTTGAGTTCAAGTTATTTTTTGTTTTATCTTTTAAGGTGTTTTATTTCTGGTAAGTTTCTATATTTTTTTTCCTTCTTAATTAATATGTAGCTGTAGTTTTAAATATGTAGTTTAAAAAGTTGAAGTTTAGGTATATATTTCTGTTTCAAATTTGTGATATCAGAGAATTACTGAAGAAATTATCATTTGTGGTCATCTACTCTATATTTCCTTCACGAATGTTTTGCTTTTTTCGTAGTATCACACATAACTATGTGCACTTCTGTGGGGAAAGCCTCATGAATGCTGCATAGAGGAAAATTACTGGCTTCTGTGTGTCATACACAATTCCATTTTTAAAACAGACAAGCACAAGATTTGCTGTTTTGCAAGTGTTACAGTATAGACTTGTCATTGACTGCCACCCTCAGACCCTTTCCTGGGGATTTTAATGATTTTCTCTTTTAAAGTAAACTTTAAGGTAGATGTCTTGTGTACATTAAAGACTTGTCTTCGAGTTCAGACTATGAAGGGAAGTTCAGACTATGCAGGAAAGATTCCCGATGATTATGAAGGAAACACTTGTAAGGCAGATGAAAATAGAGAGTTTTCCTATTTTTACTGATATTTGTATGTGCAACGTCTGAAACATGTATGAGAGTAATCTTTTATTTTTTCTAAATTATCAAGGTACAAGAGAAGCAGAAATGTTCTGTACATTTTGTATTTAATTTTATACAAAGTTTATTTATATTAGAGTTATTTATTTAAGAGGGATCTGATAACCTGGTGTTAAATCTGGTTCTTCTCAAATTCTTTTTGTCAAATTTTTCTTGTCAAATGTTCTTGTCAAATTGTTTCCACTGTCATAACCCTTGCATGTGCTGTTATTGTTCCTCTGTTTTCAAATGACTGTGGGAAAAGCTAATGCACCCCGTGTTTGCTTTAAGTATGGTGAGAAATATTTGTAAACAAATAGCAAACAATATTATTTTTAATTATTAAAATTGTTGAAATATATAGATAGCAGCTGTGACCTGCAGACATTTAAGCCATGCCTACTCTCCTTTTGACACCTAAGAAATACTCACATAGAGATTCCACCCTGAAGGCAGTAAGAGAGTCCTTAGTGCTGGGCTCTTGATGGGGGGGAAGACAGGGCAAGTCTGATCATGACTGCCTGGGGCCATGCCCAATTCAGCATAAACTGGAGTGGCTGAACAGCTACCTCGATGTACAATACTAATTCTAAATGACCTTTCAGTGTATAGTAGCAAAGTAAATATCTGATTACTGCAGGAAGATCTTTAGCAGAATGGGGAGCAATGAGAACAAAACTACATTTTTTATAGTCTGAACTTGGTACAATAGTACAGGATCCAGAGCTCTAAGAGAAGTGATAGACTGTACCTGTTCACATACTGTGAACAGTCCAGTGGCAAGGTATTCCACACAAATAGCAGGTATTAATCTGCAAGTTTGTATTTGGAAAGATGACACTGGAATTTGAAATAAATTAGAATAAACTCTAATGGAAGAAAGTAATTTTAAGTTCTACTTAAAATTAGAGCAAAACACAAAGAGAATCTTAAAGTCTTCCTGATTTCTACAGCTAGCTGTTAGATGCATGCATTTTCTCCAGGCATGGGATCTACCTGTAGTTTTCTCCAGAGGACAACACCAGAGAAGAAAGGCAGCAGCAACAATGCCCTGAATCTGGGGAATATGTCCTGTGGTAGCACATTCCCTGACAGGTTCCAGGACCCTAAACCCTGACCTGTCATACAGTTTGGTGTAATTGGGACATATTGCTGTGTGTGGCAATGTGTGGGTGTGTCTGTTGTGGGCCCATACATGCAGGGAATCTTCTGCCAGTCTGATGACTTGTGAGGCCTGAGCAAGACCAAAACATGACAGAAGAAACCATAAACAAATGTGACCCTCCTCACTGTGCTAATTTGTAGGATGTAACAAGTTTAGCATTCAGTTTCTCAGACTGCCAAGCCACAATGCTGTCTTAAATGGAAGCTTTTATACTCTGTGGAACAGAACAGTCAAATTAGTGAACCCAGAATATATGTGAGTTTCTGTTGCTATGCTAAGAAGTATGAAAAAGCAAAGGATTCATGCATCAATTATAATTTATGTTTCTAGGTGTGTACAGGTATATATGACTGTTTGGAAACCTGCCATTGTAAGATAAAATAGGTTATCTCTTTTTCTTTTTTTCTTTATTCCAAAAATACTTTTTTGCTGCAGGAATGTCTTGTATTCACTCTTGCAAACAAGAAGTCAGTGCTATATATTCTTTAATACAGGAGGATTTATGTATCAAATTAGCTTGGAGATATATTTTTAAAAATCACAAAAGTAGAATCTCTAGCACAGACTTCACAGTTAAAAATGGCTGAGGAAGAGATGAATTGCAGTGTAGTGGTAGTATAATACTTGGTCTCAAAAATCCAATCAGAAATTTTTTTGTTTAAAAATCTATGCAGCTCTACTCATATTTACCCTTACCTGAAGTAAGAATTTTTTGTTGAAAGATGCAAAAATATCCAGACTTTTTAGACTATTGCTTCTTTTAAAAAAATGAAGAAAATATTTGACATGGGAGAGAAAAACTAGGTCTTGGAATTTGCTAGCTTTGTTGGTGTGTTTCCAGAGGGGCATGAGGTTGACCAGGGAGATTGTGGTGTTGCTATTCCTGGATATATTAAAAAAAACATTTGGACATGGTCCTTTGCAATTGGTCTAGGTGGCCCTGCTTCAGCAGGTGGATTGAACCTCTAGAAGAGCTCCAGAGGTCCCTTCCAACCTCAGCCGTTTTCTGATTCTGTGATCTTCAAAGGAAAAATCTTTGGACCATTACTGTCAAGAGATGAAATATTTAGCATAGCAAGTTCAGAGTAGAGTAGTTACTCAGCAGTAGCCCTGAATACTGCAAGAATGTTGCTGTTTGATTATAACCTAAACCACTACAGCCTAGTATTGTTTCAGCTTCAAAGACAGGCCAAGATTTGAAGCTGAGTTTTTTGTTAGCTGAACTATTTTGCTAAGCTGAACTTTTCTAGTTAGATCCAGCAAGGCCTCATTTTCACCACAGCTTTCATTAGCATGAGGCAGTAAGTGTTTCATATTGCAAGTATGTGATTTTTAAAACAGAACAAAACTTTCTCCAGGCTGAACAGTTCCAGATCTCTCACCCTTTCCTCTTAGGAGAGATTCCTCAATCTCTTAACCTCAACCTCACAGCATTCCCTTGGCCTCCAGTATGTCCATGTGTATTGCACTGAGGAGGTGCAGGTGTGTCTCCAGGTGCCAAGTACAGGGCAAGGATGAAATACTGGCACTGCTCCAATGCAGCCCAGGTTACCAACACATGAACTGAATGAACTGAACCCAGTATAATGCAATGAAGTAAACACAATAAAAACTGAAAGAGCTACTAAGTTAAAAAATGTACTGAGAAATTCTCTGAAGGATATTATCAGAAATGTTAACTTTCTGTGATAGAAATGCTAAATTTGTGCTCCTGTAGTTGAATTTTGCCTTTCTCAAGTTTAGGAAATTTTAGCTGTGTGTCCAAATTTATTTGAAGTGCAATCTTTGTTGGCACGTAGCCTTATCAACTTGTTTTGGTTTTATATGATGACGTGCCTGTACTTTATTATCAATGAATTCCTGAAAATAAATACGACTTATTTTCCTTACTCACAAAAGGAGGTGAGTGAATCACTCAGTCCTGTTAAATTCATGTCTTGTGAACACTCCCACTAGCATACACTGGCCATACTGCTGTAATTCAGCTGTCACCTAGAGCAAAACCTCAAAAAATATTTGTTCACATTTCTGGGGGGTAAATACTGTACAATGAATCTGTCATTTAAAGTAAAGAAAGTTTTGGCACAAATGTTTAAAATAGGCAAAGGAAAAAGGAATTAATTTCAGTGTGGACTGAAAATTTATCAGAGGACTAAGCTGGGTACAACCTTAGTTTCATTCTCTGCTTTTGACATGCCATTGCATAGGTCCATAAACATTCTAGTGTTTAGAAAAACACTCAAAATAAATAATGAAAAAGGAGGCAAAATATAGAATATGAAAGCCTTTGGTTCTTTAAACAGAATTTATTATGTTCAAAGTTACAACTTGATAAAAGGAAAGCATAACTTGAATTAAAATATTAATCCATCCATGCCATTTAGTTCTTTGAAATATTCATAGCCTTTTTTAGTGGTCATGGTTTGTGTTGAGGGGGCAGTAAAGTGGGGGAGGCTTTGATGAAAAAAAGCTTTCAGCAAAACCAACACAGTCAAACTGACAGGAATGTGAATGAATTTAGAAAATTGGTCCAGTTGGGAGTTATGTTATTGTAGAAAATCCTCTTTAAACTTCATAGTCCATATTCATAAAACACTTAGAACACCATCAATATCTTCCTGCAAAATCCATTTTCTTCTCTCTGTCTCTAATGTAGACTTCCAGCTTGGTCTTATTTACTCCCCCATTTGTTCTCATTTCCAAGTACTATCAGTACTATTCAGCTGCCAAATAAAATATGTTTCATATTTTCCCTGTGTGTTTAATTCTTGTTTTGCCTGCTCTTTCCCCTCATCCTGCTTTCTTTTTTCTTTCCTGTTTCTCACTGTATGATCTTCAAGGCAGAAATCCTATTTTTTTAATGTTTTGCATTTATAAAGCACTACATTTACTCTTCTCAGGTGAAAAAGGGACACCTGACAGTCTCATTTTATTTGTGACAGTGTAAGTTCATTTGGGGTGGATAGGAGAATGAAATATGCAACAATACTGCCTTTCATTTACATGGTTTGACTAGATCTTCTTTTGTAACAATTCTAATTTTTTTAGTCTGCCTTTATAATATGGCTTGGATCCTATTTCAAGGTCTCTTTTTTTTACTATATGCATACATTTTAAAATGGAAATTCAAAGACAGAAAGAAGAAATGTGAACAAAAGATGTCCAAGGAAGATAACTAAGACAGAAGAGTGCTGGATACAGCTGGGAATATGAAAAGCAAGACACAGGCAAGAAGTCAAAATAGGTGAATAGAGGAGGGAAAGATAAGTAATGGAGGGTGACGTAAGGTTAATGGTACAAATGAATTAATCTGGTGGCCAAAGAGGAACAGTCAGTAGTTGCAGTGACTGGAAGCACAAGGTGGAGTGCCCCCACATTATGCTTGCCCTTTTATACTATATCTTAATTTTTAAATTTCCTCACTGAGTCATTCATACTCTTTTCTAATAAGCAAAGGTAATACAAGAGGCAAAGGGAAGATCTGTAAGATATGTTATGGAGGAGAATGCACTGAGCCCTTGTCCTCCTAAAATACAAAGCTTAATTTTTTGAAGCAACAAATGTGTTGAAAACATTCTGTTTAGAGGTATTTTTTGAAATTCACTCCAAATGTATGGTTTTATCTTTGTGTGACTGTTGTTAAATGAAGAACAAAGCTTTTACTACCTTTTCTTGTGTTTGGAGGGGGGAGGGTGTGAAAAACACATAGCAGTGTAGGTAAAATGCAATGACCTTTTATTGTCAGTCAAAATAACTGTAAGGAAACACAACAATGAAAAATAACAATTATTTTTTAAAAAAGTTTAAAATAGTGTTCCTGTAGACATACTAAAAAACTTTAAATAAGTTACAGTTTATTTCAAGGCGGTAAGAGTATCTGGCTTATCTTTTGTAAAGCTTGTTGGGTTGAGCTTTGTTCCTTGTGTATAAAAATAAAGCCAAATTTTTCTCTTAGTGGTTTCCCTTGTTGAACTGTAAAAGGAAATATTTTCCAGAGTTCACACAATAATTAGATAGTACGACATTTTCACTAACATTTTAGCTGGAGTTCTTTAGATGACCTTTTCCAGTTGTAGAAACAACCCTCAATTTATCTCGCTAAAATTCCAGAGAATATGGGGCTTCTTATGTGGACATTTTATAAAGTAACCTCTATTGGAAAGAAAAGTAATTGATATATTTTTAATAATTTGTTGTAAACACTCACAGGGCATTATATTCTTTACCATTATCTTTCAAACAATGTGGTATGTTCACAGTATTGTTTTGGAAAAGGAAAACTTCCTTACCTTCACTGTATTTTGAAACAGATTTGCTGTGACATCATATGAATTTTGTCTGACTACTACTTAAATTTTAGGAATCCAACCCTATAATTAACCAGAAAACTATCTTGTAGAAGGAATTCACAAGAAATATCCCTATATTGAATTTTTATTAGTTGTGATCAAAAATGGAAGGAAACAGAATATTCTAATTGCTGAAATTCCTGTATCATCATAACTTCTAGGCTTCATGTTTATGCCATAAATTCTCCTGTTTCATAATTATATAAGGGAAATAACTTCTGGGTTTACTTCCCTAGCAATATATGCAAACATGACAGGCTGTAAAAGTGTGTGTATGTAGAGTTCAAGATGAGCTATTTCAAAACAAGCAGGACTTCCCTTCACCAGTGCTTTTTATAAGAGACAAAGACAACTGCAAATGTATTCATCACTGATATTCTGAAAGTCTTCAGAGTTCAAGGTTTTATACAAGGTGATAATATCATTGTTGTAGCCTTTTCACATTGTTTGAAAACAGATAGTATAAAGACCTGAAAAATTCTTGCAGTCACAGTTAATGATGGAGCCATGGACTATGGACTGCTTTCCTGTACACAGGTCAAGGAGAACACATTGCCTGTACCTTAGCACTCTATTAAGGTGAGATTAAGATTCTTTCTGCCATATCTTCTGTAGAAAAAACCCAAAGCGTGCACAAAACCCAGGATTTGTGCTGCTCCTCGACAATAAATTTCATGGTCTGAATAATTGGGGTACCAAATCAGGCCACAGCTTTTGTGTGCAGGTAGTCATGTGAATTGTAATGCAGTGTTTACTAAAAATACAGCAGCAAATAGGAAACTACATTCATTGCAGTTATAGACAAGAAGATAAGATGAGCAAGGTCAAGTGTTGCAGTAAACAGTGAAAATTCTGCTTTAAAATTTCCATGCATTCCAGGACAGTTGAAAAGACAAAAAGCTTTTTCTTACAATTTCCCCTTATTTTGATTTAGTAATAAATTACCCTTTACCAGATTTCTCACCAAAAAAAAAAAAACAAACCAAAAAAACCAAACCAAAAAAAACCCAAAAGACTTTGCAATTTAACCCTGTAGATCCAAGTTCCAGGTTTTTCTGGGCCAGTCTCTATTAGCCATAAAAGCCATGCAAATATTTCCAAATTGACAATTGGTGTTTATATAGCCTTATTGCACTTGAGGAAAGTCTAGGAAGAATTTCTAGTATTTTCCTCTATATTTTAAAATTACCATAATTCCCATATCTGAAATGAGTAATTTTAGTTATTATATCATGCTGTAAAGCTCATTTTTCCCTGTTCCTAGTTGTTAACAGGATATAAAGATGTTCCATGTTCAAGAAAAGAAAAATGTGGTTTGAATGGAAATGTTAAAGGGAAACATGTGGATAGACTATAAAGGTCTTGAAAATTTAAAATAATTTAATAATTAGAAGAAAAAAAAAACCCTGCAAAATTCTTTATCTTTATCTTTTCGTTTTTTCTGTTTGTTTTTTTATCCTAGAACACACTTCCTAGGTATTTATGTAATCTGAAGTAATAGAAGCAAAAAGGCTACGTGCATTATTATCAGATGTAATATATTTCATGAACACATCTGAGATCTGCCAAATCCCTGCCTTTGGGAAGATATTTCAGACAGAAAGAGCTCTTCAACATCACCCTTGACCCTGAGTATGTTTGAAGGCCATTTTCTGCCTGTACAGGAAAGTCAGTGTTGGGCAAATTCACTTTGCTTTACAGAATGATTCATTCATAGTCTGTGGTACTTCAGGAGTCCCTCTGGTGTCAGGTAATCTTGTACAGATGTGTAGAGTGTGTGAACCTGGTTTAGCCTCGTTCAGGGCAGCTGAAAGTGTAACCATAGTAGAACAGAAAGGGAAATAAATTCTTTTTAGTATAGGGCTGAGGTAGGTTACGTCTGCCTTTATGCTGGAGGAAAGGAGGCCTTGAAGACTTTGTCAACATTTGATTCTTGATCTGCTTCAAGACAGGATGGCTGCAAGCTCCCTTTTATTCAAGGCTTTTTCAACTCAAGATGGCTGATCTTTGTTTCTTTGTATTTTATCAATATGTCTAAAATTAAACATTTTTTTCAGAATGGAAAAGGATTCACAAGTCTGTTTGACAAGTTTTACATTTTTCTCTTTCTGTAATTTGCATGGAAAAATCTTCCAACCTGCTCTATGGCTCAAAGCTGTATTTTAAAGAAGACAGGAAATGCACTATTAATTTTCTAGCATTTGTTTACATAATATGGAACAAAGAGTGATAATAATCTTCAGATTTTTCCTATGCTCCAAGCACTGGCTGCAAGTAAAAGGCTATTATTTGTGCAAATTATCTAAAAAAAAAGGAGCAGCAAAACCCAATGTCATCTATCAAAGCACCAGCAAGGTACTAGCACTGTTCGAGAAGTGAATGATCACTAATTCCCCTGAAAGAAATTATCCCCATTCAACTTGCTCTGAATTTGTAATTCCTCGTGAAAGACAGAATCCCAAAAGAAATTAAAGCTTCCCAATTTCAGTGGCTAAAAGATTAAATACTTTGAGATAATTCATGTGCACAAGATGTATCCTGTTGCTGGCAAAAGAAGGAAGAATATATCAGAAGACTGTACAAAAGTATAGTAATTACAAGTACTACTTGAGGAAATTATACTGAGGCAGTCTTAAGGAAACCCAAAACTGTTTAACTAACAACCCTTTCATTTATTATGAGGGAGTGCAATTTTTTACTTCAAGAGAAATAATTGACATTTGGTATAGCACTGTGTGATTTGATTTCTTCTGAACACTGAAAAAGTGAAGATGAAGAAAGAGTTAAATTTGAAATGTTGAAAAGCATTGCAGGATAACTAATGGTCATGCCTGTATGATGTTATAGATGCTCATATGCATTTGTTTGCTGACTCTGTCACATCATATATGTATGGTTTGAGTAAGAATTTTTGAGTAAATTGTGGTTCTGTAGTCCATTCTTTCTGACAGCCACTGTGAGCTGAGTGAACTTTGGATCAGGTTTTTGTAACAAATGAATGGTTATAACTTGGTGTCATTGTACTTTAAAAGCTTTAAAGGGTTGTGAGAAGTCAGAAGATGTGGCATCCCATTGCAGCCTCCAGTGCCTCCATGTGCTGCTTTTGTGTCACAGTATCATGGCAAGTTAAATGTCTGGAACTGATTGAATTTCATTTTGTTCTGCATAACCTAGGAAATCCTTTTACTAGTATGCAGAAGAGTGTGGTTTTTGCATTCCCCATCCTGCAGAGGTTTCCATCAGTCTAGCCTTTTTATTAATCATAGTAAGAATGTAAATATGTAATTATGTGTAATTTCAAAATAATTACTTTCAGTGTTTTCCAAAGTATAGCTTTGTTGTTTCTTTATCTTTTAAATTCTCATAGGCATACAGTTATTTTGAATGTGTCTATTTGATAAATGCAGAGGGCTTTTAGACTCAGTTGTTTGTTTATTATGCTTTCAAACATTTTGAATATCTGTTTAGTATTCAGTGAAATAGAGTAGGAAAAAACATCTGTAGTGCAGCTGCAATGACACCACCTTTATGTTTGATCTTCAGGGAATCCAATGTACCAGTGTATTTGTATTTTTCTGGTTTTTTAGAGGTTTAGGGCTTTAGAAGTAATTAAAAGGTGCAGAAATTGTAAACTTTTAATCATATTTAAGTGAAGCAACTCAATAATATAAGTGCTGTACTCACTTTAGTCTTCTCATCTGCCTTCTCGAGTGCACCTCAAAAGTTTGCATTGTAAGAAAACACTTTAAAAAATGTATTATTCTTTTATTTTCCTTTTCTTATTTTTTTCTTCCTCACAAGTATTAATCCACAGGAAAAGCACTGAAGTTATCTTAGGTGTCTCCAATGTCTTTAATGAGGTTTCTTAACGTAGAAAATACCTTTAGTTACGATCTGTTAATTAAGAATTGCCACTTCACAGAGGCTCTTCAGTACATTAAGTGATCAAAAGAGAACATTGTATGGTCTTCTTGAACCTGTTTTAAGAAAGTATTTATTTTTATGTACTATATAAATAATAATGACCTCTTTTCTATAAGACTTTTCTTTCTCAATCTCTTATTTATGTTCAGATTGGAGAAGCATCCTAGTTCATCAGAATATTTTCTAAGGCATATATAGGAAAATGCAAAATTACCCCAAAATTACCCATCTAAAAATTACTCCTCTTAAAAGTTTCATCATAGTCACTGAAGTTAGGTCTGGAACTAATGCAGTGTCTTGACCTTAAGTTCTAAAAATGAGTTTATCCATAATGCTTCAGAAGAAAATGAAATTTTACTTTAATTGATATAAGAAAACTAAACCACATTGGAGTTGTCATTTTAGTGTTTTGAAATTTATTTTTGCAAACTTGTTTCTTCTTGAGTGAGTTTTCTTATAAAACATTTTCTTTCTGATCCTGTTCTTAGAAGACATTAATTAGCATGCAAGTGGGGTTTTTAGTTTTTTTTTTTTTGCTTAACACAAATACATCCTTTTTTTATGTAGTTAAAGTCTGAGGGCAAAACCTGAGTATTAATATTTTCATGCACAAACTCCAGTGTCAAATTTGTTGAAGCTATTCTTATCAACAGTGTCTAGTAGATTCACAGTGTTTGCGACTATCTGAAATAAACATGAGACATCTACCCCATAAGAGTTGTATATCTAGAGCTAGCCTTGAGGAGCAAAGGCAAAGGAGGTTTTCCTTCAAAATGATGCATTTTAAAATGTTCTGTTTCTCAGTTCTAGTCTTGATAAAAGTATATATATAGTATATATATATATATATTTCAGAAGGTTCCCGGTGAAGTCCAGGAACTTTGAAGGGAAGCTTAGAGAAAATTTCCTATTTCTCTCAATTTAGAATGGCTTAGAATTGCAGGAGGTGAAAAGAGAATGACAATGCTATTTGTTGTATATATAGCTATCTCAATTCTATATTGTGTAGTTAGAAAGGAGACATTTTCAAGGAGGAGGTCTGATGATGAAGACAAAGTATGAGCTATCCTTGGTAGGAAGAGTATCTTAAGAAAGCTGAGGTTGCTGATACCTCACTTTGTTATAAGCATACACAGAAGTAGAACTGAGTTTTAGTGGATGCTTTCATATATAATTCCCATCACACATGAATTTTCCATTTCCTATTCCCTGTGCTCCTCACTGACTGAACAGTAAATAAAATCTCAGTTGACATTTCTGCACTGATCTCTTTCTTGGGACTGTATTTTAATATGAGCACCTCATCCATCTGCTTGCTCTCAAATTTCCTCTTGGGCTTAGAACACAGGTGCTACTGAAAGAGAATTTGTTGAATATTTGATAAATTTTGCCTTATGTTTACAAGTAATGAAAGGTCACCACCCTTGTTTATTGGGATTTCAGCTATCCTGTGCTGACTGCATGGAACTATTGATGTAAAGGATATCAAGCAAATAGATGAGCACAACCTTCATGGTAAAAGACAACAATTTTTAATGACATAATTTACTACAGTACAACTTCACTAATATAAAACCACAGGCATTTATTGGTTTCAAGAGGATCAAGAATTGTACTGCAGTAAATGGTATCTTGAAGACTAAGAGCATTCCTGGAGTGAACCCAATCTGATATGTCTGAACAAGCTCTATTTCACAAAATATTTCAAAACTTCATTCCACACTGTTTGCTTTCTATTCCAATAAAGAGATTGCTGTGTGTATTCAACATGGAAACTAGTTAACCCTTTTAAGACAGACGCAACTGAGTAGTACAGAGCAGGATTTCCTTTCCATCAGCCCCTTTATGTGACATGCTCAGTTTTACCTGAATTTATGAAGATCCTTTGAATCTGTGTTATTGCAATGAAGGATATTGAAGATCCAGACAAAAAGAACACTCTGCTGTATATCATCCTAAATTGAAGAGCAAAGCATTACTTGGTATTTAACTAAAATAGAATATTTGATACTGCCTTAGGCTTAACCTCTAAAGATTTGTAAATTGTTAAAGTGAAAATGTCCAACTGCATCTTATCAAAAGACATATTGAAAATTAGACTTTTAGACAGCTATGGTTAGGACAGGGAGGATTCTTTCCATTTTAGAAAACAAATCTTATTTATGGAATAGGTAGTTCTCTTAAAATAGTTAGTGGGAATATTGTCAAATACCAAGTAGCTGTGCTTCTTTTGAATATTTAAAAGTCTGTCATGTGTTTCTTCCAGAATTATTGCACTGTAATTTTCGGATCAGTTCCTACAATTTTTCTTTAAAATTAAAAGCTTCAAAGGAAGTCATCTTCATCTTCATCTTCTTCATCTTCTTCATCTTCTTCATCTTCTTCTTCATCTTCTTCTTCATCTTCATCTTCTTCATCTTCATCTTCATCTTCTTCTTCATCTTCATCATCTTCTTCTTCATCTTCATCTTCTTCATCTTCATCTTCTTCATCTTCATCTTCATCTTCATCTTCTTCATCTTCATCTTCATCTTCATCTTCATCTTCATCATCTTCATCATCTTCATCATCTTCATCATCATCTTCATCTTCATCTTCATCATCATCTTCATCTTCTTCATCTTCATCTTCTTCATCTTCATCTTCATCTTCTTCATCTTCTTCATCTTCTTCATCTTCTTCATCTTCTTCTTCATCTTCTTCATCTTCATCTTCTTCATCTTCATCTTCATCTTCTTCTTCATCTTCATCATCTTCTTCTTCATCTTCATCTTCTTCATCTTCATCTTCTTCATCTTCATCTTCATCTTCATCATCTTCATCTTCATCATCTTCATCATCTTCATCATCATCTTCATCTTCATCTTCATCTTCATCTTCTTCATCTTCTTCTTCATCTTCTTCTTCATCTTCTTCATCATCTTCATCTTCATCTTCATCTTCATCTTCATCTTCATCTTCATCATCTTCATCATCTTCATCATCTTCATCATCATCTTCATCTTCATCTTCATCTTCATCTTCTTCATCTTCTTCTTCTTCTTCCTCCTAGGTCTGGGACCTGGTGTTAGGAGTTTCTAAAACTGGATACATTTACCGATACAGTAATGCAAAGATAAGCTCGTAATTTGTGTATTTGGCATTGTAGTGTTAATTACCTTGCACTCACTGAGAATGTTCCTGCATGCTTAGCCTTAAGAATTGAAAAAGAAAATACAGCTTCTTTTTTGATGTCAGTCACAACAGAACATGAAATGAATGCTTTTAGTAAAAAGCCTCCTTTCAGTATGCATCTTACTGCTGTGTTCTGCATGTTTTATTCTCTGCCTATCCAGAAATGGGCCAGTCCTCCAGACCTTCATTGAATTGAAGCTTATAATGCCTTTTCCTGAGCAAAGTAGAGTTTAAGAGGCTTTATTGAGAAAATGGAATAGGGGTAAAAAGAGCTGAGTACATTTCCATCAGCACTTTAGATGGAATAGCCAAAGTTATGTATGGTAGCAAGCCAGATATACTTTTTATCTGACAACATGATCTTTGTTTCCACGAGAGGCTTTTAAAGGTGTGAATGCTTTTATTTTAGGTTTGATAGAAGATATTTTATTAGATTTCAAGGGAAGATTTTTTTTTTTATTCTCTGCAATTTCTTTATTCTTAAGAAAAAGGGGACCCTTGAAAGAGTCTTAATAAAGATCTGTTTCAGCTACAAAATGATTGCAATTTTCTTCCATGCTGCAACTGGCAACAATCTTAAGAATTTTACATCTGCTGAGTTGCAGGACTAGCATTCTATCCTAAAGTTTTTCAGCCAACTTATGGAAGAAGCTAGCTGATGGATACCTATGGATGGTGATGTGGCAGCTTTATTACCACTCTTGATGAATGAAGGAATCAATGTCTGCCTGAATCAGATGTAGGTCTTGAAAGAAGATTTAGATAGCATTACATTGCATTTTTCTATTATCTGGGTGACAATTGCAAGGATATATATGAACTATATAAAATAGTTCCCTCAGCATGGCAGACACTTAACCAGAAGTATGATCACTATCCTGCTGGCAGGAACCTGCCAGCTAAAAACAGCTCCTCTCTAGTTTTTTGTAAGTGACCTAAGATCAGATGCCACTAGAGTGAGGTAACTGCATCTGGGACTGTTTGCTTTATCTGAGATAAAAATAAATTGTTTGAAATCTGTATGTCTTATTGTAGTATGTCTTCTGTGTGGGGACTTGATCCCAATGAATGACCCAGTTAGGACATTGAAAGAGTCTATCTTTTCATCCACTGCATCTGTGGTGATATTTTGAAAACAAGCTAAAACCACCTAAAATTGCTGTAGATGTCAGGAGGACAGGCTCATTCAGGATGCCATGCAGCTATATACACACACAACTTGAAAGTGTCAGGTGTCTAACCTGTGATGTAATCCTCATGATTTTACTGAAGTCTTCATTGTAGGTCCTGCAAATGCATCTGATAAACTTGCAAAGGTTACAATTAATCATCTAATCCTTATAGGCTCATTAACTAATATAGGAACTAATATATCATACCTAAGAAATGTATTACTCAGTATTTTTTCACTCAGTATTACTGGAGAGTACATAGCACACCAGATCTTTTCTATTCAAATATTGGCAACAAGCTGTGATCTATTATTGGCAAAGTAGTTTCATATGGACCCAAAAGAGTCTATGTCAGTAAATGATAAAACTCGTTTATCACAAAAGAAAATAATTAGGGCCCTAATTTTGTATTCCAAAGAGGGTCAGGAGCAATTTCCTAGATATGCTCCATCTTTTATGTTCAGAATTTTTTTCTTAGTCCTATTGATCAAGAAGGATATTTTTAAATCTAATATATACTTACTCGTCCACTGGGGATTGACAGTGGCACATTTCTAAAGATAGAATAGTATATTAATTTGGCTAACAGTAATTCTTTTTCATTATTAGGTCTGGATCATTGTTCCCTCTTTTTTACTGGTGGTATTCTCTCAGGACTCTCAGGTTCATGTCATGTAGCCACCTCCTCTCTTACATCTTTCTAGGAGATGATATTGGCTGCACAAAACCCATATTTACTGTTCAGGTTCTTAAGCTTTTGTTATCCTTATTTTTCTGTTTTCACTTTGTTAGTGGTATTAGTCTACCAAAAATTAAAGGAATTTTAGAACAGAAAATATCTACTTATTCTGATTTTTAATTAGGAAATTAAAAATCTAGGCTGTTTTAAACATATCGGTTTGTGAAACTGTCCTACATCCCACCTAACCTGGTCATGACTGTTGTAACCTGACTAGCACATACATTTCAAAGAAGTCTGTCCCAGGTTAGGAATATAAATTTGTCAAGATGCAAATCATCCAAGATATTCTTAATAAAAACAAAGTACATATTTTTAAGCAAAATTTAGATCATTTTGTTGGCTGCTTAACATATACTTATTAATTGCTATCTTGACATAAAAATTTGCTAATGGTTCTGAGTTAATGTTTTATATCCACCAGTGTTATTTAGGGTCTTGTTGGAGCTGGTTTATGCAATCATGTGATTTGTGAAAATTCCATTTTCTCCACCCCTAGCACAGACTAAAGAATTTTCTATTATTTTCCTGTGCTTTCAAAAAAATAGGTTCTAACATCCTTTAATGAGTCATTTTCTGCGTACAGTTTTCCACCCTCTGGGATGCTATCTGCTTCTGTGCTGTTCTTATTTCTTTTGTCTGCAAGCTGTGCTGTTCAATGTACTTGTATGTTGAACTGTGTGGGTGACATTAGCAGACTAAGACAGAGGGGTAGTGTTGTGCTGTAAAATCATCCAAATGTCAGGCTTGGATCTGCTGGATACATGACTTCATTCCTTGTAACTCAATTTTTATAAAAACTGAAAACATTTATTCAGATTTGTGAGTAAAATCTACAGCTTTCCTACCATCCATACCTATGAGACAAGATTCAATATATGACTGGTCATGATCCTGAATTTCATCTTTCAATTGAGCTCTGAATCAGTGTATGGATGGACCACTCACATGTTTCTAACTTTAGGAAAGTTAATTTTGATGTAAATATCTAGGAAGATTGAACTTCAAAGATGTAGAGCAGCTATTAAGAATACTGTGATCTCATTTTCTTATGAGCTTCCTTGCTGTGTCAATAAATCCCACTTTGACACAACCTCTCATGCTGCAGATATTCTATGCCCATAAATTTTTGATAGTAACCAAAATTCAAAGTATTGTCTAACAGAAAATAGTGAATTGTAGCAACAAATGGAAAAAATGTATGAGTGCCATAAAGGGAAATTTCTCAAAGAAATGTGAATCACAGCTAACTTTCAAAAAATATAGTCAGGTTAACAATTCTGATTTTTAGCAGTTCGCTTACACATTTAAAATAGTACATATTAATTAATTTTAACGTTGCAATTTAATTTGTTTCCATGGGCATGAGAACTGGCCTTTGAAGCACTTGCTAAATAGACCTGTACTTGCATATAGGAAGTATACTTCCTATACTATATATACTTGCATTCTGAGACTGCATTGGAATTTAAAACTGGAAACAGTCCACAGTTACAGGGCATTTAGAAAGTTTTATTGAAAGGATCTGCTGATATCATTTTACTGTGTAGAATACACATAAATTTATGAAGTGAATGATAAAGTATTACATAGAAATTGAAAAGGAAAGATAAGCTTTCATTAATTTGGTTTCATTTCCAAATAAATTAAATGTGCTTATGTAGAGATAATGATAATGTAAGGTCCCAATTACAAGTGTGCTGCTTCTGTTATCTGCTCACAAATGCAACTTGGTAATGTTCATTATGGACAAGTGTTTTGCTAAGTTTTGGGTATGACTGAGGTTGATTCATATTCAGATTCACTTAAGGAAAGAAATACTTCTTAAGATTTATTTTTCAGAACTTACTTCAAATTTATATTCCAAGTATAGTTAGAAATTTAGTTCTATAGGTATATACCAATATGGTAAGAACTGGAACCAGATGAAACTTCATCCAGATGAGATATAAAATTGTAAGGAATCTTTTGTGTAGTCCAAAAACATTTGGCCAAATTCATGTAAGTTTTTTTTTACATTTTCTGATTCAGAGGCTCAGTTGTGATTAGTACCAAAAGTTTTAAAGAGTCCTGTATGAGGCTGTTCTCAGTTTCTATTGCTGTACTGCAACAAGCCAGCTCATACAGCTATCCCAAGCTGTGCATCCCTGAGAGATTTCCACTCCAGAATTTGGTTCCATGGACTCATGTACTGTTAAGTTTCAGGGAAACACTGAAGTTGCATACAAATCCAAGTCTATCCAAATCTCTAAAATTGGAAATTTGCTTATCTCAAATTCTTTCTTATGCTACACCCTGCTGAACAAAGTGGATAATATTTTTCATGCCACAGTTAGGTTCTCCAGGCCTAACTGAGGATTCTTTGCTTATATTTATATGGCTGCAGGAGAACACTGCCCACACATGCTCCTGCAATGTTGAATGATAAGTTGTGTTTAAGTTAATAAATCTTTGTTATTATTGCTGGTGTCATTATTGTCTGTTAGAGTGTACTCTAATTGACAGGTAACTAAAAACAAGCTCTATGTTTTAATAGCAATTAGAGGTATGGAATCTTATACTCTTATAATAGCTCATAGTAAATATATAAAGTATAGGTTTTTTGTTTGAAAGAGAACTAGTTAGCTAGATGGAAGGGTATGAGATAATTCAGTATCGTCCCATCAAAGAGATTAAAAGGAAAACAAAGTTTTAAATATGCGTAAACAGAGTTGCAAGTCCAGAAGTGTGATTAAGCTTGAAAAAATTAGGAAATGTAAAGCTGCTCTGTTGTAGTGCACAGAAACTCTGCAAGTCTTCAACTTTTGTAACTGCATATTTGGATATATATATATATTTTTTTGCATATTTTTTAGATGAAAGATATGCCTTGCTCTACAATCCACAGAAGTAATGTGTTATCCCTGGGGATTTGGCAGTGTAGAAGCTTGGAAGTGACAAGTGAACTGCAGACATTATAATATCCTTTTCTTCATTAGAAAACAATACCAGAAAAAAAAAAGAAAAAAAGAAAAAAAAAGTCAAATTAAAAACATTACATGAGAAAAATGTTCTTTAACATTTCTTTACTTCAAGCCTAATCCAGAGACAGAAAATTTGTTTATATAAGATTTGATGAAAAGTATGTCTGAAACAAGTAATCTGTATTCAGAATGTTTTTCTTGGACATGCAGATATTTTTTAAACATGTCAAAAGTAGATGTAAGACCAAAAAAATTATGTGCTACTGTTTTCCTGTCTTTTTATGGATTTTTGTTTGGTTTTTTTCTGATTTCTTTATAGTTGCTGAGCCATTTTGTTAATCTTGTGAGAATTTTTTCATTCTCAGCAAGGATGTCATTATGCATCTATCTTCATTTTAACCTGAATTTCTCAATAAAACTACAGATCTCCCAGTAGATTATCACTGTGCTATGTGTTTTAAGCCCACAGGCACTTTACAAGCCTTTTATAACATCATTGTAATGAAATGTAAATGGTGGCTGCTTGGTAAGGAGACCATAGAGGAGATGACACCATTCTGTGGGATTCACATTTTCATTATGCAATTACTTTTATGCCCTACACCTATAACATTTCAACACTGATTAGCTGATACTTGAGCTAAGAACAGATTTTGTGGTGTAGGTATGGATTTTTAAAATTGTGTCTTCCATGCTTGGTACTGTATAGTGATTTTGAAATCAAATACATTCACCCATACCATTAAAAACATAGTTTATTTTTAGTATAGTGACTGAAATGATTCTCTGAGGATATACAGGCTTGTTTGCTTCTATTTTCTTGTCAGTACTTAAGAGTTCAACAGGTCAACATTTTCACTTTTTATTACATTACAATTGTGTTGTCTTTTCTATGAGTAATTATAATTGCTAGATCTAGGCACTACATATAAGTAGTTTGCATTGTTCCTTCTAATGGACAATATGATGCCTGTGTCAAAATTGAATTTTATCAGTTGTCATGTTCCTTGTTCACCTACCTTTATTAGATTCCCTGTTTTTTTTTCTCCTCATTATCAGTTTCCCTCTTTTCAATCACTATCTGTTTCAAATTGCCCAAAGTTGTTGTGAAGCAGCTCACTAGAATTCACACCAGCATGAGATCACTCCTGATGCCACTGGCATCATAAGCACCATGTGAGAGAGATGTAATGTGCACAGGTTTGGACAACAGAAGGGCTGAATTCTGGCAGCCACTTAACACGTGTGGATGCCTGCTATTTCCAGATCGTAGGGTTGGGATCATGCCCAGCTGAATCACAGCAGGATGTTTGGATGAGAGCTGCATGTACGTCATCCTCAGCCCTCCTGCCCCATCTTCTGTTGACGAAAAGTGTGGTCATTGGACTAGAAAGAATCCCTGTTCTTCTCAAAGTCCCCATCTGCTCTGCTGCTGTGAAACCTGGGCTTTCCAAATGTCCACGGTGCCCATTTTCCAAAGTGTCTTTAGGGTCTTGTTAGCACCAGTGCTTGCACTGAGGTAATTATTAGGAAATCAACAGCAAAGTTGTCAATGGGGACCAGCAGTATTTGGGGAAAAACCTCTCACTGTGTGTGCAGTCTAGAGATGTTTGTCTTCCCAGCATATTTCAAAGAGAGTTTTACTTTATAATCAAATTCTGAGTTAAAGTTGTGTGTGTGAAATATGTTCATATGGATTGTGCATTCTCGAAGAAAACAGAAGATTTCTTCATACATAAACAATTGCCTGCATGAAACAGGAAGGTAGAATTTTGTACCACAGAACTAGAAAACCCAACACAAAACAGAAGGTTTTAGTTAATTAAAAGTTGTGATACATTTCATATTCCCTGGTGCCAGGTTAATTTAAGCTCCTTGATGTAATTACAATCCTTGGAAAACCTATGTCAGTTATGGTGTCTCTCCTACCTGCTTGTCTTCTTGCAGCTCTTGTCAAAATCTCCTTTTAGTGCTGTCAAACGTATATGTGTTGTTACTCTCAACTCCATGATCTGTTTGAGGGGTATTTTGCCTTCTTCTCATGATTGGACAGATTTCTCCTTTAAAACAGGCACTTTAAGTACCATAAATTTGTGTGGATAATTTAAATGAAGGTAAGGTCTGACTCCTTATTTGCTTGAATATTTTAAATTAAGCCTTTAATTCCTAAAAATCAATAATTTCTCTTTAAATTCTAGCCCCCCCAATTTTCAAGCACGGCTTTCTCCTAGAGGCTCCTTATAATTAATTAATTAACTTAGTATATTCACAAAAAAGCAGTAACTAGATGTTGATGTTTCTTTTAAGCTCATGAATCAATATATATTTTTAAAAACTGGCCATTCATGTTCATAGGTCTGTATGTATGAACAGGGAAATAAGAATTCATGAAATGAACTGTTCTTCTGCTTAGAAAAATATAAGTCTTAACAGGATATCTGGATGTGTACTTTAGCTATAATTATCTCTGTGATTTTTACTAGTTCAAGTTTTTTTAGGGTATTAGTTTATTTAGGCCTAATCCTACACAGAACACATAAGACAGAAAATATGTAAACAGAGGTGTATAGAAATACAAGTTAACACAGCTTGTAGTTTATGTGAAATTATATGATTTTTTTCTGTGAAGTCTGAAAATATTCTACCCTACTTATTTGCACTTTCTAGATGTTGTTCCTAATGGAAACTAAGGCTATAAACTGTAGCTATAAGAAAGGTGAGAAATCTGATTATATTTGCCAGCAGAAAACTCCTTCCTGATTTTCCAGTGCTTTATCATCCCACATGTTTGAAACTGCAATAAACTATGAGACTGGTAACCAGGAATGATTGGACTATATTAATATATTAATTTTAAAACCTTTACTGGAACACAATGGATCAGAATACAGCTCATCATTATCCAGATGACTGTAGAGATTCTCCATTTCCTGCCCTGAAGTGAAAAATTCAAAATGTACTCTGGCTTCAGTACAGCTGATAAAATTGCATATGACAGTGACTGCAGAACATTTCATACAAAGGATGATTAATTGCTTTTCTTTTCTTAATATCAACATGCAATTTTTTTAATGAAATATTATTTTGCACAAATAATGTCATATGATGTTGATGAAGATTCAAATTAGGTGAGACATTGAAGTTTGGTTGCTGTTTTTATGGTCCTTAAGAAAAAAGAGCTTATAGGCCCTAAAGATTTCAGCATTTTTAAACAGTTTTCGTCTAAAGTGTTGAAGGTACCTCTTAGTACATGAAATTGAGGGGGAGAACAGCTTCAATATTTTAATTTCTAAGTTGTGAAGCTGGTTGCAATAATTTCATATAATTGCATCTTTTTTACAATTGCTTTCAAAGAAAGGTAGATCTTAGGATGAAGGGTAAGGAGCGGGAAAATGAGACAAGTAACAACCAGTTACTTACCAGGTGAAAAAAAGCTCCAAAATACACTTTGGAAGAGCTGCACTCAATGTCCTAGTCTCTTTTAGATTTTCCATTTGACCTTTGGAAGGTAAGTTAGTGGGAATACATGTCCATTTTTCATATGTCTTCTCTACAAGTGTATTTAAAATACTGAAATGCTTTAAAGTAGTGAAAGGACCATTTAAATACCTTCTATTATCAGAAATAGCAATTACTGAAAAGGCCATCATATATTATTGGCAAGTGCAGGACAAAAAGAATAGACTGGAACTTTTTGTAATTTAAAATACCACTAATATATCTTTTGTTTGTTGTTGTCATCATTTATCCTTTATGTGGCATGTATCATGTTTTCTTTTGAAGCAAGCACTATGAAATTGCTTCAAAGCAATAATTCTAAACTGCTAGGTAATATATTATGTGCTGTGAGTATTAACTGTGGCAAAGTGATGAGAACAGTAAACAATTTTTAGGTACCCCCTGAAGGAACTATTCATTTTTTCTATCACATAAAATAGAATTTCAGCCCATAGGTTAAAAATAAGAAGTGCCTGACCCTGAATTATGATCTATCAGTTTTCAACTCCCTCACCTCTTCAAACCTAATACCATTTTTCTGTGATTTCAGTATTTGACTTCCCTGAGCTTTTTTTGCTTCTTGCTAGTGTGGATCAGCTCTCTGCAATGCACCAGCATTCTAATGCTTTGTTAGCAGCTGTTAAGGGAAGATGCAGTCAGTCCATATGCAACCACTCAAAAGAGCATGCAAGTTCTGCTTAATGGTAAAATGTCTTTACTGGTACAAGATCCTAAATTATTCCTAATCACAAATGTTCTACAAGTTTAGTAGTACTTCAGTACTTATTCTTTTATCTCTGACAGCATCTGTCCCCTTGACAAACTGAATGCTAAAACCATTTACAGTGCTGAGTGTTAGGCTTTTCCTGAGGGGATTTAATGGGCATCACCAATATTCAATGTGTTTAGATGCCAGAAGAGTGGAGGGGGAACTGCTTGGATGCTTGTTTTTTCATGCAAAAACTTCCTTAGAGACATATAGATGTGCTCCTCTTGTCTAGGTCTTTAAGTATTCTGGTTTTCCTGATTTTTGAACTGTTCAAACATGTCTAGGAGAAACATTTTTCAATGGTTTCAAGGCTTTCTTCAGCCTGAATAGGTTTGAATACTTCACTTCCACATCTTATGAGTATCTTAATTGTTGAGCTCTTTACTAATTTTGTCTGTCCTTCCTGTTGGAACTGGGTCTCTGCACAGACAGCAAAGCAGAAGTTGGCATTAAAGTGAGCTAAAACTGAGCTTTAAAATGCAGGAATTCAGGCATGGAGTCTTAGATGTGTGACATGGAATGCCTGCCACCATTCAGAGCTGCTATCATTCCTTCTTTTCATTTTCCTGCATGTGATTTAGACTGTCAGTGCTCAACACATTGAGCTTTGGGAACTACAGTCTTGTCGCTAAAGGACACAGAATGATTCACATGAACACGTCTCAGTGGTATGACAGGAAAAGAAGTAACTTTATTTTCTGACTCTGGTATTTATAGATTCTCGATAATGACCGAGGATTGGATAATTAAGTTACCACCTTCCCAATCAAACTGGTTATGTGAAATGTCCATCAAAAGACATTTCTTAGAAGGAATGTGATAAACAACTTATGTTTATAGTTACTTTCCTGGGAAAGTAACTAAAACTATGAGAACAAGATCAGAAGGCTTAGTTTTCAGGGAGACACAGTCTAGTACACCAACTCTCTTCTGCACCTTCAGGAGGAGCTTGAGTGACTACTGTGAAATTTTCTAGGAGAACCCTATGTATTTAAGTCCCATCTATACTGCATCTATACTGCACAAACATAAAGAGTAATTCTTATGCTTTTGGAGTCAGATTTCAAAGAAAACTTGTTTGACCCACTTTTACTTTTGCTTTTGTTTTATTACAAATAAGGTTTTCTAAAGAAGCTCTGATATATCCAGAATCTGGTCTTTTATTACTTTCTGGTGGCATAGAAGCAAAAGCAGGGATCACTCTTATATGCCTTTCTGAGCAGCATGTTTAACTATGGAAATATTCAGATAGGATAATCTTCCAGAGCATCTAAATGATCTTTTTTTTAAGATTCTCTGACTCTGTCTAGTACTAACTGTCTTGGGGAAGACAGTCATTGACTTTAGCAAGTATTTTATCAGGAGACTATGCCAAGGTAAAAAATAACACTTTTAATGCAGGAATTTGAAAGCAGTATGTGTAGGGAATGAACCCAATGTTTGCAGAGGAAGTTGGTTCCAGGAAAAGAGGAAGGTTGAATTCCTGTTCAAATTCCTCAGCAGGTGATACTTTCCACCTACAGAACATTGTGATGTTTACGACAAAAAAGGCCGTGGGTTGACCAGAAACAAATACTGTCTACGTGAACAAATATGGGGCATAAAACCTGGGCTGTGTGCTGTTGAAACATACAGCAGCATTCCTGTTAAACTTGAGAGGTTGTTTGGATGAGGAACTTTAGCAGTGTGAATGACTTTGTTGTAGCTGTTAAAGTATTTGTAGCCACTTCAGCCAGGAGAGCCAGATATAAACAGGTTTTGACGGGTTGCTGCAAAACATCACTATGGCTTTTCTTGCCAGTAATCATAAACTGAAAGGGTTGTTATCTTGCTATTTTCTATCATGCAAAGTGCTTGTAGGATGACTTTTCTTTTGCTAAGGCAGTTCCATATATGATGATAAGCAGTTTGACAAACTATCAAATGTGACACTAAGGACATAGAAGAAAACGTATGACAGTGTACTGGATCTTACCTTTTTATTAGCAGTTTATTAGGGGAAAAGGGAACCTTCAAACACTAAGATAGCAGAAGTATCCCCCAAAACCTGCCTTATGCACTGTTGCCCAAAGCTACTTATGCTCAGCATTTGTGTGGACAAGTTCACACCTGCTTTTTGAACTGTATGGTTTTTTAACTCTTAAAATGTCTTTCCTCTTTCACTGATGTCCTTACAGTCTCATATTTTGGAAAGGGAAAGTCTGAGTATAGGCCTTGAACTGAAACCCAGCTAAAATCAGAGTAGCCTTCATTTATAAATGTTTGTTTATCTTCACTGTCCTTGTCAGAATCAGGTGGGGGCATTTATCTGGTATGTCTGCTTGAAATAATTGGTGACCCACCCTACAGTTAGAGAAAAATAGTAAAGAAAAAAATTAATTAAGTCAGACATCACAATGAGGGTTTGAAATTGAATTGCACACATATATATGGTGCTTTTCATCCCATGAGATTGATGACTTCTAATGTTATGGAGGAATGCCTGATTAAATAAAAGGTTGAAAGTTAATACCCAACATGCTATTTGGCAGCTTTTTCATTTCACTTATAGGTAGGAGCAGGTGGTGTCATTTAAAATTAAATTCTTCATGTCTATATTGGCAGGAAAGCAGCATTTAGAGATGAAATATCCCTGAAACTAATATCATTAGTTGTTCTCCAATTTTACTTGTATTTGCATACTATGATGCAAGTACAATGAAGCACAATCTATTTAAATTGCACATAGCATGGAGTTTAACTATAGGCAGTAAAGGACCATAATAATTTCAGAAACGAAGATCTTATAGAGATCCTGTATCCTCTTACACTAAAATGAGAACACAATGTTTACTCTTTCTTTAAGATGAGATTTAAAGGAATGATCCTTAAAGCTTTGTAATTTGTCGTATTATTTTACAACCAGTTTTCTTGTGTTGTAGTGTTAATCTATCTGAAAATGTATGTACCTTACTAATATACTATGTAGCTGGTTTCCATTATGTTGGATAAAATGGTAATTATGTTACATTTATATGCTGAAAGTTGATTTCATACTTGCATTAATGGCATCTAATGGTTATTGGATATTCCTGTGGTAAAAACAAAAAACAAAAAAAAAAACAACCAAAATCACCAGCACCACCACCAACCAAAACAAGGAAACAAACAAAACCGAACAACCCCTTAAAAAAAAATCTTTAAATAAAATTGACCAGTTAAAGACTATTTAAAATAAGAAATAATACCAAGAACAGGCATAAGGTACTTTGTCTTAAAGATAGAGCAAGTCATCTGTTCTCCTCTGTATATCCTGTTCTAGGCATTCAAGTGGTGCTGTAATATTTTCATTCCGAGTAGTTTAGACCAATCTTATCACTTCAACCAGTTGCCTTTGACATTTCTGTTGACTAGATTTTTTTCATCTGTTGCTGTCTCAGTTGGATTTACCTCATAAAGCTTCATTATGTTGCTCAAAGAAAATTTCTGTGTTCTGTAAAAGCAATTAGCTTAAAGAGCAACTTAGCACCCTTATTTCCTAAACAAATATGTTGCATAACGAGACTTAAATTAGGCTGAGCAGCTCAGAGTCTTTGGACATGACAACTACAGCTTGGAAAAGTTTCTCTGTTATATTTTCTTTTTCAAACTAAGTATCAAAATGCTCGGGATATACTTACCAATTACTGTGCACCTCCAGCTACCTGCTAGTTGAAAACAATTTTATGTGCATAAGAGATGCTCTTTCACTGTTACTTTCCACAGCTTTGAATTTCATTTTACAAAGGCATCTGCAAGAGAATAAAGCTGACCTCAATCTGGTAACATTTTAATACCATTGCATGATTTTAATACTGACAGACACAATGATTATAATAATTAATGTTATCATAATGACTTTCCTGTTATTATTATTGTGATCCATTTTTTCATTATCAGCCAATATTAAGATCTAATTTAACTTACAAGATACATATCAGGCAATTAATGTTGAACTAAAAACAGCCTTACAGTTTCGTTAAAACTCATCAGCATTATAGTTCTAAATACACTGAACAACTTAGAAAATTTAAGAAAAATTGATTACCTGTTTAATTTATTTAATAGTTGTTTTTGGAAGAGAAGTACTGGCACATAAGAGCAGTGATGTAATACTTTTTTTTTTTTGAATGCTCACTATATATATTTATATACATATTCTTATATTTTTACATAAACTTTAGACTGCATTCCAGGAAGTAACTGAGTTTTGCTATTTCTACTTTTGATAACGCAACTGAATAATATTGAATTGTAGCTCATAGGCTAATCAAACAGTGAGATTGATAGATATTACTATGTTCTACAGAGAACATGTATCAATGCCTGAAACACCTGCACAGTTTGTTTCAGTCACCAATCTGAATCCATCATGCTTCCCACACAACAGGCTTTGAGTTTTCAAATCCCCTTTAGTCTGTTCTCCAAAGAGATTGTCTCCCTAAGCTCTGTGCTAGCTGTATTCATGCTTCACATATCCATTTGCTTGCTTGGTCTTACTCCTTAATTCCTTACTGCTCCGTGTGTGAACACAGTGCTAATTCTTTTCTCAACCTGCTAGTTCTATGAACAGAATCTGCTAGTTTAGACTGAACCACTCTCTTATAAATTAATCTTTCCAGCTTCACATAGAATTCTGTTGATTCCTTTGGTCTTCAGTTCTGTGTTTTAAATAAAAAGAAGCAGAAGCAGGGGTCAGATGGAAGGAAGGTGTAATATGGAAACAGATCAATTTTAGGAAAAAATGCCATGAGGAGAAAAAGAAGCAAAGGCGGAAGAAGCAAAGAAAGAAAAGATTTGGGAAACCTGAAAGCAACATTTGAATGAAATGTAAAAGAATCATTCAGATGAAAACTGGATTATTTAATATTTTTTCACTAAAAGTCAACAAAACCGGCAAAATGCTTAGGATTATACCTGCAACTTGGCCAGCTTTTACTTGCTCCAGAGAGAGGTGCGTTTACTGTCAGCATTCAGCATTGCCTCTTCAGTTCATTGCTGGGAGATTACACTTACACACCTATGAACTTCCTGTTATTACTTGTCGTTAATGTGAAAATGAGCCTCCAAGGATGGCACACACTTCTCTGTCCATTTAAAAGGTTCAATGAACCTCTGAGTGGTGTAAGGAGTGTTCTCCCATTCTCGAGATTTGATTGTGCAGTACATAAAACTACACTTCTTGAAATAAAAGCCTCTGCTGTAAGTCTTCTCCTTTTTATTTTAAGCACACATTATTGATAAAAAAAATGGTTTTATATTCAAACAAATCAGTTTTGAATCTTAATTTCCAATATAGCAAATAAATCTGCTCTACCAACTACGTTTTTCACTTTTCCATTAAAAAAGCCAGAGTTATCATTAAATAAATATGTATAAGTAAGGTGTTTGCAAGAAGATCCTTTTAAAAAGGCAGTATTAAATATAAACGATCTTTAGTGCACGCAGCCTCACTGAATTAGTTTTGCATTTCTTATCTTATTTTCAAACCTGTCTCAAAGGTAAAAATCAATATTAATATGTTCAGAATTTGTACTGTAGTGTATAGAGTAAGCTTTCATATTCTCTGAAAGACATGGTAAGGAATATATTTTACATCTGCAATTTAAGAATAAACATTGAAGAAGTCTATATAAGAAAATGGAGAGAATTTTCGCCCACTTGGATACTCCAAATGAATATAGAAATTCTATGCTCTTAGAAAAAGGTGTCCTTAAATTTTTCTATAACTGTCAAGTTAGTAAATACATTACTTGAATGCATTAGGAATATAAAATCAAATACATTATTGAAGAATAATCAAGCTTTTATGCTTTATTCTTATCAATGTTGCAGATGATATAATGTATGCAGTTTTCTATAAAGAGATGCTAAACTGCAAACAATAACTAAAAGAAGGTATTTGAAATCTGTGTTTTTTAAAAAATTATCACATAAATAGTATTCTTTGTAAGCTGATAAAATTTTGGACAGCATCATGATGCATGGCTACTGTAGGCATGGTGTTCAGAATGTACTTCTTTTTCTCTAGACCTAAATAATTCGAGTTATAAATTAATTTAGGGAAAATAAAAAGAAAAAAAGTCTTAGGTGTCATCTTCTCTGAAAATTAGACATGTATGTCTGATTTGTGATGCAAGGTTGTCTGTTCAAACAGTGAGAAAGAGAAGCATCCCAGATGAAAATTCACAATGAATGAAACGACACAACTCAGGGTAAAGTCACTTTTGGTTGGGCTAAATAGCTACAACAGAAGTCTGGATTATGATTATCCTTTACGGCCAACTTTTAAAAACTAAAGCATAGGTTGGATGTATAGAATCATTAAGCATAACTCTAAGTTTCCTACTCAGTTTGATGAAGTTCTCAGATTTGCTAAATTTTACTAGATTCCCAATGCTGGGCTAACAAATCATGCACAGAAATTCTGTCCTTTTTCTTCCCAATACCTCTATATAGTCTACAATTTTATTCTTGGTTTCACTGGAAAACTAAATCAATCTATTTTTATTTATTTTAGCATGAAATTAAATAAAACTAAAAACCTAATTAAAAAAACAACAACAAGAACAGCACTACTCAGTGTACATTGCTACTTCCATTAAAACTAGTCCCATCAACCTACCTTTGAAAATATAATGGAATAGCTGTTCAGAGCTTGGTAAATGAAGACTTAACCTAGTCTGCCTGAACCAATGTAAATCAGCTAGGAATTATACAAAATATAATAGATTTTACAGAATCAAAAATCTCTAAAGAACTTGCAAGTACAACTGTAAGAATAACTGATATTTAGTTCAGCTGAGGAACTAAAAAAGGCATGTAGGAAAAGGGAATCTATTTTTTTATATTTGTTGTGTTATATCAAAATACTGAAATGCACTTTAGAGGAACATGAAACTTTTAATTTGATAGGAAGCCAAAGTTTTCATTTGGGGCATACAAAGCACCCAAGCATTTATTTTAATGAAGTCTTGCAGTGCTGCAGCTTTGCTCCACACGTTCAGAATGCCCCCTGTCATTCTGTGCTCCCAACCAACCTTTGCAAGGCTGAGGCCAGTTTCAGTGCTCTGAATCACTGTTATACTGCCCTCCAGCAGCTTGGGTCCTGAGTCTTTTCCATTCCCATTGATCAATGAAGACATCTCAATCCATTGTGCTGAAAATGATTTTTCAGGAAAGAAAAAAGAAAACAAACCATTTGAACATTTTAGTTAAAAAGGTGTTAAAATTTGAGCTGAGTGTATTCTAAAATGACGCATATGCACAATCAGAAACTTTCAGAACTATTTTCTGCTGTACCAAGTTTTCCATGGCAAGGTCTCCCAGGTCTGAGAAATGATTGATGCTTGGTTTGATCCCATCTTACAAAGGAATCAGGAGACAATCAAGTGCACATCTTTCATCTGAAATGAAACCAAGATGCATCTTTGGGTTTAGAAATAGACATAGCCTAAATAATTTTACTTAAAAACTGGTGTTTTTTCAAGGTAGCAATGATTTCACTGATTTTTTAAATTGATCTGAACAGTTGATCAAGTTGGATGCTGCTGGGTTTTTCAAAAGATCAGGTAATTTGAGTATGACTGTGTACCATAACATAATAGATAGTGCCATTTTTTAGACAAGACTGAACAGTAATTTTTCTCTCCCTTTTTCAAAGCAGTATGTCACTTGAAATTTTGATTGTCTATTGTGTAAGAAGCATTAAGATGTATTATGATAATAAAATACTGTTTTGAAAAAATATTAACTCACTTGTTAAATATTTTATCAACATAGTTTTCAGTTACAAAAAACCCCAAACAACCTAATTATCTTCAATGGCATTAACATTCATAGGAATATCTTCAGATGCAGTAATAAGTGACACTACTTTGAGGAACATGTTGCACTTGGAGGAATGTGTTTGTGCAGTCATGAATTTGGCAAATCAGAAAATACTGTTTTTCATCATTGTGTATATAAATATGTGGATGTGTATGACAACATTATTTTTACATTTGTGTGGAATGGGGTAGACATACTTTTGAAAGTCTAGGCAATATGCACCTGTTAATAATTACTAGAATTCTGAAAAATAAACAAGAGTTTTTGAGGTTCAGAAGGAAAGTATTTTGACCTGCCATCTTGCCAGGAGAGATTCTGCAGTCCTGCAGAGGAGCTGGGTAGGTGAATAATGTCAGTCAGACTCTTCACAGTCCTCAAGGCATGGTTATGGGATCTTGTGGGCTCTTCCCTGTTCCCTGGTGATTTTGGATGCTTCTGTATGGTTATGGATCTTCCCTCCCAGAAGCCTATACAGAAACTCTAGACAAACTACAACATTCCCTAACTAAGTGTTCTCAGTTATAGGATTGGGTAGAGGATAACTTTTTGATGGTTAGTCTGTTCAAAATGTGATTTTTTTTTTCTTATTTGCTGGCATTTCTGGTGCTCGCAGTCTGAACATTTCATTCATGCTTTTGTACTTGTTGATGGTCAGCAAATTGTTGGCATAGTTTGTCTTTCTGCTTACTTGAGCACACAAAACCTATTTAAGATGCAGGCTGTTACTTGGGACAGGTGATTGATCATGTTTTGTCTGTTTCTATTTATACAAAACATTTCCTAAACCCTGCTACTTTTTTTTTTTTTTGGCACAGAAAGCTGGCTTCAGCTCACGTGGTTATGCTGACAACTATGCCAACCAGGCACAGCTCATGCTAACTGCTGTGCTCAGACATGCTGGAAAAATACTATGGCATTGCCAACTCTTATTTTCTCTTTATTGTTGGACTTTTTGTTTGTCTCTTTTTATATTCTTCCCAAAGTGGATGCATCATCTATTTCTTGTATGGCTGCAGATGGTGACATACAGTGAGGCTTCATAGTGATGTGATCCTCTGCTTAAAGGTTTATACTTAAAAATTTTTATCACTCAGCTTTGAAAACTTCAATTCTATTAAGCTTTTTACTTAAAAACAAGGCAAAAAAAAGTAAGCAAGAAATGTCAGGTTCCTTTCATAGTGCATTGTTCAGTCCAGATGGGTGTTTGAATTTCAAGAGAGACAGTAAGTTTCCTTCAGTGTGGGCAGCTTTGATATAATGTAAAGGTGGGAATAAAGTGAATGAAAAATAAGATGAAAGCTAAAATAAAGCTTCCTTACAAGTAAGCCTTCCTTTAAACTGCTGTCACTTCAGACTCAAAAACCTAGTAGCAAAACAACAGTTTTGGCTTCTCCCTGATCAGAGATGTGGTGACCTTTCCACATTTGTACTGCTCATTCCCAAATTTGAGGCTTTTGGTGGTAATTTACATAATGTGTCAAACAAGTGGGATAGCTTTCTGGTTTGAATAATAAAATATAAAAGTCAATGCCTTTGAAGTATTTAAGATCACCAACAGACTCCAGGAAAAATACACCTTTATGTACTCAGCTGTACAAAACCTTAGAGAACTTTGTGTTATAGCTTCAAAATCTTACATAGTACAAGAACCATGCTGAGCTGCTGAAGTCGTTCTGCTCTGTCTTCCTGTCACACCATCAGTGAAAGTGTAATCCTAGTGATGGGTGAAAGGATGAAAAGACTGGATTAAGTTGCAATATGGGCTAATTGGCCAACATGAATATTAGCAAAATACATTTTGAAGAATCTTTCAAAAATAAAAGTAGGATATCAATATGATTTCAAAGGTTATTTTCCTTTTTAAGAGAACTGAGAGTTAAGACAGGCAACATAACATGACTGCTGAACATGGTAAGTGTCCTACCACGGGAGATTTGCGTACAATGTTACATATAATGTCAATTACAGTGGAAGTAGTGACTTTAGAAAGTTGTGTGTCCCAGCAGAAGTGGATGTGAAAAATGAGAGAGAGAGCCCTGAGGAGCTGTCAATCACATGATACACACTACAGTGCTTTTTATCTTGGAATTAAGTCTAGTGTGGTCCCACAGACCATTTGCAAATGTAGAACTTTAAGTACATATTACAGTTCAGTTTCATTACTTCTAGAAGTAATTGTATGACCATTTTCTGGATTTATTTAATTTATAATTTATTTATTTTTCCACAAATGGGTGCAAGGAGACCCTGCAAGCAGAATATAGACAAATATACATGTGTGTATAAAGCACATACACTTATACGCCTATATGCAGGTTCATATAAAACAAAGTAAAAGAAACAACATCTGTAAAAGAAATGAAATATTTCAAACAGAATCACCAGAGAACTAGTTGGTGAATAGTGAGTTTTTGACTTTGTTTTTAAGAAGGATATTATCATAGCTTGTAATTTTTCAGGAAAACACCAGGTATGACTTGTGTTTCCTTTGTAGGGGGAGTTCAAGGAATTACTGTTTAATAACAAATATTAGTATGTGATCTCATTGAACAGTATGAATGTGGTGGGTGCTTATTTACCACAGATTTTTATTTTCAGATTTTTTGACAAAAGGAGGGGTTTAAGAAACATGGATTAATAGGATAAAGTGATTGGAATCTGGATTTGGTAGAATTAAAATAAAAAGTAAATAAAATTAATAAAGATGAAGGGTAGTAACCTCCAGGACAGTTTACCTGAGAGTACTGGATTCTTATCACTTGCAGTCTTAAAATCAATATTGTCTCTTAGTAAGGAATTTTTCTATACCTCATTAAGTTAAAGTTTTGTTAAGTCCTTACTCTAGAAGTTTATAGCAAATTAACATAATGATCTTTAAAATATTTGGCTCTGTTAAGTAGTATTAATCCATACACTTTCACTCATTAAGGTCATGTAGTTTCTATAGGTTTCATAGAGGTTAGAAGGGATGCTTGGATGATTTAGTCTGATCTCTGGAATAATGAAGTCCATAGAATTTTGCCCAAGGACCTTTTGCTTCCAGACAGGTTATTTCCTAGCACAGAAATGCTTTTTAGAGAGAAGAAAAATTAGTTCAGTATGTGGAAAATTTGACCTGTGCACAATGCAGTCCATGGTAATGTTTTTACTGCTTTTTTGAGCTCAACACAATTCTTTTAAGATTACCACTGTTAATATACCCATAGTTTAAGAAGAAATGTAATTTAAAAAATTGCTTTTTTGGTAATTAGAGTTTTTAAATCAATGCAGCGCTGGCCCTCAACCTTTGATGCATGTTTAGGATGAAAATATGAAACACAAAAATGGCTAATAAAAGGATCACTCACTGAGGGAGCTCAGAATAAGCTAAGATAGAAATCTAGTTATACACAGTACAGGAAGCTCTCACTGTTTGTTACTTTCACTATTTGTCTCAATAAGCCTAAAAGCTCCACAGACACACTTGCATGGACATAATGAGCATGCTGTGTGGAAATTTAGCTGAAGGACTTTCACAAGTAATGCAAATAAACTACTGCCTGCAACTGTGCATCTTTCAAACTGCTTCTATTCCAAGCAGGCTACAGCAAGAAAAATGCCATGTAGGTGGGCTGTCTGCGCTTTGGTCAGTGATTATATACCTCTGGGTCTGTGTGGAAATAGATAGAACAGGAACAAAATAGCAGATATTTAGACACAAACCCGTTCAGTGACAAAGTGCCCAGAGAGAAATGTATCTTCTGCAAGCCAGTCCCTTTTATTTGTAAATAAATAAAACACTGGACTGTAACTGGGGTTGGAATTTATGACATGTAACTTGAAGCACTGTAAAATTAGCTGGTTGTGTTGGCTCCCTCTGCCACCAGTGCAGAGATATATTCACTCCTGAAGGTAAATCATCTTTGCCTTGGACACATCCTGGAATGATGTGAATGGTTAGGTATTTAGGCTAAACTTCTCACCCAACCTGTATAAAACATAATAATGTAATAATGATAGATTTAAATATTTTTTCCCTAAAAGTCAACAAAACAGGCAAAATGCTTAGGTTCTTGCTGGAAATTCATCTTGCAGCAAACACATCGAAATAATTATTTTTGTAATTCTTGTAATCTGTGTTCTGCAAAAGCAAGGGCACTAGATATGACTGCTCAAACCAGCAGATTTCTAGTTAGGAAAAGATTCTTTCCACACAGGAGAAGATAAGATGCAACAAGTTGAAGAGAAATATTTGACTCCTTTCTTTTGTCCTACTTAAATATGCTCCAAACATAAGTATGTTACTTATCCATAAAGGCATTTTTCCTTGAAGTCTGCTGAAATCGTATTGTGCTCGGTCTCTTCCTATTAACAGTCCATAACTGTAACTCAGGAAATGTCTGATCAGATCCTTTCCCTTGTCATGCATTCTCACAAATCTAAATGGATTGAGGTACCTCTGCTGCTTCCTTTTGTATGGACTATACTTTAGATCAAAAACACAATATGCAGAACACTTTAAAGGCATGCATTCTGTAAAATAAATGCTGCCCCTTAAGAGTATAAATAGTTCCACAGACAAACTGACTTCAATGGAAATATTAAGTTCTTTGCAAGACTTTACTCATGGTGAGACATAAGTAAGGTTACCTTAAAAACAATATGATAAAAAATCTCTCTCTCTGTCATCTATCTATCTATCTAATCTATCTGTCATCTATCTATCTATCATCTATCTATCTCTCTATCACTCTACCTACCTACCTATCTTTTTTCTAGTATAAGTATATAAACTGTCTAATTAATATATTATTAAGAGAAACTTGGAGATCACAACATGGGTCATTCCAGTCCTTAAATGTCATTGCTGAAATCCTAAGGAAATGGAAGTATTTGAGAGTTTAATTTCATTATGTTCAATCTTCTTTTCTAAATAGTGATCACAATCCAGTGCTTATGTTTTATAATCTGTTACCATGGAGATATCACCATACACACAGGATGGTTGCTCCATTGTATACAATCAAGTAGAATAAGAGAGTTGATTAAAATGGTTCCTAATTGTCATAAAATATTCCTTGCTTTGGCTGTTTCTCACTATAAAAGGCAGTCAAGATAAACAAAAATCTTGAAAGGACCAAGTTTAATTTGATACATAAATTAAGATTTAATGCTTTTGAATATTTCCTCTTGTTTCTTAGAATTCTTTTCTTCACCTTTTGTCTAATGTTGGTATGTGCTAGACTCCTCAGGACTGTGGGTCAGATGTTGTGAGCCCTCCTAAAAAATGCAAAGTTAGGAAATAATCCACGTGCGTATTGCAGGAGGTCAGATAGTGCAGGATTATCAGTGAGAGGAGGACATGTGGCTGTCCTTAATAGAAACCAAAAGACATAAGATTACTAGAAGGATAATGTGTATATATAGAGAGTCCTTATAATTGAATCTGTTGTGGGTAAAATACTTATTGCTTGAATATTTCATATGTCCTGAAAAAAAAAAAAAAAAAAAAAGACAAAAGAAACTCTTTTACCAAGAATTCTCCATCTTTATTTTAGGTGTTTATTTTAGGTAGGAATTCCTATTGCAGTAGGAATGTTTGAGTAACTGTTATGAATCTTAGGACTCAAATAATGGCAACAGTATATACTGGATGCCCTTCATTTACTCCTTAGAGGAAACCCAGTTTGTGGAGGCATATGTTGTGCAAACTGAGCCCACTTCCTTTGGTAGCAATATATACAGTCCAAATCTGTCAGCATATCACAACAAAACTGTGTGTATCTAACTAACATGCTGACAAGAATACCAATAGACACAAACAGGAGGCCAGAATTCTCACTTGTGTTTAAGCTCCATTAATTACATTATGGACAACCTTTCAGCCTTTTGTTTGGATGGAGTAAATTCCTACAGTCCTGCCATGCATTTGATTGTGTTCTATCTGTAAATCAAGTTTCTTTCCTTAATGGTAGCTTGTTTTCTAATACTACTGAAAAATGAGAGGTTTACATCTTCTGTAATTTTCAAAATTTTCATTCTTTTTGTAAAATATGTACTGTTTGTACTGAAAATGCAAGTGTACCCTCTGGAGTCTGCAAGAATGTAGGATACTGTAAGTTAACTGATAGATTTTCTTTGTTACTATACAGAGTTTTAGAGGAAAAAGGTCTGTATAGCCTATTTGAATAAAATTTTATTTTTTAATTAGATAACCTATGCAATAGAACTAACATTCATTAACTACCTTTATAGGTACAATTCGATCATAGGCAGTCATTGTGCTATTCACTAAGGAATAGAAATTATCAGTGTTTAGAATTACACTTCTACTTTAGTGCTATAGAAATATTTCACACAGGTATTTCTATTCACTATCTGTGCCTGCAAAACACATTGAGGGTTGTCTCAGCATTTTCAGAAGAATTTATTTCCTTTATCTAATTGAACTTTAAAGTAGCTTTTCTGAAGACTGGTGTGAGAAGCTAGAAGTGGTTGTTGCTATGGTGGATTCAGAAAGCAGATGATAACCTTGATGTTTTGGCCAGCATTACTTGTTACAGGAAAATAGGTTTGGATGTAAAAATCTGGAGATGTTTGAAATTTTATTGGGTATGTTTCAGTTTAGAAGTTTTTGTTTGCCTGCCCCTGTCTAGTGATACTAATGGGATTACTCTGCTCTTCAGGGTGACGTGCTCTGGAGAAAGTAATATAGGATTTCAAACTATCTTTGACAGTGTTTATGAATCAGCACTGAACACACTGGAAAAAGGCACTTTGGAGCTAAATATTTAGGTAAATAAAGTACTGGTTTTAAAGTACTAGTTTTTCTTTTTCTTTACATGCTCCCCCAAATTCTGATAGCCTTAAAATAAATATCTGAAAAGCCCTCAGATGACCTTCTTTATCATATTCACAGCATGTTTCTGTGATATAAAACTCAAGCTGACAGCATTGTGAGTAGAAAATTAGTTGTAGATTCTGTGTGATTCACATGTTACCTTGCAAATGTGCTCACATTAGATTCCAGAAATAAACATTAGTATATAATGAGATAGACCCTAGTGGGCAGGAAATCAGATGAGTTTACCAAGTGTTTTAAAAGAAGAAATTACACTTTAAAATGTAACAAACTTTGTGATGAGCAAGGGAAAATCTCCAGATTGTCTCAAAATTGAGCATTTTGTTGCCACTTGGCTGAGTGGGAGTTTGAAAGGTGTTGGAAAAATGCAAACGCTATAGGGTGCAAAAAGCAGAAATCTCTAGCTAAAAGCCAGGGTAGTTTGAAGGGTTGTTTGGGTTTCTAATACCCTTCTGGCCTGAAGGGTATTAGAAGAGTTTAGGTATACCATTTTCCCCAAAAGTTGTTAGAATGGCTGTGGGCTATTGAGCCCCTTTTGTATAAGGACTCACTCTTGTAGCTCTTGTTACATGCAATAGAAGGTTCAGGAAAACCCTGTGGAAGGAAGGGCTGATTTTACCTGAGATCTTTCAATTAGTTATAAGTTCATTGCTTTATGCTGAGATATTTTTTATTAAATTTATCCTTATCCATGAAATTGCTTTGTATCCGCTTGAAATCAAACATGTTTTCACTGGTTTACAGTTTGGTTTTCTCCATCAATTCCATCTTTAAGTTTCAGTCACATATACTGCTACTAAACTTGGGGTCAAAGAGGAAGGGATGGGTGGAATCTGTTTCTAACTGCACTCTCAGTATACCATGTTTTTCAAAACTAAAGGTAGAAATATATTTTAAATACAAACTGCATTTATGCCTATTAAACTGCTGGAAGTAATTTCCACAGCATGGGGACCTCTTTTGAGGGAAGCAGGGTGCAGCTGCATCAGGGTTTCCCTGCAGCTGTGTACTCAGTAAGAATTTTCCTTCTAGGGAATGTGCAATTATTAATTATGAGAGAATCCTTATTTGGCATAGAAATGGCAAACTCATCTGCTTGTTAATAAAAGCATTTATTGTCCACAGTATAATATGGTGTGTATTGGAGAAGAGCTGTCTAAAATCATTATGCAAACTTCATTAATAGCTCTCTAGAGTCTGGAAATTAAATCTCTCCCTTAAAATGCTAGTCTTAGTCTGTATTTAAGATTAGTAGAAAAAAAAAAAAATAGGTAGCTTGTTTTCTTCCACTTTTTTTTTTTTTTTTTTTTTTGTTTGTGCTTGTGTTTGTGATTTGTGAGTAATTAGCAAATCTGTTTAGACGGTTAGATCTTGGCCTGTAATTTACTCTAAGTGGAAGGATAACTGCCACTATGGGAAGCCCTACTGAAATTGGTGGGGATCTGCACAAATCACACTTTTGTTCCGTAGTTTTAGATAATGAAATATTTTTTCCCCCTGCTGATAATTTTATTGGGAAAATTAAATTGTGTATTTACCGGATTCATAACAAGCATAAAATGGATTTATTCATTGCAATCCTAGGAAAGATCCCTAAAGTGGAAAATCAATGACCTTCAGGCATCTAAACCTGAAATTTTAATATAAACCCCATTGACTGGTGCTTACCTAACTCTCCAAGTCCTAAGCTTTCATGGTGTCTTCCCATCTCAAAATTCCCTAGTTTCCTGTAGTGTGCCATATCTATGTGATTCTGTGAGCAGTATGCTTTAGGTAGTGCCTCCATCCACCTTGTCTTCTTGGAATCCAGAAGACAGATTAAGATTATGACCTGGCAGGAATGTTCTGCAGGGTCAGACTCCCAAAAACTTCTGTGGAGGGGTATGTGGATATTTGCATCTGTGTGCCTGGATATAACCTGCTAAGCCAGAGTTCCCTCGCATGTGCTGTGTAGTCCTGGTTGCTGCTCCCTGCTTCTGTGTTATTTCTGGCTTTGTGTAGCCAGTCTTTGGTTTGCTCTCTTCTTCAGAGGTTCATGAGGCTGCCTTCCTGTGGCCATGGGAATTTTGTGTCTTTCTGCAGTGACAGGCACTTTTCAGTGGCTCATCACAGTGCAGTAGTAGCCCATTGAAGAAATGCCTTGAGAAATGCTTGATACAGCTTGGTTTTCCTCTAACTGTGTGAAGGCATCTTCCCATGCTGGTATTCTCAACACATCCAAAGCATGTCTACTTGGCTCTTTACATCTCTTTCCACATATCTTTATGACATCAAATGTTAGAGTTTTTCCCCTCTATATGAAGGTCTCCAATAAACATGGGGTACAGGGTCTCCTGGGCTTAGTATTTTTTGTAGACTATCTTTATTTGCTGCCAATTTCAAGAAGGGAATCTGGCCTTTCGAAATAATAATGAGATTATTTTCTTAATAACATTCACTATGAAATCCTTCAATTCTACTTGGAGAATATGTATGTAGTAGGGTAGTCAAATGCATTTTTTATGTATGTAAAAACCCTTCAGGTGTTCATGGCAGTTCTGGAGTTTTAATATGCAAGTGAGTGGGAGGGCAGTAAGAAGGCACTGAGCAATCAATTTTTCTGGTATCTCATATCAGAAGAGACTAATTTGGAACCAATCTTTTTTATATGGCAGTACAACAGGTAGAGTAATTTGTGCTAAGTCCAGTCAGAGGCACAGCTGAGGAGCTGCAAATACTTAAAGCACAGAAGCTTTTGCTGAGATACTTTTTGATCAGAATTACTTGGCAGTCATGGAAAAAGGTGAACTCTTTTGGGTCCTTGTCCTCACATTTCATGTTCCTTAAATGGTTACTGTCAATTGCTTTACCCCTTCTAAAACTGGTTGATGCCATACAAGTTAACAAGACTCTTTACATTGTCACAGTCCAGTCCAAATGATTGTCTCCTTTGAACCTTAACAAAACCCTGGCCTTACTGAAATTGCTCAGGTTTTCCTTAGATACCACTGGAAAAAGGATTGACACTTTTGTGCCTTTAATTCTAAGAAGCTTTTAATTCTGAGAAGCTTTTTCTAAATGGTTTTCTTTATGATAAAGATCTGATTATATATTACTTGTATGTATTTATATATAAAAATACAAATATAATACATTGCATACAAATATATTTATAAATCATTGTAATGCATTAGGAATATTTTAGCAAAATCAAGTATACAGAGATGAGTTTTGTAATCACATAATTGCTATGAGTATTAGATTCTCTACTTCCAATAATCTACTTTTAATTTTCTGGATACCTTATCTTCTTTCCTTGAGGTCTCCTAATCTTGCTTGACTATGGAATTTGAGGAAAGGAGTTGGTCTGTTAGACAGCTTAGTCAGGAAGCTAGTGACTAGACAAGCCAAATATGTATTTTTAAAAAAGCATAGATAGGTAATTTTTTTTCTGCTCTTATGAAGACAGACCATAGGAATGCCATAAGTTCTTTTAACAAAAAATAGTAAAAAGTGAATTACCAGTCTATCTTTTTTTGTCCATGCTTATGTGACATTTCAAAGCAATTTATGAAAAGCTATCTTTTCCTTAGGCAAGTATAGCTCTTAGCACACAGGATTTTAGGTTCAGGCATCAAAGGTCTAAAAGGTTAACCAACAGAGAGATACCTTTGTGTAATTAATTTGTTCTCCAGCTGCCTTCAAGCTGAAAGTCATATATGAAGAGACAATTTCGTCTGAAGTCAAACTAGTGTGACAAATTAACAGACATGGTCTCTATATGACAATCAGTGTATTCTGATCATTAGTTGTATTTGCTTAAAGCTCAGGAGAGTCCTGTTGTGCCTGTTTCCACACTTCTGATGTGAGCCTAATGGTACCATATTATGAAGTTTACTGTGACTCACTGAGGAACAGATCTATGAAAATGGTGGAATTATCAGTATTTTTTTATATATTCTGCATCAGAACGCCCATTTGATGTTTGAGATATGGTTTGTACTTTGGAAAGAAGCCAGTATTAAAGCTTATAATTTTCTTCCTGCTGTTGTATTCAGAGTAGCTCTAGATTTTATTTACATGTTAAACCTCAAGCCTGATACAATTTTAGATTTCAAAGTGATGAGGTTTCTGGGTTGCTTAACAGTCTGTGAGAATTTTTTGGTTTTGTTTGCATAGTCGCAGTTAAAATAACCCTTCTATGCTGTTATAGAAGAGTTAGTGAAGTAATCCAACTGAGACATCAGTTCCCTCATGGTCTGAGATAGTTTTGCTTGACAAAAATGCTCTTGCAAACGGTTGTGATAAGCTGAATATGTTGATGTTCTTCTCAGTGCACACAGATCAGTAGGCAGCAGCTGTAACTGTGTCTTCATTTTTTTAAAGTGTGAAGAATGTACGTGTTATAGAGGGAAATATGCCTGAAAATCATAACTGTCAATTCAGATTTGATATCACCCTCAGAGTCCTAAATGAAGTGGTCCCTGAAAAGTTCGAGTACTGAACAATTTTATTTTAAAAGAGTACATGTGCTTCTGCAATTAAAAGCATGCCAGACTTAGAATGTCTGTTCCTCAAAAGGTGGAATTTGGGTGTTATGAAATGTTTCTGAGCTGAAATACGGCAGATAATCTTATTTCAGAAACAATTTATTGTAAAATTGAGTTTAATGTATTTTTGTAATTTTCATATAGGAATTTAGATTACATTTCTGTGCTGCCAGAACAGGATCACTTAAAAAAGTTACAGATATTTTCCACTAAGTATGAATCCTCTTTTCTTTTTGCACACTATATCACTATTGCCCATCATGATGCCCATCACTAGGATGTATAAAATTTATATCAGCTTTAATGCCCAGTGCTGCACTGAAAATTTTTACAAAAAGAGTTGTAAGAGAAAAGCAACACCTATGGGGTCTCTACAGCTTAGCATGTTCCTTTGATTTCTTTTCTGATTGTATTTACCTGACTTAAAGCATGACTGTCATGTTTTAGATAATAGAGATATTACATTGCCCAAATCTTGTCCACAACATACAGGAATAAGAATGTAATGATGAGGGTTCATTTAATTTAATAGACCTTCCCAGCTTGTCTTTGAAATGTCTCAGTGATGTGTACCAACAAGTAAGGCAGTTCATTTGATACAATTGTAGTACAACCCAGGAGGTATTTTGTATTAATTTCCACTGCCATGACAAAGCCTAGATTAGGCCATTCTGGTGACAAGCTCATTCTAGTCTCACAATTGTTAACAGGCAGAACTTCAAAAGTGGTGAGAAATTTTAAGCTTGTGTTTACAGATCTAGAGATGCCTTTGCATGTAATAATGGAGTTGCCTGTCTGGTTTTTATATATTTAAACAAAGTATTTTAGCTTTTGGGACAGATGGTAAAATCATCAATGAAATGCAACAGTTGTGAGAAGTGTAGGAAGAGGCAGCAGCTAAAATTGCAGCGTCCCAAGATTGTTTCTAGGTTTATGAATTCTAACCCACACTTTTAACTACAAACAGGTCTGATTTACTTACTACTGGTTATCTAGTTCCTTGTGATCACAGTCATTATTTAGGGATATTTTAGGAAGTTTTCAGTCTTATCTTTCAACAATATATATTTTTGTCTTTTCTATATTTGCATAACAATGTATAGGAACACATGAACCTCTGTCTGTGGTTAGCTGCTTGGGAAATTGGCTAAAAATGGCACTGGTTTGTATTCCCAAAAGCTAACTTAAGGATGCTCTCTTTAGGGTGCATCTGTGGTCAATGCAAAACCAGAAAAATAAATGAATCCTGTAGAAAGTGCTTCAGCGGGGTCTTAAAGTCTGTCACCATGAAGAGTAAAGAGAGTGAAGACTAAGTAGTTAGTGCCCAGATTTAGCTACAACACACATATTCTTTCTTGCATGTATTTTTGTCAAATTATTAAACTATATTACTGAATGCTTTATTGGAATTAGACTCTTGTTCCAGGTTGCACAGTTTACATTTTGTTGCAATGCTGCTAATATAAAATACCAAGTATTCAATCTTGTTAATTAATATGTAATATGCCATTGTGGAAGAGGCTATAAATTTGGATTCTGATGATTAACCTTGTATAATTTTAATCACACACAAGTCGCCAATTATTTACATTTTGAATAACTTTCAAGATTTTTTTAGTATTTTGAATCTGCTTTCTAGGATATACAGGATTTACTTCCACATTGAACAGGACAAGAAGGTATCTCCCCAAACAGGAGATGACTTGCTGCACAGATGCCCTACCTTTGAAGAATCTTAAAAACCTAAATCTGTGTCACACTAAACCTGTTAATATAGCTCTTCTTTAGACCATGTGTGACAACACAAAAATTTGTGGAATTTATTATGAAGAATGAGAAAAGGGAGGAATGACTGACAGTAAGCAGGTTTATTCATAAGCTCAAAGATATTAAGATCCTTTTCCTCGAGGTGCAAATGATAACGGCAGAAAATGTCTCCTTAGAAGTAATATTATTTATTTGCTGTATTCTATGGGAAATAAAACAAATAAATGAAGGAAAGAATGTGCTTGCTTGCCTGTTCACAGCTGTAAATTACTCACTGTTCAAAATAATTTGAGTTGTCAAGTGTACAAGACTGCATACTGTTACTGGAGAAATTATCTCTCTTTCATATGTTACTGTATTCTCCTTTGTTCATGCTCTTTTCCTGGTTGATCTGGTTTTTTAATTTCACTCATTCATGCAGAGAAAAATAGATTATTTTTATTTTAATATTTTTATTAAAGTTTCTAAAGCATAGACACTTTAACACACATATTAGAGGTCGCTAAATGGGGACAATGGAAATTTCTCATTGTCTTGTTTACATGCATTATCTGGTATTGACTTATCATAGAATTGTAGAGCCATAGAATGGCCTGGGTTGGAAGAGTCCTTAAAGATCATCCAGTTCCAACCGCCTGCCATGGGTAGAGACACCTTCCACTAAAACAAGTTGCTGGCCATCCAGCCTGGCCTCGAACACCTCCAGGGGTGGGGCATCCACAGTGTCTCTAAGCAACCTCTTCCTTTGTGTCAGCACCCTCACACTAAAGAGTTTATTAAAGATACTGAATTTAAATCAACCATCTTTTAGTTCAAGCCATTACTCTTTGTTCTATCAACACACCCTTGTAAACAGTCCCTCACCAACTTTCTTCTAGGCGCCTTGAAGTGCTGGGAGACTGCTCTGAGGTCTCAGAGCCTTCTCTTCTCCATTCTGAGCAACCACAACTCTCTCAGACTCCCTTTCATAGGAGAAAGCTCCAACCCTGTGATCAATTTTGTGTCTCTCTTTGAACTCCCTCTAGCCAGGTCCATGACCTTATTATGCTGGGAGTCTACTGCATGGCTTTTGGGGATTTTTTTTAAAACATGTTATTAGTGTAAATAACATGTAAGTACACTATTCTATGAATTTATCCAAACTACTTTTTTTCCCCCCCTGTGGTTTCTATAAAAATAATTCAGGAAACTGCTGAAGGTTTTGATCAGTCCTTATTAGGCATATTGCAAGTGGCCTCAGATCAGCAGTTAGATGGCTACCAGTTGTGTTTAAACTAGCCACACCAGAATTAGGATTTCAGAATTGCTGTGCTATTTAAAAGAGCTTTGCTTTAAGGAGAGGAAGGATTCTCTCTTGCAGTTTAGGGAAAAAAGAGCTTTTAACTTTGCATGATAGTTGAAAATAAAAAAATATTAATGCTTGCTATAGTTCTTAATATAGTGCATTTCATAATATTTTGTGATTTACCCAGGGTAAAAGCTACTTTGTCCTGCCTCTAGGCACATTTCTAGTGGAGCATCTTTTTACACATAGAACATCCTTATCATCTTATCATAAAGGTGTTGAATTTGAACTTAGCAAATCTACTGAGATAGTGCCTTATTTATTAAACATAAAATTGGTTTGGAAAGGTACATAGTACAATGACTCAGATAAAAGCAAAATATTAGATAAATGGAGAATCCAATTGCTTTTCTTTCTAATCCTAGCTTTAGTTTATATATTAAGGAATGATATCACTAATGCCTTGTTCTTGTTTACTAGAAAGTAATGATTTTACTAGAGTCTCCAGGGACATTCAGAATTACCATGAAACTGAAAGTTTGTTTAATCCAATCACACAAAATTTTCCAGGGTTATTCTTGGAGAAGTGATACGTAAAGGTGTTTAACCACATTTTTCCCTTAACAGCAGATTAATTCCACTTTTATTTTTAATATTTGTGCAATGATTTACGCATTTGTGTGGTCTGTAATTTGTTAAATTTTTCTGCTTACAAGAGCAAAGCTGTGTTCCCAGTGAAGGTACAAGCTGAGACAATATGAAAAAGGGTGATATGGATTTACATAGAAAATTATAGTGTTCACAGTCATACAATTTGTTAAGCTGGGGTTTGTTGAGTCTAGAGATGCCAGTCATTTTTAACCTGAGTAATAGGCTGATTATTACAGTGTATTAAAAAGGATCAAAAATTAAAATGGCCAGGCACAAGAAAGCTGTGGATTACATGCCTCTTGCAGCAAAATTAACGTTAAATAAAAATAGAAAAAGTGAAGGTGACTTCTACTTAGTTCTTGGTGTTTGTGAGATTGAAGCGCAATTTAACTCACAGATGGAACGGCATTTCTAAATTATCCTAAAATGAGTGTCTCCTTGATGAGATGAATAGCACTGTTAAGCAGAGTACCCCCTGATGCATGAGCAGTGGGAGCTGCTTTGCTCTGCAGTCTAATCTAAGTTTCACCTTTGCAAAAACTTGCAGCTTCCCCAGGTGAACAACTTTGAGGACCTGCACTGAGTCTTCTGAACAGTGCCAGTAGTACCAGCCTGTGTACAGGTTTTAATGTCTTAGTTCTCATTACTTTTTTTAAAAAAATCCTACAATTTCTGTAGATATCAAGGTTGGTAGTTTATCAGATTTTCTTTTATTTAATTTTGTTTTTGAGAAGGAGGTTGGATTTTAAGGTATGTTACTGACAATACAGAAATAGTAAACACTTGAGTTCTTTGATCTTCAGTTGGAAAGGCTACAATATTCTAGGAACTTCATCATTTTATCCAGTTTTCTGTAAAAGTCTCAATAGTTGATCTGCTTGATCATTGTTGTTATTTTCATAGAAATAGTGACCTCATTCATTTTAACCTGTTGTGTCTCTCAAAATAATTTTCAAGTTGGCTTTCCTTTTACCTTGGGCAAGGGTGATGGCAGCGACTGCTTGAATGATTCAATTTTCCTTATTTCAGTCTGCTTCTAAAAAGAATAGTGAGTCTTGCAAAATAACATAGCAAATCAGTGTGGATTCTTCTATAATTCATAGAACACTATAAAATGCAAGAAAATTATCTCAGAGATACTGCTTTTCCGAGAAAATATTCATCAACTACCTGCAGAAATAAAGCTCCTGCACAAATCCTTCAGTATAACTTTTCTCTTTTTTTTTCTATTTCAGACTAAAACTAGAAACCTCAGATTTATTTAAACCTGAAAGAAAAAACTGTGAAAAATTAAACCTATAAGCCCTATTATCCTAATAGAAACTTATATAATATTTATAACCATAAATTACTATAAGCATTGCATGTTAAGTAGGGATAAAACTAGGCTTGATTGTCATCTAGGAACCAGACAGTGACTTTATCTTGTGTGTAAAAATGAAACAAAAATAGATCATTGTTAGCCCTATCTTTTTTTTGTTAAAACTCAGCTATTAGTACGTTGGAGCAGTTCTTGATGAATTTTGTATATGATACTTTTACTATTCATGCACTCTGGACAATAAAGTATGTAAGGCTGGCTACACAGAATCTTTTAAAAGCAGACAAAACTTAAACTTTCACTAGCACACCAGCTTCTGATATTTTCCAGCAATTATTTCTGCATCTCACGATTGCATCTCTGGCAGTGAGTCCTCAATATATTTTTATTCTTCACTGGCTGCAGATTGCTCAGGCTTCACACAAAAGATTCAATCTTAAGGTACTTTTAGATGAAGTTCTTTCGACTGTGAGTAGTATAGAGTGACTGACTCATTTCAGATGTAGTCCCGTAGAGAAAACATGGCACATCTACTGCACTGGAAATGGAATCTAAAAAAGAAAACCTGGGAACTGAGGTTAAACTGAGAGTTTTTTAAAATAAAAAATTGTGTGATTAAATGCTAGCCAAGAAATCTTTGGGTTTAATGTGTTATGCTTTAATTCTGAAATGAATATTTTTAATCTAGTTTTGCATCACTGATTTTTAATTATTTTTTTATTTTTTTTTTGGTGGCAGTGTGTTGCCATGGTTAGAACAGAGGCAGTATACAACAATGCCTTTGTGATTGCTGAGATGAGGTGATTTCTTCCTCTGAGCTTAGCAGCTTCCTGAGCAAACCATTTTAAAGCAACAAAACTAGATACAACAAATGTGTTATTTAGACAGGTTTTGCTACATTTTATCTGACTTCCCCGAGGGACTTTGGCTCTACTATTCCCTTATTCCCTGACTCCCAGAGTTGTCACGTAACATAATGGTATTTAACAAATTTCATTTGGAACCTGATTCCACTCAAGGTCACTAAGATTTCAAACCCTGTAACCTATGCTCAGTAATCGACCTGCAGATCATTACTGTTTTCCTTTAGCATTGCTGTATAAAAATAAGGACTTCTGAGAATTTTTTGAGGAAGAAAAAAACCCACAAATTATTTGTTAAACAGGAAAATGCAACGTCAATTAGTGTATGCAGGTTCTGGGCCAGTGAAGAGATCTAAATTTAGCCCAAGTAATTTAGAAAGCTAATTTAAAGTCAGATGATGTCTTGCATTTATTTGAAGGATATCTTTTGAACAGATAGATTTTAATGGAGAATATTACATGATTTTTAAGTCAATATAGAAGTCCAGATTCTTTTAATCTAATCATAAACCCTGAGCAGAGACACCCAAATTAGTATCAGAGTTGCCTAGCTTCCCTCTAAAGTCAAGGGAGAGAAATGGGTAAAACTAACACAACTTACTACTGGTCTACATCACAATGTCAAGGTCCTCTCTTTCCACAGGTGGTCTGCAGAGCTTAGCATGATGTTAGTTTTAGGCTATTGACTTAGATGAGAGAATCCAAGTTTGCTGAATATCTCATGGGATTTCATGAGAATGTTAAGAGAAGGTCCAATAAAAAGACTGATTCAATCAGTCTTCATTTCATTAGACTTAAATGTTTTCTCAAACTCAATTTTATAAGTTTAATTTACTAACTTTAATATGCTTCTTAAACTTTCCCAAATAAGGTTAATATCTAATATTAATCACTGATCTCTCAAGTTTGTCTCTCTGTTTTGGGCATCAGAGCACTTCAGCACAAAATATTAATTGCCAGCTTGAATCAATCTTTTTCTGTCTCATTCAAGTACATGTAGTTAATTTAGGGCTATTAAAATACCTAAGGTATTTCATTTATTATTCCTCCTGCATTCAGTAATGTTTTCTTGGGCCAGAGAGATGTTTGTGTAGGAAATCTCTCTAAAGAAGGCAAGATTGCAGCATGTATTCAAATACAGAGGAATTACTTGAAATCATTCTCAGGTGATGGCTAGGGAACTTCTATGGAAAGACAAGTATCCTTGAATTAGGAAGAGATGCAACAGCATAAACCAAGGACGACAGTGCTAAAAATATTTGAATCAATTACTTCATCCACTCAAAGAGCTCTGAAAAGGGCTTGCATATGTTTCCTTTTGTGGGTGTTTGTCCTTAGGCTTCACTAGACATTGGAACATACCAATGAGGTTAAATCCAATGTCTATTGAATCAAATGCAATTATATCCCTTAAATCTAATAAGCTCTATGTCAGTCTTGTAAATTTTACAGTAGTCTGCACTATATTCTAATAGCTGTCTGAGTGTAATGCCTGTGAGGCAATTCACTGCTCACTGTTTGTATCTTGTCTTACATAAATAGACAGGAGATTCAGAAATTTTGGAGGGAAAACTGTTCCTCCTTGTTTGCAAAAGGCTTTGTTCTGTTAGATAAACAAGTGCTATAAATAAGTCCCTCAGGTCAGTGACACTTTTTAATGCTGAAAATATTTTTTTTAGTAGCATTCACAATTCTGTAATAGAAAACAAAATATTGGAGGTTTAGATTGGTTTTTTTCCCCCTTGGAAAACACAGAATTTCTCTAAATATTTTTCTCCATTTTTTTGCCCCTATGAATAGGAGCAGGTTTACAAAAGCACTTCAGTAAGTACCATGAAAAACAGTGCCTGTGTAATAGTGACATTCATAAACATGTATTTCTCCCACGCTTTCGTGTTTTTCAGATAAGTCATGACAAGCTGTGGCATTGTTACATATTATGACTGTTGGAAATAACAGTCCTCATCAAAAGCAAAATGTAGTGCAATACTGGACTGTCATCTACTTATATCAGAAAAATACTTTTAAATCTGGTTGCTCACACTGTCCTACAAATTAATATTTGAAGCCTGTAAGATTCAAGAGGTGTAGTGTGATTTATGCATTTTACAATCTTCTATAAATCTGTTGTTGCTTTCTTTCTTTTTTTCTTTTTTTTTAATGTCTCATTTTGCAGAAGAAATTAAATAAATCTTAGGGTCAGACTCAGGCGTCAGTATACATGAGCAATAGCCCTGGTTTACAGGAAGAGTCCTCTCAAATTATGGCAACAAGCTTTTAAGTTACTAATCAGTTTGAGGACAGGTTCCAGGCTCCAGTCAATGTTCAAATTATACCTCAAAATAAGATATTAAGAAATTCACAGTTGACTGTGGCTTTTTATATGCATTATGTATCATTATTTAAAAAGAAAATAAATACACACACACATGCACACATACATACACATAATTAGCCCTGGGAAGCTTTGTTTTCTTTAGGAAACACCAATGAACTAAGAACTAATCTCTTAAAAAGCCTTAAAAATTATTATCACAATCAATAAATTACAAAAAATATAAAATAAACTAAAAAATTTCTATGTTTCATTTCTACCACTGACCCTGGTTTATTGAATAAATATACTCTTATTTTTGACTTTTAATTTATTTTATTGTCATCTAACTGGCTTTCTGTAGAATAGCAAAGAAATACTGTTAGCAAAAATGATTTTGATGTTCTTGTTGGCCAGCACATTTTCAAACACTCTGTACTTCAAGTGTCATATTTATGAAAAATAAAGGACACTTCATATTTAAGGATATATTTTTTTAAGACAGGTTTTATACCACACTTTGAAGGCTGAGAAGTTTTCAGAATCTTTACTGTAATCCTTGCCATACGCTTAAAATAGCAAAACAAAACAAAAACTCACACCCAAGCTTTCCCTATGGGTGCAATGTCATGAGCAAAATGTTGACTCCTGAGTGATAGAATGTGACACACTCCAAATTCAAAAAGGATTTTACACAAAAATGCCATAGCTCATCATGTTAGTGTCTCTGTCAAACAGAAAAATTACATTTTCATGAGCAGTTGGTTACCTTTTCTGTTCAATTTATGTCTCTCTTACATTGTAACAGTGGCGTTTGATAGCAGAAAAGTTGGAGGACACAGACAAGTAATTAATGACTTCCTAGTGTTCAGCAAGATAATGTCAATGACCTAGGTGTCATGAAGTTGACATGTCATTGACAGTGTCATAAAGTACAAGAGAAGAGGAAGGAAAAAGTAATTGTGAAAACAGAAATTTTAACAACTTTTTTTTCAAGAGAATAATAAAATTTTCACTATTTATAGTGATCAACAAGGCTTATGTATCAAGCATAAATTTATGTGACAGGCTGTCATCTGAGCACTATTTCTGAAATGGCTTTAGGATCCAATCACAAGTTATTTAAAAGCTATCATTTTTAATTACTTACAAATAGTTCTAATGAGCAAGTTTCAGAATTTTGCTATTTTAAACTCTTTTCAAAAACCTCATTAAATAAGAATTAATTTTGACATAGTTCTAAGTAAGAAATCTAAAATTGTAATCATCAGATAGGCTCAACCTTGTTTCTGTAGGAGCAAGGAATTTTGTTAAAGTAAGATTCAATTTGAATTAATAAAGATTCTGACATATTTTTCTTGGTAGCTTCATATCTATAGTGCTCAAGAAAAGGAGTATTTTACGTGTGTTTTTTCATTATGTAAATGAGTATGTATAAAGTACTAAAGAATGGTAAGTAGAGACTCAACTTTTTAATTGTCACACCTTTGAGAAAGTTGATTTGAAAAAAAATCTCCATTTCTGTGTATGTACATTTTGAAGAACAACGAGTCTAGCATTTTCATTAGCTTGAGGGCTTGGTTTAGCATTTTCAGAAATAAATATTAGGGATTAAAAAGTGTTGATAGCAATGCCATGGTACATGCCAGCAAAAACACAGATTTGTAAGGAATGGGTTTTACTTAACAGATTTTGAATGTCTTATAACCTCAGCATTTGAAAGCCAAAAAACATTGAAACCTTTTGGCTGAACTTGGAAATTAATTTGTCTTAGAAATTGTTTCTGTGTTCCTTGTCATCCACATTCTGCTTGTGATTATGCCCTGCTCTCCAGCCCTCCTCATAAAGCAGCATTTGGGGATTCCTGGTGGATTCCCTTGCCATTGTTTAATGGAGCGAGGGTCTGGGAGCTGGAGCTGGGTCCTGCTCTGCGCTGCAGTGGATGAAGGCTGCTGGTTTCTCCTGCCTGGGGAATGAGACCAGCCAGCAACTAGGAAGCCTTGCAGATAAATAATTGATTCCAGCTGGCACACAGGTAGGAAGGATAACAAGCCTGCCAGAATGACCCCATATGAGAGGTCACTCAGGAGTTGTGGCTGGACTTACGAGGGAGGAAAGCATCAAGATTCTATCCAGATACAATCTGTACATGAAAAGTACCTTATATAAATGCGTACTAAAGGGCTTTAAACTATCTGGGAATTAATTTCAGCTGAGTTCTTGCAGGGACTATGAAGAAGACTGATATAAGGTGGTATTTTGAGATTGAGGAGAAAGCTGCCTTGCTGCAGAACACAGCAGGTGCTGCACTGGACTCTGCTGTTGCTATGGATGCTCAAGGTTAATCTTGTTCAGTATAAGTTTGAAGCTCTTGTTTTTTTCTTATTTAATGTGTTAGTATTAACTGGGAATGTTTTCCAGTTGCAGCTAATACTGATTTTATATAATTTCTGATGTTTGGGAAGGAAACGTTCTAATTTCAGGATGTGGGTTGTTCAAGCATCTCTAAACTCCTGTTAAAAGGCTCTAGACACTATTCTAGATGCTATTTATGTCTTCTTCTTTTTTCTTTTTCTATTTTTTTAAGTCCAGCTCTCTTAAGAATCTGGTTCTGCATTTGTCCACATTTGATATGAACTACACTATCATTAGCTACTAATTTTCATCTTCTTACGTTCTGCATCTAGAGAATCATGATTTTGATCAATGTATTTCACTCATCCTTAGAGTCACATCCTCCAGTCTACAACCACTACAACCACAAAGGTGGCTGACTCCAGTTTAAAACTGATTCTCTATTCAAATGGGCTAATGGTGCATACTACCAGACTTTTGAGGTCAAGGCAGCTTCTGACTCACTTCTGGCTTTGTGTGGCTCCAGACAGCATGAAAACTTAGGTCACTGAGAGAAAGTTGGAGCAAAGTAGACATGGGACTCTTTTTTTTTGGTTCTTTGTGTAGGTTTGGTGGTTTGCCTGTTCAAGAAAAACATGCATTAGATTCATTGAACAAGAAAATACACTATACGTTTTGGAAATAAAAATGTTGAGTCCTTACCAAGCTCAGACTTTAAGGGTTACTTAAGCTGTGCAGTCATGGGAGAACAAGGATGCTGTGGGGAGGTTGCCAGAATCCATTGCAAAGTAATTGTAATAGGTGTCTTCACATGGCCTTTGCCTATAGCTGATGGAAATTTAGTACTCTAGCAAGAAAGAAGATGAACTATTAATAATTATCTCATTAAAATATGGAGCATTTTTTTATCTGCTTTGAACGCTAAGATCCTGAAGCAGAAAAAACAGCTCAGTAAACATACAGGAATATATTTTCTCCACAGTAGACTGATGAAAATGTATCAGATTGTGCTGTCTGCAATTTCACTGCTGCTGTCTCCTCAGCTAATCTGAGAGACTTGGATCTTCAGGCATCGTAGCAATGGTGATGGCTTCACAGTCTGCTGCTGACAAAAATGTGATTTTTGTCCCCCAAAACACTGAGATACAAAATAAACATTGGATTTGTAGCATATTTTGTACGTGATTTTGTTATAACGGTAAGCGCTTAAAAGGAATTTTAATCACATTGATTTTCTTACTGGAAGTGAAAGAGTTCCATGTAAAAAATTAGTTTTAGTTGTGTAAAGTTTTAACATGTATATCTTTCAAATCCTAAATGTGCTAATCCTTTTCCTGTACTGATGACCTGGCAGTCCTGTGTGGTTATATCTTGCTAAAATAGCTTAATAGCTACATATAATCTGAAAAATTGAGTCATTTAAAGAGTTAATAAATCTAGATCGTCACCTCCATGGAAATTTATTAATTTTATTTTATTTTACTTAATTTTAATAATGTGCTCAAGTGTATTATTTGAATATTTAAAGTTCAGCACATGCTTTGCTGAACTATGGTTTGATTATGACTATGAGAGAATATTTTATTACATATGCAGAAAACTGAATTCATTAGTCTTCACTACTTTCTTGCTTATCATGTAGAGCTTAGGACAAGTTTTAGTTTCTCCTTGAGATAAATATAAATCTTGATGGTAAAGCTGCGGATTAAACCTCTGTTGGGTTTGTGTGGCGAGGTTTCGCTGTGACTGGGGGGCAGGGACAGGACTCTGTGGCTTCTGTGAGAAGCTGTGTGTGCTAGAAGCTTCCCCTGTGTCCAGCAGAGGTAATGCCAGTCAGCTCCAAAACGGACCTGTCTCACGTTGGAAAAGATCATGGAGCATTGTCTTCCATGGGAGAAGGGTAAGAGTGTGAGAAATTTTCCCTGTGAGCAGGAAGGAGCAGCAGAGACAATGTGTGATGAACTGACCATGGCCTCATTCCCAGTCCTGCAGTGCTGTGGGGTGAGGAGAGAGAATTTGGGAGTGAAGTTGAACCAGGAAAGAAGGGAGGGTGGGAGAAAGGTGCTTTTAAGTTTTGTTTTTATTTCTTAATTCCCTTCCCTGATTTGATTGGAAATAAATTAAATTAATTTCCTCAAGTCAAGTCTGTTTTGCTCATGACAGTAACTGGTGAGTGCTATTTCCTTGTCCTTATTCTCAACCATGAGCCTCTTGTCGCATTTTCTTTCCCCTGTCCAGCTAAGCAAGGGAGTGATAGAGAGGCTTTGGTGGGCACCTGGCCTCCAGTCACTGAACTGCTTACTGAATTTGGCTAAAGATTAAGTATTTTTTTATTTTGAAATGATGCAGCCTGTGATTAAGTTATTTGGTTTAGTATCCTGTCTTGTTTTGCAAGGACATATCAAAGAAGGCTAGAGATCAGGGGTAAAACAGAAAAAAGTAATTGGTGAGTGTGTGCCAAGAATACCAAAGGTCTTGAAGAGAGCCATGGGAGAACTCTAGCTGTCTACAAAGCTGTTTTTCTGCTATGTCCTAATGAGTCTTACACAATTTTTATGTGCCTTGTGAAGGACTTTGAAGAAGCCTCTGCCCTTCTGAATGAGGAGGCACATTGGCCAGTAGAGGTTTTCTGGTGCATCGCAAAGGGCAGAAGGCAGTACTCTCTTTAGGCCAGTTAACTGAACCTGGAATATAATGGTCAGGGAACTCATATGTGGGCTTCCTCCATCCTTCTTTGTTTTTCTGATGTCCCCATAACCAAAGGGAGCTGACTGCTGGTCCCCTGCCCCTCCTCTGGTTGAGTCTACTGGGGCGGCTGGTGCACAAGCCAGGCCTGGGGACTGGATCTGTCATGTCTCTGCTCCTCCATGGGCTCTATTGCTCCCCTGCTGAGGGACTTTTCTGTGGAGAACTAAACAGTCATCTCACATGTAAGATGTGCAGTCCTTGTAGACTCAGGATTTCAAGAAAGGACTGCTACAGTATTTGATAAAGGTTCTATCTTGATAAGGATGTGTATCTTTTTATATTTCTGGTACATTTTTGTGAAACTTTTTTTCCTCTGCAAAACCTCTTATGCCATTATCCTAAGCTAATCAGGAGTGAACTAAAGAAAAAAAAAAGTTGGAGAGGATTGGTTATGTAGGCTGGAGAAAATATATTCATAAGTATATAGTGTCAATTATTTAATCATAAATTCTGTTATGAAGTGAAAGTATAGCTATATGATTTAAATTATACAAAGAAGCCTTCTATTTTGACAAATGTCACAGTATTACATAAACACAGGATGCTAAATAATAGTAAGATTGAATAAGAAAAATAGTAATGCTTTTGAGATCTTTTTTTCTCAGTAAAGACTGGGTTTAGTAAATTTAATCTTCTCCACAGTTTTAGCAAAAATACAGGATAAATCAGATAAAGAAAAGAGAGAAAGTATTTCATATTCTTATATTCATAGCTACTATTGTAGCTTTAAGGAAGAGAAAAATATTTATATGTTTTTGAAGCATTTCTGTGGGTTTTTTTTCCAGTAAATAAACTTGGGGAGATTACGTATACAGAACTATCTTGATGAAATTTACCAATTTAGATAAGCTCTAGCCATCCTCACACAAAGAGCTCTATTAAAAATTCTTTTATAATTTTAATAACATATCATGCAGCTATTTAATGACATTTTGATATCCTAACTGCACTTTGAATATTTACTCCCCATTGCTTTTCATAGCTCATATTGCCAACAGCATGTTTTCTGTAAGTCAAACTGTTTCTGTCGCCATTTTGAAAGAAAATATAGACAAGCCTCACAGTGGGATATTTTGAAATATTTAGTTAAGTGGAATAGCCTATTGAACAGTTGTCTTTTTAAGGTATAAGAAAACAAAAATTATTTTATGAAGAGTATTGCAACGAAATCATTTTTATCGGACTAAATCTAAAAGATGTAATAAAAACCACAGAGACTCTGAGCCAGCTGACAGATGTGTTTGCTATACATACAAGCTACTGTTGCTGAAAATCTCTGAACAATTTAGCTTTAGAAAAGGCTTGCTTTTCCCAGTAACAGTTGTAATATCATAAGGTCTTGTACCATTTTGTTTTAATTAAAATGTAATTTTTCACCGATTCCCTTAAATTAACTTTTCTGGCTACTGCTGGCCTTTCTTTTTTTTTCTTTCTTCCCTCAGCATTTGGTAATTGTAACATGTCTGCCAAGGAAAATTTAAAATAATGAACTTTCCCAAATACTCCCTATGCTGTCCAATCACAGTGCTCACTGATGGGGCTGTTGAGGCTGGAGCTACTGTTACAGACAGAAAAGAACATCAGTGGGATGAGATGTTCTCCACGACGTTCTTTAGCTTTGGTACTTCTCTAAGCTCATAAATTTAGCCTGATTTTTGACCCATGAGATCAGGTATTTTTCTGAGCTTTTAGAAAATATGTGAAGAATATAAATTAGATGAAACTAGCATATGGGGGGTTTTCACATCACTTGTTTTGAAGAATTTGAGTGTATCTAGAAGTTAAAACCTACTGGTTCCTTCTACAGTAGGACTCCTTCCCATCATTATAGTTCTCCTGAATGAGTCTGAAATGTCATCTCTCCCAGCTTGCACGTATATGATCCCTGGCACAGTTGTGCATTTCCACAGAAATTTGGTGGAATTTCACCTGTCATCTTGGCTTGTTTGCTCAGCTTTGAATACTAGCTGCTCATCATTAGGGCCTGATTTATCTGTGAGCGTGCAGTGGAAGCAGATCAGAAGCACACCAGGGCTCTCGCCTGTACTGCACAGAGCATCATGGTAAATGACAGAGCAGGGGTGGGATGCAGAATTTGGTTCTCCTGGAAGCACAGAGAACTGCAGAGGAGGGGAAATAGAGCAGAGATCATGGTCCTCTGCTTGAGGACCAGCCTGTGGGGATGAGGTGTGTCTGTGGAGGAGCAGCATAGTGAGAGGAGTTGTTGAGTCCCTGGGTAGTGTGTGAGCTCTTGGGCCCACTCGGTCACTCCTGTGCTTGAGTGCCTTGCACTGTACCACTGTGTTTGCCAAAGCTTCAGGCTGAAATGGAATTCATGACATGCAATGGAACCAAACCGGAAATCAACTTAATTTCTAATGTACAGCACTTGTCTTTGGTGTCCTAATTGTCCAATGAAGAAAGACAATGCACATAATCGATATCAGTGTTGTAAGCTGAAAAATGTCACTAAGCCTAACATTGTTCTGACTGGTGGCACTGATACAATATGTTGCTGAACAAGAATTCACATTAAAGTCTTTTATGTGCTCCTAAATAATTAATATGCATAGATTTTGGAATAAGCTAATACTTTCTAGGTGAAGATAATAAATGTGTTTTAATAATCCTTTTCTTCCTGCCACTTGATTTATCAATTCTTAAAATATTGAATTGCAAATGTATTATGGCTTTTTACTTGTTTCTTTTTCATGAAAGCTGCTAGTACATTCTGTTTTTCTCTTGAGTTACGTGACTTAGTGACAATCCTATTTAGTCAGGAACTTTGTGCATCATCCAGTGAAATATTAAAAGGTTTTAACTATTAAATGATTTTTATGTATATGCAGCATACGAAGCTGTGCACTAAGCAAATTCTTGTACCATTTTTATTACTAGAAATCTAAAATAAATAATAAATTGGTTTATAAATTCTTTTGCACACCTATTTAGCATAATGGCTCTGTTAATCATAAACAAGAAAGAGTATTTGCTAAGACTGCTATACTTACTGAAGGAAAAAGAATAGTAGTGCTGTGTTATATGCTAACGTCTATTTTAAAAATATGTCTTTAGAGAACAGAAAACAGAAAAATCTGTGAAGGAGTGAAGTTAATTAGCTATAGTGGCCTTTTCAATAATATATCCATGACAATTCTAAGAAAAAGCATTGAAATAGAATTCAGTTCATGGGATTCTTGTACTTAATGTACTGTTACTGTATTTAATTTAGGTAATGGCATTGACAGTTGATTTCTTCAAGAGACGAATAAGTGATGCACTACTTTATACTGAATTCCTTCAAATCTGCACTACTTCTTTGAATTTCAATTATGGTTCAGTGTTAGCTAGTCTTTTTCTGCACGTTTAACTGTAAAGAAATCTCATATGTGAAATATATATTGTATTTTCAGTGACCTTTTCTTTCCTTTTCCTCTTTGGTAACTTTAGGTTTATATAAGCGTTTAGATGTGATAGAAAAATGAGAGTGTGATCCAGTTATTTTGATAGTACATTTTTTCAATTCAATCAATAACCTGAGTTATCATTACAATGCAGTGCTCACCTCTTCTTACATGAATAGCTTAATTTGCAAAAATGTGTTGGATGGGTGCAGTCACAATAGTTATAGTAATGTCATACACCTATTCCGTGCTAACATTTTACTTATTTTTGGAATTTTATTAATTCTGGGAATCAAGCATTGCATTTGAAATACATTTCTCTCTTGTACACATTTTTTTTGTGATTTTGCCTGTTCAATATGTGCATCATTTTTAAGTGTATATTTTCACTGTTTAAAGCTTTTTTAAAATAATTGTCATTTATATATTTTCAGATTTTAAAAATATATTTTCTACCTAAATGGGCACTTCTAAATTTGATAACTAGTATGGACCTTTACTGATTATATACTAGCTCTGTGGAAGAAAACACACATGGGATGTTTTATCTGTATCTGGAGCTGCTGTTTCAGCTATCGAACTAATGGAACTCTAATGGAACACTTAGTAACAAAATTAATGGGCTGCATTCTTTTCATTGTCACTAGATCTGTGTGGCTCCATTAGTTCTGATTTCTTCAGTTACAAGAAGAAAGAACAATGAATATGCTGGCACTTTGCTGTGTATTAGAAAGGAATTGATCACTTTCTATATTCATGAGCTAATTGGCACCTTGCTACGTCAACCTTCAGCCAGCCGATATAAGTTAAAGAACATCTATTCTGGTACCAGTTTATTTACAAAATAATTTATTGATTCTAATATTTGCCTTATTCTTGGATTCATAAAAGAAGGAGGTGAAGGATATTTGTTTCTTCTGACACTGTTCATTATCACAGATATTTCTACTAGAGGAAGTGGTTTCTCTGGGATTTTACTGTAATCCACAGGATTTTATTTTTATTGAGCTCTTTTTCTACTACTGCACTTGATGGTACGTGTTTCAAGGTTCAACCATGTACAAAAGATGAAATGAAATAGCAATCATGTTTACTTTCTATTAAAGTATGGATTTTTTTGAGAGATTAATTTACTGGGGCAATTCTCTGTGAGACCATTTTACAGCTACCATCTAATATCAAAACCCAGTGCCACAACCTTTCTTAAAGACATGCAATCTAATTTGACACAGATAGCTGTTCCAGGCTTTATATTTTTGTTAGGGTTATAGCTGAAACACTGTGTAGTTACATCAGTGTTTCTATCTTAAGGATTTCTTTTGATTTTGAAGGCTGAAATATTCTTGAACTTCTTCTCACCTTTTTCATTAGCCTGGTTCCTTTACATAGTTTTCAACATCTGTGCAAATTTGCCATTCCCAGTCTTTAAAAATATCAGTATCATCCATCTGCAGCTAATTGGCTGATGGAATATGGGTAGTGGAGTATTGAACTATTAGATTTGGAAAAATTTATTGAAACTCTATGCCTGCTCAAATGGGGCCATCTCTAAATCACTCAGGGTTTTGCCACAGTAGAGGTTTTTTATCTTATGTGTATTGGCACCTTTCACAGCCTCTCTCAGAACTGGCAAGTATCCAGCCAGGAAAATATAGTCCAAATAGATTTCCTCTGCTCCAGAGTTCCTCCTGATAGCCCTAAATGAGTTTGTATTAAAAATAGAAAATTCAAGAAGGAATTTTTGTCCATAGATGATGTTCCACAGTGCCATCTATGGCATGAAAGGCTCTGTATAAAGCTGCTTAGCTAACCTGCATGTGAAGGAAAAAAATATGAGCTATATATTACATCTGAGGACAGAAAACATAAATTGAAACACTGTGATTGTTTCTATTGCTTTATCTTTGTTTAATTTGATAAAATGTTAGCTTGTGTTTATCAGATGTTTATCAAATGTTTATCATTGGCCATGACATTTGAGAGGCCTGTGTAATATTGCCAGAATATAAAAGACTAAAGCAAAAGTAACTACAAAACCAGAGACTGGCCTTTTAAATTGTAGTTTTGTCACTGTTGATGAAACTTCTCAAGCACACAGGTAGTGTGGCACTTGTAGTTTAGTTCTGTTTCTAGTTTCTTCAGTAGCTATTATTGTTCTCTTTTAGGGGATTTGCACAATTTAAACATTTATTAATGAGACCAGAAGACAGATGTGTTGACTATTTGCTTGTCTGAAATATGACGAAACAAGAATATATACTGAATATACTGCATATACTTCTTCAGAAATATATTCATACCCAAATACTTTTTCTAGTACAACCTCAGAGAGGATTTTTGTTTGCCTCAATATTAAGGGTTACTGCCGTGCTTAATTATTTTCTTTATATTACTTTTACTTATTATTCTCTTCTGTGACTGATCTAGACATTCCAAAATTACTTTATACTTTGAAATGTGATTATTACATCATATGTTACAAAGATGTAAGTGCTTCATGTATATTTCATGTTTTTATTGAAATAGCTAAAATTTCAGCCACAATCCCCCTAAGTCAAAATACATTGTCAGGAAATCATGAAACAGTCAATTTAATTTTCTAATTTTGATTGTTTAGAGGTTTTTTTAATGGAAAAAATAATGAAATATGTTTATTAACATTTCATCAAAATCACCATTTTGGTTTCAGAAAAACATGAAGAGAAATATCAAGTAAGGAAAAGAAAGATAGCTTTTCTTGACTTTGCAGCACTTAATGAAAACTTATGTAGCCTCAGAAAATTAAAAGTAACATAATGTTACAGTCAAAACTTTGTTATGAGCAAACCAGGAAAATTCCATGATATGAGAAGCCACTGAGTCACAGCTGCATTAAAATAACAACACTTTACAGTATTTTACTGACTGTTTATAGGGTTAATTCAGAGAATGACAGTACCCTTTGCACTAAAAAAATTATAAAATTAATACACAAGTCTCATCAAAACAGTTTAAAAATGTCATGCAACCACTTTCAAGTATCTATCTCAGTGGTATGCTGCCCCTTTGGGTCCCAAGGTTGGCAGTACCCATCCTCCTCAAAAAGACATGAAAAGGGTGCTCTCATGAGTTCCTGGCATCCTGAATTCTTCATTACGAGAATTGTGATGTCAATGATTTCTTCTTTCTCAATTTACACTAATTTAGCACATTTTCTAACTTTTTTCCTGCCTTATTCTTTATTGTTTTTCACTTTGTGTCTCTATTTATTATATATTTTATTTTGTGCTAGTATATTCCTTGTTATTCTCCACTGTTTTTTCTCTTTGCTCACCTTAAAACCCTTTTGAGTCAGTTGGTTTTTTTTAATGACCATTGCTGGGTTTTTTCAGTCTATTTTTATTATCCCATGCATACAGTCCTATATACCTAATTATTGTTTGCAAATCACAAATATTTCATCCTATACAGAATATATATGTAAAAACTGATTATACCACAAGATTATGCAAATATAAGCAAATATAAGTGGTATAAGCAAAACTGTAACAAATTAGTCAATAGTCACCTGATCATTAGAAAATTTGTTGCAGTTAAACAAGCTGAATCAAAACTCCAGGCAGGAGTGGTAAGTTCAGATAAATCCTGAGAAATTAATCTTGAGGCCTTGCAGAGCCAATACAAGGTCTACAGCTTGTTATTGGCAGTGACTAGACTGAATTGCAGGGCTGTGATACAGTGGTACTAACATTCTTGCATTTTTATTTTGTCTCTTTGTCATATTACATGTCTAGAATTGTTCAAAATGCATGTGAATGTGACACATGGGGATATGGATTAGTGGTGAACAGTGACTTAATGGTTGGACTCGATGACCTTAGAGGTCTTTGTCAAAGTAGTCTTTAGTTCTATGATTATGTGGTTATTACTTCCAAATAGAAAACTGAAAAATTAGGAAGTCTAGCTTTTTCTAAAGTTTTAAAGGTTTGGATTTTTTTGGTTCTGCAGTGCTGTTTCTCAGGGTTTATTTAGTGGTGTTGTTTTCATTGCTTCAGAGTTTTTCACAGAAATTGAAGATTTGGCTATTTAAGGTACAGCAAAATAAAGAAGGCGTAAGGAAAAAAGAAGCAAGGAAAAATCCGTGGGGAACCTTCCTAAACCAAAGTGAACTCATGACTAGGAGATACAGCACTTGAATTTAGCTGTTTGGGTAAACTTTACATTCTCTGGGAAAGCTGTAACCATAGCCTTGTTAGGGTGTGGTGGTTTCACGCCAGCCAGCAATCCAGCTCCATGCAACTGCACACTCACTCCCCCACCAGCAGATTCTAGGAGAGACTTGGAAGAGTAAAGAGAGAGAAAAGTTGTGTATTGAGACAAAGACAGTTTAATGGTAGAAGCAAAAGCCATGCACACAAGCAAAGCAAAACAAGGAATTAATTCACTGCTTCCCTCTGTCATCTCAGGGAGAGCAAGGCCACATCACATGTAATGGTGACTTGGAAACTCAAACACCATCACTCCAAACCTTCTCTTCTTCCTACTTTGCCCAACTTTACATACTGAGCATGATGTCATATGGTCTGGAATACCTTGGAATATAGTTGGGGTGACCTGTCCTGGCTGTGTCTCCTTCCAACATCTCAGGCATGCCAAGTCTTGTGTAGCAGTGGCAGTACAAAAAGCAGAAAAGGCCTTGGGTCTGTATAAACCCTGCTCATCAATAAAAAAAAAATCTCTATTTTATCAATTCTGTGCTCAGCACAAGTCCAAAACACAGTGTAATACCAGCCACAGTGTAGAGAATTAACTCTACCCCAGCAAAAACCAGCACTTAGGATCACACCCTTATTTAGACTTCCCCTTATCTCGAGATCTGAACTGAATACCCGTCATTTCCATAGAAATTTGGGTGTGCTCCACTGAATGCCACATGTATACAGTCTCTTGTACAGTCTGAATACTACTCTACTCATTTTCATGATGTATTTTAGAAGCAGAGGAAGTGATATTATTGTAAGACTTCATACTAATAAAGGTGGTTTATCCAAGCCTATTAGGACAAAACGAGCAAGATTGTTGTAAGTACCACTGCAGATAGCACTATCAGGCTTATCTTCTTTCTAATGCAGTGCCAAAACTAATCAGTCTCCATACAACTAACATACTAACAACAAGCAGATACTGAGGAAATATGCTTTTAGCATAGTAGCAGTGTCAAAACAGTATTATTAATTCAAAACTTTGCAGATAAAATTGCTGTGTTAACAAAGTGACTCAGTTGTTCTGCTTAATATTCAAAGATTAAGAAAAGTTTAAACAGCTCAGCTTAGGCACAATAATATGTATTTAATTCAATAATGTGCTGTGGCTGTTGTTGCCACAGCAAGAATAAAAAGTAGGTTATAACATAGAAATAACCCCTGACTATTTAATTGCTGGCATCTCTGATGGAAAGGAAACACATTCCTCAAAGAATTTATGTCTGTAAAGTACTGATTTTCTTGAAACAGTGTTTCAAGGGGATAAACTCTTTTTCTTACTTAAAGGGAGAAAATAATGTTTATAAGTGACGTGATTAATTAACAGATTATCTCAGAGTTTCACTGTTGCAACAGAAAGTGTAGCCTTTTAGTTCACTCTTCTGAGTTCATTCATATCTAACCTTGATGAGGGTAAATCCATTCACAAGGGCAGGTTATTCTCTGCGAACAATTCTGTTCTTCCTCAGTGAAATTCATGGTTGCTGTGGTAAGTACAGAATAATAATAGGCAATGGAAAAAAGTTATTATGGTTGTTTGCAGAAGTCAAACATCAAGGTGCTTTTAAAGTGAACCTTTAAGTTATTATAAAAGACATCCTATAGCATCAGTGTAATTTGTTATTTAGCAAAGGCTTCCATCACCCAACAATATCTGGTTTTCGTTTTTAACTCTAGTCATGTTGTAAATCATGTTTATAGGAAGGAGACTTCTTTATTAGTTTCAAGGCAGGTGATGGTCAGTAGAAGTAATCCTCTGGGCAGAATTATGCCCAGCCTCAGCTTAAAACACATTTTGATTCATTTATTATATTCTCAGTATGTTTGCAGACCTCCTGCTGACATCAGTAACAAGCAATGTACTGAGAAAAACACTGAGCTTTGAAAATGAGATGTTATTTGTGTTTGAAAAGACTATTCTAACATTTTTTCTCTGTACTAATGCTGTCACATTTTATATGCAGCTGTGGGATTTGCTGTGGTTTTATATTTTGGCACCAGCCTGTAATGTGCGTGCTATCATGCTGTATGCTCAGGGAAAAAACCCAACGTGGTAATAGTACATTTGCAGCCCACTTTATGAGCTAATTAAGATAAAGGATGCTGTGAATTCCATAAATATCAACCAAACCACACAAAAGTGTGTCAAGGCATGAAAAAATGTTGCTCAGTGCAATTGAAAAAGAGTTGTCACTTAGCAGCCTTTCCTTTGCTTAAACATAGGAAAAAAAAACCCATAACGGAGAAAGTGATCCCTGCAAGGGATCGAGCAAGTGAAATGTGATACTAGACTTCAATTCAGTGATCCACTTCAGATTCTTTCAGATATCATGGGTTATTAAGTAACCAAATTATATTCAAGTAATTCAGCACCTGCTTCATCAAGCTACAGAATATGGAATTAGATATATACCACTTCAGCTTCACTGATTTGATTATGTAGTGGAGAGAGACTGGTGAATATACATTAATCCTATGAAATTAAATCAAGAAAATTAGCTGAAGATATTCCTAGGGGCCTATTTGCTGTCTATTTGCATAAAATGCTGAATTACCTGCTTACTAAAATCACTTTTTTTTTTTATTTTATTTTTTAATGAGAAATTGAATGGAACTGAGTTTACATAGGAATTTAAGCAGCAAAGTTCACACCAGAAATCCATTTAATTCCTGGCTCTTACAACAGCCAGTACCAGATCACTGAATTATAAGAATAAAGCACATATACATTTTTTCCCTTGGTGGTTCCTAACATGGAGTATACACTTTTTGTTTATGTTCAATTACCTGTGTTGGACCTGGCTTCCATCATTGTTTTTTGAACCAGTTTAAATTATTCAATCTTTTCACAGACACAGACATTCCACTATTTCTAACCATGATTTTGTCCTCTTTATAACTTTTCTGTTGGTTCTGGATGCTTACTACATGCTATTTTCTCTGCAAGTCTAAACAAATAATGTAAGATGCAGAAGTTTATGCTGCAGGCTTTTCAAATTAACTGAGATTAACTCCATACAAAATGACTTAATTTCAGTATTAAGTATGGACTGTCTTATCTCAGTCTGAAATTGTGACTGTACTCAGTCTAGCCATTTTCATACCATATATGAAAAGTGTCTTGTTTATAATTTTCTTAAGATATTCTAAGCAATTCTGTTTTCTATACAATTTTATCTCTGATTAATTTATAAGCAATATCAGAATTGAATTTTATTTTGATTTATTGGAGTAAAATATTAGTGAAGTAAAATTATTGAAGTAAATAATAATAAATAATAAGATGGTAAAACATGTTTGCAAAACATATGAATTAGGTTTAAGTAGTGCTAGCACTTCAAAAGTTTTTGATCTGTAGAGAAATACATCTTCATCCTCAGGGAAATCTTTACAATTCACAGTAATTTTCATTTTTGGTTGAAGACAAAATGGATTCTTGAGGGAGAGTGGTAAATAGTAAACACAGCATGTATAGAAAAGCCACTGTCCTGGTGTGGTAAGTACACATGGCTCAAATCCAAGATACAGGTTCTGCTGAACTTATTCAAAATAGATACTTGAAATTTGTTCTCTGGACCCAGAATAACTAATAATCAAAAAGCTTTATGTGGATTATAGAATGCCTCACCTGTTTTGAGCAGCTTTTTTCCTTGAAAATGAAAAAAACAGTCTTAGTTTTTGTTATAGACAGTGCATTTCAGCAAGCTGTTTTGAGTTCCAAAAAAATGTTCTATGAAAAAAAAAAGGAAAATAAATTGTTACAAAACAAATTTTCTTTTCTCCTCATTCCATGCAATGAGAAAGTACTCATTCTTCTGCTTTGTATTCTCCCACTGCTCTAACAAATCATCACATGCTTTGTACTTCTCACATATTGATTTATTTGCATTACCTAATAACATCTCTGGGTTATATTTTGGTTGCAGGTTTCTCTTGGACTTCTACATGCCCGAGCTACTCATATTCTCTGGCCTCCGCATCGCTGGCAGAAGTTACAGCCGGTGCTGCCTCCGGAGCGCAAACCACTCCACAGAGAGCAAGAGTGATCTGAATGCTCAGACAGGAAAACACCAAGGCCAACCAGAAAGAGCTGCAGTGGTTATACCATCGCCTCCAAGAGCTTTGCCAAGTGCTTTTGACATCAGTGTCATATCAATAGATGTGACATCTTAATGTTACAATGCCACCAGAAACTCTTCATGTTTTTTTATTTTGTTCTATTGTTTGGTGGGTTTTAATAATCTCCAACATTAGGGCATAATATATTAATTCAGTTTGAAATAATTGGTTGTAGAAGGACTGAATGTTCATTTTTTTTCAGGAAGCAGTAACATGCTTGGCTTATACCTGTGCTTCTCTGGACATGAAACTATTAAAACCTTCAATAAACTATTTTGATCTTGTACATTCATCTTATTTCTTTTATAACTGCATGGAAACTTTATTAATATTGATTGCATGTGGAAAAAGAAAAAAACATCCAAAACAACTTTGGGTTGTTCTATAATTACTACTCATGAAGAATTAGTACTTCTGTAGGTGAAATGTTTTTAAAGCAGCTAATTTCTATTGTTAAACTGAGTACATATTACTTATTTCTATTTTCTTTTTCAGGATAAAAATAATTTGTTTTATATAAATATTCCCTGTATATCTTTCTGAATTAGATATTCAGTCAAAAGGTACAAATGATATTACATTATCTGAAGGCAGTGTTTAATTAATTTTTCTAGTAGACTAAATCTTCATTAGTACTTATTGCCACATCTCTTTGAAACTGTGTAATTAGATAAGGAATATGCAATTAATATTCTAGTATATAGTTAATATTATAAATATACTCTGTGAATAGGCAGTAAAGCTTCTGCACACATAAGTGAAAAGAACTTGGAAAATGACACATTTTCAATGACAAATCAATATAAGCCAGCTTATGTTCATATTTATTGAATTTTACTTCACATAGGCTAGTACTTAAAAAATTTTAAAGCCACACAAAAGATCTTTAAACATTTTCAGCTAAAAACATGCAATTATCAGAATTTCAGGCAAGATTAAAGTATGTCTACAGTTCTTTGAACACATACATATGTCTTGTGAGTCAGAAGATAGCTTCAATCACTATGAAAACTATTACTATCTAAATTTTTTCTTAAATACTCCAGCTCTGTAGACTCTTTGAATAGTTTATTGTCTGTGTGTCAGGATCTCTATTTGTTCCAAAAAGGTGTTCTACAGGTCTCTGAGCTCTCTTAGTTAAACTATTGCAGTTTGTTTGGGTATTATTGCAGTTAATTCAGAATCGTCCAGGGAACTACATGCCTATAAGTCTACCCTCTTGCTGGGAAATGTTATGGAACAGATTATCTTGAATGAGATCACATGGACAACCAGGGGGTCAGCCAGCACGGGTTTAGGAATAGAAGGTCCTGTTTGACCAACCTGATCTCATTTTATGACCAGGTGACCTTCCTAGTGGATGAGGAAAAGTTGTGGATATTTTCATGGATTTAAATAAAATCTTTGACACTCTCTCCCACAGCGTTCTCATGGGCAAGCTAGCAGCCCACAGCTTGGACAGGTGCCCTCTTCAGCAGGTTAAAAATTTGTATTCTTCGGTCTACTTTTCCACACTTGGTCTTCCCCAAACCATCCTCATTTTGCTGACTTTGATCCCCTAAACACCTCAGAAGCCTTGTGCAGTACTGAAATGCTTTCCCTGCAGTCCACAGGAAAACCTCTATCTGTGGACAAGTCTGCCAGGTAACCTGGCCAGCTTCCCCTCTAGCTCCTGGTGTTTGTTGTACCCAGTGGGGCGGGTCCAGGGGCCTCAGCACTCCTTCATAGCTGTGAGGTGAGACTTTCACAGTTTGATGACTCCTGTAATAGACACAAGGAGTTAAGTCCTGGTGTCATTTGGCTTCCCACAGCTTCCATTGTTCCTTTGGGCTCTTTTGTCTCTGTCATTTTGCCAGCTCATTATAGGCTATGAAAGTTTAAATGTCCCAGGTATTCAATTGTGACATGTCTCAAGGAATATTTATTCACCTATATTTGCATACATATGTTTATAAATATTTATTCATCTTTATGGAGATGTATGTAGGATATACATGATGAAATGATGGAATAGAGAATATACCTATTAAGCCTGAAGATGATTGTAAACACTGATGTAACTTTGGAGATTAGAGAGCAGTGATCTGAATTTGATGATGATGAGCAGAGAGCCTGTGCAATAATTACCCATCTTCATGCTGGATTATGTTAAAAGAAAATTTGGATATTATAGTGGATTGTAGTTGAGCATGAGGCAACAATATGCTGAATAAGGAAAAATATATGCTTTGTAAAGAGCAGTACAGGCTGTGAACACAGCAAAAAATATTCCTTCTACATTCATGTATGGCAGGATTTTAGGCACCAGATACAAAAAAAATTGAGGACAACTGGAATATTTAGAAAGACACAACAAAAATAGAGAGAAACAAAAAAATACCACCTGTGAGAAATGTTGGAAGGAGTTGGGTTTATCATTTAGTCTTCAGTCTTCAAAATCATGAAAGATTGCTGTCAAGTGCGAGACAATCATTGGTTCTCCAAGTTCATCATGTGTGGCAGCAGAACTAATAGTCTTATAATGCAGCATTTGGACTGTTAGATTAGACATAGAGAAATAAATATTTTAATTATAAAAAAATAATGAAATTCTTTAATAGTTTTTTTATTGCAAGACTTTTTTTTTTTTTTTTCATCAGGCTTGTTGGACACAGAAGGATGGATGAACTAGACCTGAGGTCCAAATCAGCTATTTTATACATGCTTTGATTAGGTCTTCTCTGCTTGGTGAAATTGGTGGTGCCTTTGATGCTGGGCAGGCAATTGCATCAATATCTAATTCCTTTAGACTGATAATTATGATTCTTTAGATTAGATTCTTTAACCTAACAGTATTACAGTACCCTTATATACCACTTTCCTGTAATAAGCAGCTAAGGAACCAGTTTCCTGTAAAAAAAAGCTATTACACTTCATACTGTCATCATATTAATGTGCATGACATTTTACATTATCATGTAGGTTGGTGAATAGAAGTAGCTCAATGAAATCCGAAGTACAACAGATATTTCAGTATCCAGAGCATGAAGAGCAAATCTTTCCTTTCAAAGCAGAAAGGACCAAGATTGGCAGACATGAGCACGTATTTAAAGGTGTTGTTATTTAATTGATATATTTGGGTTTCATGCTTCAAATGTGAAACACATAATGAGGAGTCTGTTCTGGAAGTAATGAAATCAGTAGCACAATTCTCATGACCATCATGATTAGCTTTCTAAGGCCTCTTCACAGGCCTTCTGGTTTTTGGTGCTGGCTTATATCTGTAATACAGTAAGGTATGATTTCATGGTAGTTAAATAAGAATGAGCACAAGGAAGGAGTAGGACACTAAGAAATGAAAGGATGACAAGGTATTTTAATGCTTGATTTTTTTTAATGTTTAAGGAGTCATATAAACACCCTCCTATGGCCCAAGAGAGAGAGAGACTAGACTGCCAGACTACATTTGCAAAGCAAAGAGAGATGTTGCAAAAAGGTCAGAAATTGGTACTCTTAGCAGACATGTACAACTACATCTGAAAGAGTGACAGAGTAAAGCTGTGTATCTCAGCAGCACAGCCTCACACAGAAGACCAAAACACCAACTGAGAAAGTGGAAAGCTGGTATAAGTCAAGAATGATCATCTAATGAATCTAAGGATCTTCTGTTAGGTTGTCAGGATTTCCCATGACAAGGAAACATCACAGCATAGAAGATGTGCTGAGCTTCATTTCTTCCATGTATTCATCCTTTAGGATAACATACCTAGATGATGCGACATGAATACTGGCAATCTGTCACTGCATGCACAAAGCACTAGCTGTTCAGGTCTGAAGCAACTGCAAAATGGATAATTTGGTGCACAACTATCCAAGGAGAAAAAGGTAAAGCCAAGAAAATAGATTGCTGCTTTAGTAAACAGTTTACACTGCCTGTATCCTCAAGTATTAACACAAATGAAATAATACACCAGACATTACAATCACAACTAAGACATATGAACTCAAAGTACCACAGTATAGTCAAGTGATGACAGATATCAGCCCTTCCTATGCAGGATTTCATTTTCACATATCTTTTTCATTCCTTTCGATTTGTTTACCACACAAATCAGACAGGGCTCTGAACACTTCCAGCATATTACAAGTAGGTCAGCTGTCAGAAGTATCTTTCTGTAGTTGTGTTGCTTGGGTGTATAGCAGGTGATGAGCCTGCATGCTCTTGTACAACTTCAGCTATCCTTTGGTATTTTACTATAATGTGGGATAATTCTCTCACTTCAGAATATTCTAATATCACTACTATTATGATCAGAAAATTTTGGAATATTTTACTATCACTATTATTATAATCAAGAAAATTATTACTTCCTTTCCATGTCAAAATGGTCTATTTTTGCCATGATCTATTTAGCATCTTATCCAAGGTCATAAGATACACAGGTTAGATTTCAAAAAAAATCCCAGAATTTCCTAGATCACAGCCTACCTATTTATTGTCTGTCATTTACTGTCAGTCATTACCTTGCACAGTTAATGAAAAAATGTACAATTTGTGATATAAAAAATAAATCTAAATTAATTTAAAAGATCAGTGAAGACCAAAATTCTGAGTAGACAGCTTAGCCTTCTGCAATCGTATGGTGAGAGGAAAAGATGAGTCTTTAGAGCTAAAGTTTCCTGTGGCATTATAGGCTCATGGAATATGTCATGTGGCTGTAATAGTGGCAAATATCTTAGGATATGTCCTTCCAAGAATACCCCGTTTCACCCCAAACCGCTGGATTTGTGTAAATAGCATGCAGCAGCCCTTTCTCAGCATCTTATAGAAGCTATGCTTTTGTGCAGAAATAAAGCAAAGTTATTGAAAAAAACTAGATGACAAAAGCTGCAAGACAACCACATGGCAGTGGCTTAGGGGATAGTCTGGGAATCCCAGAGGTAGCAGAGCTGAAGTTCTCATCACTACATCTGTACTCCTTTTCAGTAACTCCTTTGTGTGAATTAAATGCTCAGATTATTAAATCTGGTACCTCAACTACAAATTTAATTTCAGCTAGTGTTTTCCAGTAGTTTTTAATTAAAAACTCATTGTGTAACCTATTGTGGAAGTTTTAGCAGTACACTTTATGACCCTGAATCCTGTGGGATCATTTGTTTGGTTTTTAGTTTGTGAAATAAAAGATAAACCAGAAGCTGATTTATGCAACTGCACCTCTCTTAAAAGAGAATTTTAAGCAGAAAATTACACAGAAAATATTGCCAATACTTAAACTATGTCATCATCCAAATATTTTCTTGATTGAAATTCATTAATAATGTTATTGGACAAGGGGTCCACCTTTGGAAGATTTAGTAGATTCTAAACACCCTAAAGGTGTAGAATATTTTAAAAATGCAGGAGCTGTGTCTGAATAGCAGGTTACCCTGAACATACAGTGAGGAGAGCTTTAATTTAAAAAAATATTTAATTTGTGATAACTTGTGGGAACTATATTAACCCACCATATTATGTACTATCTTCCTCTTCTATCCCAGTCACAAATGTCTCGGCATTTTATTTAACATCTAACCTTTTCTCATATCCTCCTATTAAATGTCAAAATTGAATTCTTTATCCTTTGGGAGCTAAACATACCATACCCGTATTTTTTCCTTACACATATTTCAATTAATAAATGAAACATGGAGTGATGATTTTTAGCAATCCTCACAGTTTCATCTATTTGATTACAAGTGTTAATCACACAAATGGTCCTGTTTTCTGTAGGACTTGATTGCCTCAGGATCTAAGATCAGGCTATAGTACTTAACTTTCTAACCTGCTTTTGATGAGCCTGTAATTAAAGAAATGTATTTCCTTTATTCTCTTTTCTTCCCTCGTTATGAATGGATGGTTTATAAATCTGACATGAAATATCTTAAGGGTTTAGATAAGGAGTCCATTTGTCCAGTAACCTGTTCCTGACAGAGGTTAGTAAGTTATACTTACTATAATGAACAGTTTGGAATAACCTGCCAAAAGGGAAATTACTTTTCTGCCCCAAGCATTTATTGTTATGCCCTGGGGCATGAAGGTTTAAATTTCTTACTTATCTTATATCCTTTCTAATGTAAATGAATGTTCCACTATCTATATAAATGTTTAGTGCTCTCTTAAACAGCAACATCTGAAAACTTTGCAAACAGAAAACAGCTGAGTAAGTCTGAAAGTTTTATCTTTAACTTTTATTTACTTGTGCTATCCCCTATGTTAAATTGGGAGCAATTATCATTGTTGGCATGGTAACCATATTACAATGGTAACAACTAAATTAAAAAATCAATTATATAAGCAAGTGAAGTCTTTTTATAGTATGGGCTAACCACAGTAGTACCTAGCAAGTTCAACAAAAATGGGGGTTTCTGTTCTTTCTCTACAGTTGGTTAAACTTGGATCACCAACCGGCGCAATTCCAAATCTTACATTGTGTCTTCAATAACCAGGTTCCAAAAGTGAAAGTGCCTGTTCTTCAGTGGTTTACTTTTTAAAGCGTTTTGAAAAGTTTTTCGTTTTAAGTCATACGAAATGAAGGTCATGATAGTAAGTTTGAATGTATTTGCTCTTTTGATAACTGATTAAGAAGAAGAAAAGTATTTCCCCCACCTTTTCTCTATTAATAACCTATATTTTAAACAGACCCTTCACAGTAACAGACAGAACAATATTTTTAAAGACACAGAAAACTGATGGGGTTTTCTAAAAAGACTTAAAATACTTTATTGCACAAGTAGATACATTGCCTTGATTGAAAGGCAATGGAACTTTTTATGCTAAATAATTTTGTTATCAATTCATTGAACAATTTAGTCATCTAACAGTCAACACAAGTTCTTTTAGCCTATCAGGCAGGCACAGTGAGTCTAATCTCTTGTTTTTCTCTCTTTTTGTCTCTCTCTCTCTCACACACACACACACACACTCCACACAGAGCCAGGATACTTAATTCTGTAGGTGTGTAAGGAATGAAAAGCTACATTCACAAAAAGTTTCAAGTGCTGCAATACTTTAATTAATTAAAATCTTCAATATGAATACCCAGTGTACCTATTTAGCATAAGAAGTATTAGCTATGGAAGAATGAGATTTTCAAAGTGCTCTGGAACAGGGCAATGTCCAAGTTGTCCAAAGGCTAGTTAGTGTCTAAGATTGCATTGGTCCTAGTTAATTAAAATTAATTGCCTGAGAAGAGTCTCAGGAAAATTAGTACTTTTTCAAAAAGCAATGAAGGGTTGGAAGTAGTTCTCAATTCAGGTGACCACACTTAATTTTTCCTCAGGTGACACAAATTATGTTGTGAAAACTGGCAGGGAAAGAGTTTGTACAAGTGTGCCAAGAAGCATACATGTCATGAGGGTAGCTACTGTTATAAGTGATTCATCTAAGTTTATTTGGAATACATAGTTCCAATAATTCAATCACCTGTTTGGAAAGGAAACAATATGGCAATTTGATCAGCAAATGCTTTTCAATAACTTAAAGTTTTTGAACTTCTTACACTCATATTTAGCTTCTACTTGTTTTATTTTAGTAATCTTTCCGTTAGTTTTTTTCTTTTTCCTAGTCATAGTCCATAATTCTTATTTTCACACTACTGATCAGTTTGATCATCATAAACTTTCCTTCTCACTGGAAATGGTGAAAATCCTCTTTTACTTTTAAAACATTTTATTCTCACTTTTCCTAGTTTTCACTCTGTTGCTTAGCTACTCACCTAGAGTATTTCCTTTTTCATATGTTCTCCTTTTCTTCATAGTCTTCAAAACATTTCTTTTGATTTTTCTAAGAACTCTATTATGCAATTCAACTTTGCAGAAATAATAATTATCCTTATATATAGTATAACTAATCCGTAACAAAATAAAAATATAACCATTGTTTCAAGATTTCCTTCTTACAATATCTTTGAATACTGCATTTTGAAATTTAATTCTCATGTATCCATAATTATCTCGCTACATGATGGACATAAATTGGCATTCTTCATCTCAGTATTGATATATCACAAAAGAAAATGCTGCAAAGTTGAGATCCATATGGTGCATGCAGCAAATCAAGCTGAGATTTAGAGCACTCTTGGAACATGATGGGATAAAACACCCATTGGTGAATACCTTGTTTAAACAAGGTGGGCCTTGTCTTCAACTGTATGTACTATTTCAGCTCTAGATTCTTTGTTTTATTTTTTTTTATATGTCACCATTTCTTGCCTTTACCTATACAAAATGATTCAAGAAAAATGCAACAGGTTTGGTTGGTGTTTTTAAAGGCAAATGATCTTGTTTGACAGATTTTGTCTTTCATTATTGGAATTAGTGACCAATTGGAATGCCATAAAGCCATTTAAATTCAGTAATAAAGAAAACAGGCTGGTCAGAAATGCAGAGTTTGTACCAGTGGCTACATCAAAACCAAAACATTCTCTGAATGTGGTTAAATAGGACATTAACCTGTAAGTCGGTCTATAAACATATTGTTGAGACAGAGAACATGCCAAGGATTTGACCTTTAACAACAAGTTTGAATTAACTGAGGAGTCAGCTGGGTTCATTTCTGAAGAAGCAATTAATTGGAGGGCAGACTGAGGCAAGGGTTAAGAGAGGACTTGTATGGATTGGTTTGATTTTTTCTAGATGAAAATAAATTAAGTTAAAAACCCCAACCTGAACTATAAAAAGATTTAAGACTCAGTGAATAACAGGGTTTCATGCCTTATGTATTCTTATGCTGTGGTCCTAATCAATCTCAGTTTTACTGACAGAGTTGTAAGTGCCTCTAAAGCAAATCAGATACTGTAGGTAGAATGGAAATTATTCAACATGACCAAGTAGTTTCTTTGAAAAATATGTATCCCTGGGCTACAAGTGCTCAAAATCAATGCTCAGTGCTCTATTATGGATGGCGGACAATATTGCAGGGCATATAAAAAATATTCATGAAGTTAACTTCCTTTGTCACTGGAATGTCACTGGGTTGTCAAAATGAATAAATGAAAATGTATGTATTTAGTTTAAAAATCTCTCTACAGAGAAATGATATCTGATATATTAAACAGTAACATTCCTGTATGAATTAATGTAGTTAAAGAAAGAAATAATAAAGAAAATATTCATATATGGAATAAATATTTTATGGGTTAGGAATTCTAAGGAAAAATAATATTTGAAAATAAAAAAATAAATTATTCTTTGTGATCATGTCCATGAAATAAGCTTTAAGGAAAAAAAAAAAGCATCTCTAAATTAGTGATAGGCAACTACTTGTAGGTAAACAACTCATAAGAAGAGTTATGTTCAAGAGGCCACTCTCTGTGGGGCTTTCTGACAAACACAATGTTGAGAATGATTTCTTATATAGTAACCCAGAGAAGTGGAACTGGAGATTAATGAATAAGCAATATATCTGCATAAAAAGATGGATGCACCTCTTGGTTAACTGCATGTGGAAATAATTTTTATATTATAAAGATATTTATTAATTTTTATCAATACATATTTTCTCATTCACAGTCAGAATCTACTAAACATTATTTACTTAAATCATTTTTTTATCATTACAAATTAAGGGACTGCTAATACTTAGGCTTATCTGGAAGAATACTAGTACATAAAACATGCATTTTTTTTTTCTCCTTTGCAATGCTTCAGGACTTTTTTTTGTTTAGACTGTATGGAGTACAATAGCTCAAATACACAGCAATTAGGAAAAACAATCAAACTATTTGAAAATACCTGTGAATCTATTTATTCCAGAGCTCATTTTGCTACTACAAGCTAAATATCCATATTCAAATTTTGACTGGGTACTTGTATTAAAACTCAAACAGGAGTAGCAGATGTATTCCAAATATATATCAGTATTTAATTTCCCAAGAAATTGTACTTTATCCAATTTATTCCTTGGAGACATTTGAAAATATACTTGTTCTGGGAGACATTACAGGTTGATGTCTGAATTCCTATTTGTAGGTGTGTAACCACTGTTCTCTTTTTACAAGAAAAGTTGTGTTCTTGTAAATAGTATTACACAAATTTCTGAATAGAAGAAACTGGATGATCAGTAAAAGACTTTGCACCATACTTTGACTGCTAGCTAAACTCTGTTCCCAAGTCATAATTTACCCACTAAGTCAGTAAGAAATGTTTAGCTTTGATTTCTGAAAGAGGATTACTTGAGTGTTGTTTCTTTCCATCTCTCTTCCAGAACTTGTATGAAAAGGTTACACATGAAAAAACACTGAAACCCTATCAATATATTTTCCTGTATTGGAAATTTGACCTGCGAGATGTTGAACATCTGTTACTAGTGTTTATCTGGGATTTAGAGTTGGATGGTGAGTTAATATAAGAATAGACAAGTGCAATTAAATATAAAATGTAGGGAAGATTAAGAAACATAAGCAAATTGGTTGTATTTCTGCTTTTACTTTCCTGCACGTCTCCTGCTTTATAGCACTTTGACTATCATTGGTCATATAAAAGTGAAATGATAAATATATATATATAAATTTTTCTTGCCAAGTATGGCAAGACAGTGTGCCACTTTACCTGTCCCCTTTTACTGATAAGACTCTTCCTTATGGTACTGCTTTTAGAAACAGAACTATAAACTTGTAACTTTTCATATTTTGGCATTAATTACGTTGAGCTATTTACTCTATTGTAAGATTAAAATGGTAAAAAAAAGGTTACTAATAACATATTTATTTTAAAGTGAAGTATATTTTTAAATAGCTTTCTTAAAGTACTCCATTATACAATGAAGTTTTATTTAGAACACAAAAATATATGTCCACACTCTCATTGACATTCATGCAATGGAAGAAAAAAACATTATGCTGAGAATGGGATTAAGGCATTAAGGTGATTTCATTCTGAACATTTTTTCATCCTATTTCAGCAGGACAGGAAATAATTCTTTTAGTTCTAGTGCTTGAATTCCATAGGATAAAGCTCAATCAGAAACATTTAATCATCTGAAACAGAAGGTTTGCAAACAATATCTTTTGCAAATATCTCTTTACTTTAGAGGAAATCTGAATACTGACCTTGTAGTTTTTAATCTATAGCTGATTAGATTTTTTTTCCCAATGCAAATATGGTAGAATAATGGCAATGCACACTATAAGGCTCTAGACCCTGTGTGCAGACCAGGTCATTATGCATTTTGGAACACCGGTAGCAAAATAAAATCACTGTTTTGACAGAAATTAAACTGGACTAGTTTAGAATGAATAAGCAGATACCCCCCTCTGTCCCTTCCTTGTCCTTTGCCAAAAAATGGTCTATCTAGCTGGTTAGCTTATGAAAGAGGGAGATTATCAGTTTCAGATGAGTGATAGAATTCAGCAGCTGTTGGAATGATGCATGCCAAGTCTGTTAAATTGCTTTCTTAGTGAAATTGCAGAGATGAAAAACATCTAGAAGTTAAAATGGATTCCATTCTGTCTACACCATGACTGTCTTTTTTTGCTACCTGGATCTTGAGGAAATCCAAATTTTTGACCTGATCTTTCATAATTCTTCTAAAATCTTTGATTCTGTGAATTACTCTGCTTTGTGAACAGTCCTCTCTGATTAGTAAATCAGCAATATCCAGTTCCATTATATGAGAAAGAGGGTTTTGTCTCATCAGGCAAAGATGTTTGCTGAAATGTTTTGTGCTTTTTCAGATAAATTAAACTGAGTTCATTTTGGCCCTAGCAGTGTGAGTGATGTCATGTTGGATGGGCCAATCTAAGGTCAGTTATCAGCAAGTGTTATTCCATAGTCTTGAAACCTGTAAATGCAAAAAAATCTGCAGATACCCACTGACCACTGATCGACTTTCTACAAAGCACAGTGACCTCACAGTCTATGAAAAAAACCCAAGGCCCAGAATTTGTGCATCCCACAGGACAGACTAGCTTTGTAAAAGTCCCCCATAGTGTCCACTGATAATGTGTGATACAGGCTGCCAACAAGTTTTGTTATCTTGGTAATGAAATGTGGTGATTGTTGTTGATACCACAAAGTGTATCAACTTGGCTAGCAACATTTTGGTAAATTATGGTTCCAGCCACTGAGTTCAAAATTAGTTTTTGAATGGGGATATTATGCTGCTGTTGTCATAGTTTTATGGCTTCAAGATTTGGACAGATTGCTTGTAAATCCCTCATTCATTTTCACCTATGCTGTTTTCAGCAAATTCCTGATGTCCAGTGGCAAAATAAATAGAACTGAAGCTGTGCAGATTTGTGACAGCTTTGACATTGACACTCTAATCATATCTCAGATGAGAAAGCAATGTCATGGAGTCCATGCCTGAGGGAAGCATCCCATGGTTTTGATAGAAAGACAAAAATGCAGAACTGGGTGGCTGAAACATCAGGAAGATTATCTCAAGGATAATCTTAAAGTATGTGAAGTAAACATTGCAAAAACTAATCCTTAAGTATGTGAAGGAACATATTGCTGCTCATACTCTGAGCTAAAAAGTCTTCAGCGTGGAGCAGCAGAAACAACAGAAGAAAACAATTTAAAAAATGAGATCAGAAAGCCCACAATTCACAGATGCCTTCAGGCTGTCCCAGGTTTTGCCTGTGACACATCCACAGTGTACTAAACCTTCCAGTTGGTCTCACTTTCATCCTAAAATTCATGAGTGAACTTTGGAAGGCAGGTGCAGTTTCATGTGTTGATGACATGGGAAAGTTTGTTTCCCCTGCAATAGTACAAAATGGAATGTTCACAAGACCCTCTTGGATGACTCTAAACTGCTCCAGAGGTTTATTGTCTGCTGTTTCTCTATTGCCTGATTGCTTTGAGTGTTAAAGTAGAAAGGTCAGATTTACTCCTGAAGCAGAATTTACATTTGTGAACTTTAACGAGAGGGTGTTAGTATCTAAAGAAATTTTACTTGAGTATTGTGTTATTTGGGAGCTTTTCATATTCAAAGGCAGAACAAAACCAGAAATTTAAACTCTATAAGACTAATTATAAAATGCATAACTACGGCACACTTTAATGCATACATTCCATAATTAGGAAAATGAGTTGCTGTCTTTTCATGCAATAGGAATGTTCAAGTGCCCTACAATACAATTACAATTTGAAGTGTTCCCCAGTCTTGAACCAATGAGGAAAAAAATAAAAATCAAAAGACATAAAGATTTTTACCTTTCCTTGGATTTTTATCTCTTATTAAAGAAATTATAATTGCAGTTTAAATTATAAAAATTACATTCTAGTTTCAGTGCAGTACCACTGAAACTATTAAACTTATTCATGTTAAAACAGAGAACAATTTATTCAGCATAATCTGGTGCAAAGAAAAGCATCTTGTGACTTAAAGGGGTCATAAGAGTTTCCCCTCTGTCCACACGAATCCTATTGCAGGACCTTAGAGGCAGCTGAAAATGTTAGATATATTAAATCTACCCATTTGAAGGTTAAATTAAGAGAATGAAACATGTTCATGTTAAGTGATGCTATTAATGCTATGACTTTGCATACAGTCTTCCTAAAGCATTAATGCATGATCACGTAGTTACATATGCTTTCATATCCCTTTAGCTGCTACATCTGTTAAGTGCGGCAGAATTTGTAGACAATGGAATGTATACCTTTGAAATAATGCATAAATAAACAGTTATCTTTTCTCATGTGTCTAATTCTGGAGGCTAGAGGTGCAATATTTTGAGTTGCTCTCTTTTATTCTCTATCTCCATCCCCCAGCATTTCAGGAGGACAGGGAGTAAGGGCTGTGGCTGGTTCATCACAGGCTGTTTGTGTTGCTCATTTCTCCTCAGGGGGAGGACTCCTCACACTAATCCCCCACTCCAGGGGTCCCTTCCATGCAGTGCAGTCCTTCAGGGACAGACTCTTCCAGTGTGGGTCCTCTGTGAAGTCACAAGTCCTGCCAGTAAAGCTGCACAGCCTGGGCTCATCTCTCTGTGGGGCCACAAGTCCTGCCAGGAGCCTCCTCCTGTGTGGGGATCCCATGGGATCACAGCCTCCTTCAGGCATCCATGTCCTCCGGCATGGAGTCCTTCTCAGGCTGCCAGTGGATCTCTGCTCCCCCATGGATTTCCATGGGCTGCAGAGGGACAGCCTTCCTCACCAGGGTCTTTACCAAGGGCTGAAGGGGCTTCTCCCCCTCTTTTTTCACTGACCCTGGAGCAGGGCTGCTCCTCTCACATATTTCAGCCCTCTCTCCCAGCTGCTGCTGCCTAGTGGTTTTTGTGCTGCCTTAAATCGGTCATCGCAGAGACCCTATCACTGCTGCTGATGGGCTCAGCTTTGGACAGTGGTGGGTCTTTCTTGGAGCTGGCTGGCATTGCTCCATCAGACACAATTGTGACAATGGTAATTTCTCACAGATGCCACCACCTTGGTAGGCCCCTGCCACCAAAACATTACCGAGAAAACCCAGTACACATTCTTGTTTTCAGAACAGAGGAGGATGAGGTTAAGTGGGCTAAAAGTCTGTACCTCTGAGTAGGATGCAGAAAGTCCTTCATTTGCTTGATGTGTTTCTTATTTTTGTAGATAGGGATATCTCACAGTTGTTTTTTTCCATTCTGTTTGTAGATAGAAGAGGTCTTTAAAGCTTCAGAAGTTGACACTGACATAGAAGATAGCACACCTTGTTGTCTTTTGCTGATATCTAAAAATAGACCTTCTTTAATCCACAACATGCTAAGTTGGGTTTTTTGTTTGGTTTTTTTTTTTGGCGGGGGGAGTGGGCATGACAGCTGTTTAATTTTCAGGAGAGTAGCATTCAGAGGATGGATTAGAATTCTTATCTTGCTAAAACCAGCAACATCAGAAATCAATATGAGTGACTTCCTTGAAGTAGTATTTCAAAGCAGAACAGTTTTTGTAAGTTTATAGAAATGATCCTAACTCTTGAAGATGCATCTGTGAGGTGATATGGAGAAATTAATACAGTTCAGGCTTACATAAAGTCTGAGGGGTGAAAATTTCAGCCCAGGAACTTCTGCAAATAGCCTTTTGCTTAAAAACTTTGACAGCCATAACTAGATTTCATTTTGACAAATGGGCTGTGATCTTTTTTGCCTTCTTTAATTCTTCTAAATAAGGCACAATGAATTAAATGCAAATAACACCTTCAATCATCAGAGTGTTCTAGATGGAAGAGTTACATTTACATTTGCATGGGTAAATAAAATAACAACATCTCTTCTCTACCAAATTTCCGTGAAAAACCTAAAATGTCTTTTGTAGACAAATTTAGGCCCCTTGCATGTAGGGGGCCCAGCTCCTGAAAGTGCTTAATGGAATGAGAGTGCATATGCAGGGAAGCAGAGACACAAAAGCTCAGTAAGCACTCAGTGAATATTATTAGGTATAGTTGAGCCTGACCTTTGTCTGTTGTAGTTCTACTGATATAAAGAGAACTTTAACAATTTTTGTGAGTGAGAATATAATCCATGTGTTTATTAAGCCTCTTATTTACTGTAGAAACAACTAGGCACACAACAGAGGTAAATCAATGTAGTTTCACTAAAATCTGTGGAGACATGATGATTTTAAGAAGCAAAGACCTGGTCTCTCACAAAATAATGCTCTCTTTCTGTTCCTATTGTCTTCATCTATTTATGAAGTTCTTATATTTCAAGCTTGCTTTTCTCTCTTTGTCTTTCTGCAGTAACAGTTTTAAAATGTGAGCATCTCTACCCTCTCTGACAGTCACCACTACAGCACTGTTAAGGTTGCCAACTTCCAGGCTGGAGATTTCATCCATTGCTTCCTGTGGACACTTTCCACCATTGCCACAGAGCTGCTGGCTGCACTGCAGACAGTTCTAAGCATGACTGTGTTGTAAACACAAAATCTGATCTGGCATCAACTGCCTGGTGAGGCCTTCTACTCTTGTCAGGTGTAGCAGAGGACTGTCAGTCAAGGGCGTACATGGCAAAAAAGCCTTTTAAGCCTTATTATAATTTGCAAACTACTACAAAACCCTGCACTGAAACAGTTGTGTTAATCACCAGAGACCTCCTAAGGTACTGATAGTTAGCCTGCAAGTTTGTATTGAAAAAGTCTCAGTATCTTTGGGTTGGTTTGTGAAGCGCCTCATCTTTAAGGGGCTGTTTGCAGCCATTTTCTTAACAGGCTGCACAGCTCCATCTTTGGGACATGGAGTGGATGGAGAATATACCAAAAGGCTAAAGAGTTTCTGCCTTTTGATTTTGCAACCAAAGGATTACTTTACTTTCTCTTGCAGGTACTCTTCACTCCAGTGTCTAAGCTCTAGAGTAAAGGGATGGAGAAGGGATGGCTCTTCCCAGCGTTTCTGCTGAGCTTCTCACTCATGTTCTCACTCCTTAGTGAAGACACAGGCACAGATCCTGACTGTGCATGTGCTGATGTGGCAGAGCTACGTGTCTCTGGGGTGAACTGCTGCTGCCTAGAGCAGAGACTTACAGTCAGTTATGTGGCAAGAAAGCAGCACACTAGCTGAGCCCTAGCTGCTGACCCCTTCCAGGAGCCTCTGTTGGAAGTGGTAAAGCAATGGGTAGAGAATTAGCCATCTTGGACATGGAAGGAGAAAAAACTGGATCCAGAAACATTTGAGACAGCCTCTGTCTTCTCTTTTTTGGACCTTGTTGATAGAGACGACTCGATCCTACCAAAGCCCTCTGACCTGATTTTGCTCTGATGATATGCTCTGTGTTTGAGTCTAAAGAAAACTCATATTCTCCTTCGTAACATGGTTCCTATGCTCTGAAGTTGCTGAAGGGGTTGCATTACTGAACTAATATTTATTTTGCTTCTTAGTCTCAAAACACATTGCACTGAAGAGGGTGCAGCTGCATAGAGAATTGAACTGAAAAGCTGTGTGCCAATGGCTTGTGCAGTCCGCTGCACTGGTTAGAGGACAACATACAGTTTTTGCATTTGCCCCTGTCTCTTACCAATTTGCATATGGTTGAAAGTGAACAAACTCCCAGGTATTAAATTTTAAAGGTGCAGAATGAGCAAAGAAAAATATTAATCAATAGGACTGCTAACTATATATTTTTTTTCACCTTCTGTTTCTATGAATCTATTCTCTGTAAACACAAAATATGTATTGCCATAAAAAGTAGCTTTAACATAAGAAATTGTCACAACAGCATACAACTTGAGATCTTCCTGACCTTGCAAGTGGTGTTGGGAATTGAGTTGTTTTTTCTCATCTTGGAATATAAAGCTTGAGAGAGTGCTTCTGGCTCCATCTCCTACGAGTGCCTGTGGCATGAACACAATATACACACAGTGAATTTATATGTGTCAGAAATAGAAATATCAGGAAGGTCTGCAAACACAGACCATTCTGGAACACTTTCCTTCTACCAGCTGCTGAGCATTGCATAGAGATGGAGTGAGTCTTTGCTTTTACTAAATCCTACGCAAAGCCCTCAGCAGAAATTATGCAGTAGATTGTTCTCCTTAAAGAGTGGGGAAATTCTTTACTGTAAGAAACCCTGATGTTAAAAGGTTTGTTTACACTTAGACCAGGTATTTTGAGGTCTCTTTTATGCCATGCTATGCATTTATTTCACACATCTTCCAGAAGTATCTAAATCTCAGAGATGTTAATCCTTGGCTAAAGCCTTATCTACTGGAGAGCTCTGAAGCAATATTACTTATCATAATTTCTGCATGAAGTGAGGTAGGTGGGGATGTCCCCTCAGTACAAGGCAGATTTAAGCAGTGAACTGTTTATAAACCAACAGCTCTTCAGAGAGGGCAAGCTTTTCTAATAAAGAAGATATTTTTTTCTTTTTTTCTTTTTTTCCCCCAGAGGTATTGCAACAATACTTCACATGCCAAATGCCAAAATATCTTGTTTTTGTCACAAGGATTGTAGGTGCCTATAAGACAAACATAAATGGCATATGAATTTGAGAGTCCGAGGCAGCAAGTTGACTCTGGTAATAAAATTCAAAATAATTACATATGTAGCTGTCCCTAAATCTAACAGAGCAATAAAAGGATGTCATGGAAACTGGGCTGTAGTGGCAAAGCTGAAATGTAGGCTTATACACAGACACAAAAAATGGAAAATTCAATCATCCATCAGATAGCTGTGAATGAGCATTGTACTTTGAGGTCAGTTCTGGACCTCATACTGTACCTCATACATCTTCATTGATGACCAGATTGATGAAGAGGAGTGCAACATCAGCACATTCATAGGTGGTTCTAAACTAGAGAGGGATTCACTGACATAGAAATATCTCCAGTTTGAAGGTGCCTCCATAAACCTGAGGACAGCTGACAGCAGTGCCAGGAAAGACAGCATGGGGAAATGCAGAACTCAGTACCTGGAGCAGAAAGCCTGCACTGTGTGGTGGTACAGACTGGGAGCAAGTGACTGAACAGCATTTACAACTTCTGTCACCTGGATATGCTGCCATCATGGAACAGCTGAACACCACCAGGTGCTCTGTCCTCATGAACCTTGCTATACTCACACATTTTGCCTGTTGAGGCCATGGTGAAATTAGCCTAACTCATGCAGAGACAGTACCAAGCTGATTCAACCAGCATTGTGGGGAGAAAAAATTATCCTTTTAATATTTTTTTTCAGTACTAGAACTTGTTTTGTTTTGTTTATAGGTATAGTGAATGCTCTGCATAAAAATTCATGATCTCTCTGGCTTCCTCACTCTGTCCAGTTTACATCTATGGCTTCTAGGCCCCAGTAGATCCTACCAAGACTCATTATATTAGTCTTGAAGTAGAACAAGATGGTAAGTAGAAATTCTTTTGTTATCAAGCCGTGGTAGACTTATCTGTTGTCTGTGACACGGAAAAATAGCCACAAAAAGGACTGAGCTGGCATATTGCTGTGTAGTGAAAATTCTGAAGTGTGCAAAATTGCCTGTGATTCAACTTCAGCATTCAGGATTTTATCCTAGTATCAAAGATCACTGCTAGAAAAGCTCACTTACTCAGTACTTTTTTCTCAACACCTTTTTACTTTTTTTTGTTAGATTCTGTGCTAAGGCTGGAACCAAGTATTGTGTCATATGAAGTCAAACTTGTATTAGGAATTATTTTCAGCAATCTCACTGAAGAAATAACCTCCTTTGGTCATGTAGCTACATACCTCTTGTCAATTGTTTTCCATGCTGTATATTTTGAATTACTCATATAAGCAATAAATAGTTCCAGGTGAACACAATAATATTCTCATTCTTACCTACTCTTTTTTTTTATTCTCTCATAATTCCTGGAATATTATTTCTAAATGTTTACATGTTATACTAATAAATCTAAGGTTTTCTAATATAGTCACATGTTCCTTGAAACATTTTTATTTCTTGAAATGTTTCAAAAATGGGAAAAATTTAAATACATTTCTCTAGTGATACACATATACACTTGCACTTATTACAAAATATGTTGTTCGTTAGAACATACATTAGAAATACAATTAAAAAAAAAAAAAGCTCAAATCTTACACACTTCAAAGTACAACAAGAATTTTCCAGTCTCGCTTTGATAACTGCAGCTATAATGTAATACAGCAGCAGAAAAATAAATTACACACAAAAAATCCATTTCCATGCTAATGGAGTGTGTTGTATAAGACTGTTAGCATGCTTTCAGAGAGCAAATAGATGTTATTTAAGAATCTCACTTCTTAGAATAAAGGTGTACATTAAAATTGATGTATGAAAGATTCTAGTCAGCTAAAAAAATCTATTTCTTCTTAATGAAAGCATTTATTTCTAAGTAAAAAATGCCGATGAGAGCAATGACTGGGTAAAAAGCAGTGAAGAACTGTAAAGCCTGGGATTTTCCATTTCAAAGTCCTTTAACTGGTTTCACAATAATGGTTTAAAAATGAATAATGTAAGATCAGGAAATTCTGTGGTTGTCAACTGACAAAGGTTTCTTCCAGTTTTCAGCCTGTACAAATGAAATTCCTCCCGAAAAGCCTTTAACTGAAAAAAAAAGAAAAAAAGAAAAACCAAAACTGCAGAGAATTTAGCTGATAACCGTCGTAATCAAAGCTGAACAAAGAAAGAAATGCTCTGTGTGTGTGTGCATGTGCATTTGCATGTGTATTTGACTGATTGAGACTGAGAAAGAGAAGGAAATTGTGTGTATACACTAGCAGTTCTTTGCTTACATTTTTTCACGTTACATAAAAAGACTAGCAGACTTCAAAGCAGACAGGTAAGTGACACAGTCACGGCTGCTTGTTGATAAGTTCTGCCCTCCAGTAGTTCTACTCAATCAGTCCTTCTGCACTATAGTATACAGTCTATAATACTTTTTTTATTAGAAGAGGGGGAACACTGATGTCTGTAAAAGCCAAAGTGGAAGAGGGATGGAAAAGGCAACAGCAGAGTGATGTCTTACACATGCAAGCTGGTAATTTGCTTTGCTGGAGGTGTTGTTCACCACCATGTTTATTGCAATCATTTAGGGAGATAAATGTGTACTCTAACAAATGTTCAAAGAGAGCAAAGCTGTAAAAAATTTGAGAGTGTTTCCATTAGAAGTGCTTACAAAACCATTTTAAAAATCTATGTTTTATCTTTCACACACAGTACTAGCAGCTGCACATATTTGTAGAGCATATTTTTTTCCTTGTAGTTTGAGTGTTATGAAATCCAGTGCAATTCCTTGCTCTGACTGATTTTTAGCAATGGTTAGACCCAAATTTTCCACCTAAATAGTGAGCAGATGAAATATATTTGTATGCATCTCGTCTATTGCAGTTCTGCTTCACATGCAAATATTAAATACCTTTTGGAGAGGTGGGAAGCCTTTCTTTTTAGGTCAAATTCCTTAACAATGTTTACTTTGTATATGAATGGGTTTCCTTCACCCCGTAATGTATTTTTAAAGTTATCAGATTAGGCCCTACAGACTTAAAAGTGGAAGAAATTAAAAAATCTAGGCCCATGGAAGGACATTTGAAGTAAGATAGATATCTACCTGTAAATGATAAATAGGTGAATGGGTAAGAGCAGAAATGGCATAGAGTCAACAGAGAAATGTAAGCAAACATCAAGTCATTATATGCCAAAAATATTTTGCCAAGGCCTTGAATACTGGTCTTAGAGAGGACAAGTGTTTAGGCTTGTGAGTTTTCTGTGTAAATTCAACTTGCTTGTGAGTTAGGAAGCACCTGTTCATGCTGGTTTCCCTCAGCTCCTGTTCCAGTCTCAGGGGTGAAACTGTGGGGGTTTTTTCCCAGCTGGTGCAAGGCAGTATATGTTCCACTCTATAATCCTTTTACTAGATACTCCTGATAGTCATTTGAAAGTCTAACTATCCCATGGAAGATAAAGAAATATACACAGTGTGGTGCCTCCCTGAGAGATGTTCAATATACCTAGACAGCACTGGTTATTTCTCCTTGTCTTGGAGACTTGTGACAGCCACAGTAGACCACTGTGAGTGTGTATAAACTTGGCAGAAGGATGGATTTGTGCCACATTACAGTGACTATACATAGACATTGAGTTTAGTGGAGGAATTGGCTGTCCCTAAAAGCAGTGTTCTATTTTTACATTGCTCAGACACCCACAAAAGGGTGTGGCAACAAGTGGCAGGAGAACAGATGCATCAGGGAAAAGTGTTTAGCATGTATTTCTTGGGGTGGGGCACTCTTTCAGCAGCCAGATCTCAAGCTGGTTAAAGTGACCTGATGTACTATTAGAAGACCCCAAAACCGGACTGGAGTGACTGGATTTTTTTTCTGAGCTGAAAATTTAGGAAAAACTCCAACCCTATTGTCTATTTTAACCTAGCATTTAGGACTTGCTAAAAGGTTGTGGGATCAAATTCTAATTCCAAATCCCTTAGGTCAGAAGTTTTGAGCTTGAGTTTTTTCCTAAATTAGTTCTCCAAGCATTGGGTAAATGGTTATGTATGAAAATTTGTCTTTCTTTTGCTTTGTTTTGTTCAAGAAAAAAAGGAATAAGAGTAATTGGCTTGGGATATTTTTATACCAATGGGTAGCAAATGTGCAAAGCTAGTGCCAATGGAACTAGCTGCTGAAGTTGAAACAATAAATGCTTATGAAGGCAATGGGGCACCTGAGCTACTTAATTGTACTTAAAAGCAGGGTTTTCAAGCTTTCATTGGCTGCTGCTTTAATTGTTCATGCATGTCTTGAGACTAAAGCTGTTACCTCTGCATTCCACCATATATTCATGCCAGCCTAACTTCAACTAGCTCAAGGGTCTTTACAACATCTTTTACTTCATGGAATAAAAACCCGATTTGATTCCTCTCTCAAAACTGTGAAGCCTTACTAGAGAGGATATTTTAACCTTTGCCTTGGAACTAGAAATCCTAGACCTAACTTTCCTCTTGGCATCTCCTGCTATCATGTAGCAGCATACAAGAAGTGGAAATAGGGTGAGATAACTCAGGTATGTAGAGATACTCTGCAAGTGAAAAGGGATGGAGTTAAGAAAGCCAAAGCTCATCTAGAATTAAATATGGTGAGTGTAATAAAGAGAAATAAGAAGGGGTTGTCCAGGCACGTGAGAAGAAGATGAAGGCTAGGAGAAGCGAGACCACAGTGCTGATAGGATTGGGTGACAAAGGACATGGAAAAGCCTGAGGTACCCAGTGCTTTCTTCTACTCTTACTAGAATGATTTGTTTTCAGGAACTGCAGATCCCTGACTAGATGGAAGGCCCAGAGAAAGGAAACATTACCCATGGTATGGGAAGGCTCAGGCTGTGGAATGTTTAAAGAAACTGGACATACACAAGCCCATGAAACATGATTCTTATGAAAATACAGTTTTAGCAGTCCTTTCTGAATTCTCAGGTGTTACTAAATATTATATAATAAGATACACGCTTTCCTTTTCTTGGTTAGTTACCTAACTTGAAGAGAACTCCTAGCCTTGTTCTTATAATTCTATACACATTTACACAGTCTGACCTGGTAGTCAATTGACATCTGATAAGCAAAGAATAAAGAGAACTGCATTCGCTGTTGTTTATAATCTTTAAAATGTGGTGTGCCTTAGATTTCTTTCCTCTTTTTATCTTCACTTCTTTCTGGCCAACCTTTGAAATTGGTAACAGCTCCTGAGTATTAAATCTGTTGTTAAAACACATTGTCTGAGGCTGTTGTTACTGTTTAGGCTAGTGGAAAAAAAAAATCTAATAAATGATTGTTCATTGTTTTTTGCTTATAGTGTTAATTATTCTACTCCTAGAAATTTTACCTATGGATTATGTTAGCAATAGAGTGAACTTTTTGTTATTACTTGATATCTTGTTTGCTGATTAAAAATGATTGTTATCTAAATTAGACATCCTGAGGTATTTTCCTGATCCAGCAGGATACTGTTTTATAGAAATAGCATACACACTCTCTACTCACTCCCTAGAATCAAATGGACTTATATTTCGGTTGTGTTTTCCTGCTTCCTAAGGTACACAGTATTACAGAAAAGTTACAATGACAAGGATATAAACAAAACTCATTGTGAGTATAATAATCTGTCCCAACAATTTTTATCACATCCTTTTTGAAAGGTGACATTAATATTGTTAACAGTAATCTAATTCATGCTGATTTCTTTCAGCTTTCACTGAGATCTATCCTCTCAAATTAGACTTTATTCTATTCTTGTGCTTTGCTGATTTTTACAAATGCCAAACTTTCAAAATATTGTTTAGTAACCTCCATATAGATGAATGAAGCTGTCAATTCCAATGTTAATATCCTCAGAAACTTCTTGTGTTCTGTCCCAAAATTCTTGTGAAAATGGCCTTCCTAAGTCATTTACTCCAATGAAATGTGTCATACAAATGCATTGAAATAACTCAAAAGTGTTATAAAACATACAACTCAAATTGCAAAAGTCAGAAAATCTTTTTATCTTTATAAGGTGCTTTTGCAGCTGCTTTGGGGAACAATATTATGTTTCATCACTGTCATTTATCAATCCTAAAGCAGTAAAAAAATCTTGAGTGAAGTTGATGTCCTCTGCAGTTTATTCTATGGAAGACTTACAGAAATTCATATCAGCTGTACAACAATTCTTTTTTTTTTGTTTGGTTTGGGATTTTTTTGGAGCTTTTCCCTCTTTAATTTTAATATATTTATGAATTAAAGGATCTACTGAATAATGTATATTAATTCAGATACATATGGATAAACCTTATCTGTAATGGATAGAAAGTTTTGGGAGGTTATCACATACCTTTTACAAGTCATAAAATGTGAGAAAATTACATTTGTTTTCTTGAGTAGCAAGCAGAATTCTTGGATGAATGGTGAAGTTACTTTTTCTACTTTTTCTTGTAATAGAATTGTCTGTGCCTTTGTTTAAAGCTAGTTGGTAAAAATTATGGCATTAATTGCCACTTATTGTTATCCAAGAAGATGATGGATTCTATTCTGATCATTATAAAATTTCTTTGCAAAATACTGTTACTTCCATTATGTTTTGGAATTACCATACTTCTGAGATTTTTCCTAAAGCGATTCAGTGTTACATAATGGCACCCTTAATACTATTATTTGAAACATCGGTGAAAAGAAAAGGCCTCCCATACCACAAAAAAAATCACTGTGGGGTTTTTTTAACCTAAGAAAAATAGAGCAACAATATTTGCTTTTGTTTTTAGTGTGATGTCTTTCACTCTTACTGTGTTTTTAAAAACTCACTCCATTATAAACCTTTATTGAAGGTAATAGAAACATAGGATTATAGACAAGCTTGGTTGGTAGAGACCTTAAAAGACCATCTAATCACACATTTTGTTAGGAAAAGGAGCCTAGATTATCCTAGGAAAGGATAAAAGGAGCCTAGAGATAAGATTACCTACCACCCTGTTCAATCACATCCTGAAAACCTCCAGCGATGGGGACTCTACCATGTGCCAGGGGAGGCTGGTCCAGTGAATGGTTGCTCTTACTGTAAAAAAATGTCTTTTTTTATATTGAGTTGAAAGCTGTCCTGGTACCCCATCACCCCTTGTCTTCTCCGTGTAGGTTTTGTGAAGGGACAGCCTCTGTCCTCTTTCTAACTGTCCTTTAAGGACTGGAATACCGTGATGAGGTTCTCTAAGCCTTCCCTTCTCCTGGCAAAAGAGAAGTTCCATTTTCAGTCTTTCTTCACAAAGCAGGTTTCCAGCCCTTCAGTCTCCTATTATGCTTAGAAATTGCAACATAGACTTATGGACTAAAAATGGTTAATGAATGGGAAATTTGGATTAATGCCCAGCAGTTAGAGTGGGGTCTGTTGAACATGAGCACAGCCTTGACATAGGTCTCAGTTGAAACTGAAGGTTTTTTTGTAGGAGTGGCAATAAAATCACTTCACATGATTCCCCTTTTCACATGATAATCATGGATAATTTGAATAAAATAAATTTGTGAAATGGAAAGGGTTAGGACAACATCAACAGAGAGCACTTAATCAGATAGACACAAATAAGAGAATAACTTAAAGAAAAAGCTATTCTTGATACTACTTCTGTAGTGATTGTGTTCTAATTGAAATAGGTCCCATGTATATTGTCTTTTTCTTTTACTCAATGTAGTGTTTGCTGTCATCCTAAAGGTGCTGCAAACTCATTCTGAATGGAGTTAAAATGGTTAAAGCTGGCTGTGGAATGTTATCTGTGAACCCTTGGGATCTTTTCCTGTCTTTTAGTGATGTTTCTTTCTGATGGAATTATTATGTGCAGCATGAAGAGATACACAGATATGTAAGTAAAGCTGTATTTTAGAAATGTTATCCTAGCTAGGTAAATGCTGAACCCACAAGATTCTCAGGACTTGTTTTCTCACCTGCTCTTTTTCTCTTTCTTTACTGTCTAATCCTATGCAGTGTCACCTTTGAGTGCAAAGAGAGTTTGTCACCAGAAAAAAAAATTACTCTTACATATTTTATTTATCTATTTATTATAAGCCTTTAGTAAGGCCTCTGAATTAGATTTATTTTCTCTGCTACCTCAATGCTGTTGTTGAAGATGTGTTATGACTGTCTTCATCTTGTCAAGCTCTATTACATTGTTTCATTGTCACTAACACATCTGAAATCTAATACATTTTAGTCTACCTTAAATAATGTTTTCATGGCATGTTTAATGCTTTCATGCTTCTCCTAGATAGAAATGGACTTTAAGAGCTTAAAAATAATTCAGTATCTAAAATATTGAGAAAAATAAATTTATTCTTGTGGAACAAAGAAAACTTTGATTTCATAAATCTGACTAAATCTTAAAATGACTGATGTGTTAACTTCAAAGCATCATTTCAGGTTGATCAAGGTGTTGAGCTGGTAGACAGACAGCAGTTTTGCCTTCCAAGGCTTTATATTGCTATTTCGTTATATTAATATTCTCCCATATCAGTTCAGATCACTTAGATGCTCTTATTTAAATGGAAAGAAAATTTCAAAGATCGCCTCAGTCAAGCACTATCCTGCTCCTTAGGAGAATGATGTGAAACTGCAAATATCAATGCTGCCAATGGAAGAAAATTATTTTTTTAAATTCACTCAAGATAAAAAAAGCAATAAATAAGTATTCTACAGGTCATGCCCTTAAGGAGCTCCAAAGGTTTAATGATTTCATTTGTATTGAAAGCATTTCAGGGCAGTCTGGGTAGCAGCTAAGCACACAGACTTTTCTGCCACTTTCATCTACATGACACAAAGATCCATGATTGCCAAGCCTGCTTGAGGGCTTCAGAGAGCTGACTGTTCCTCAGCTTGGAAGCTCAGTAGACAGAAATCATCACAGCATATGCATGTGAGATTCAAATTATTGAATCCCTTTTGTGCTTATTTAATTGAATTCTGTATCTTTTGCATCACAGGACATGACAATTTCAGTTCAATGGTGATATGCAAAACTAGGAAAATACAACAGAGGTCTGGTTTGGCCTTTTTTTTTAATACATCCTCCCTCTGGCAAGATTAGAAAAGACCTTAGACACAGCCTTTCTCATAATGTTTTCCCATCCTATTCACCACTCCCAGTGATGAAAAGGCTATGTGAAAGCAATTTTAGTAACATTCTTGTGTATGAGATGAAGTTCTTCTGTAGATCTAAATGACTCACAGAAGAATGGCTTGATTCAATCCAGGGACTAGGCAAAAATGTTTGTATTTCCTTCATTACACAAAGTGATTAAAACTGTAACTGGAAATGGCTTTGAACAGACCTAACAGGGACAATCAACTAACCTCCCTTCCAATGAGGTCATCTCTTTCTGCTGGTATGTCTGGCTTCTGCAGTGTCACAGCTTCCCCTCAACACAAGCTGGGAGAGCCAGATCTGCTCACCTCAGGTTGCTCTTCTGCCTAATGTAGTTAGAAAGGTTCAAGTTGTGCCAATTTGTAATGACACTCATTGGCTTAGACAATGATGGGCTTTGATTATTCATCTTTACCTTTTTCTTGCCAAGGCAAAGGAGGAGCAGATGCCAATTTTCCAAAAATCTCCCATTTTCATGCACATATGATTTTTAAAGAAGGAAACAGCCCAATGGAAAGTTAGGCTGCCTATTATTTTGCCCTTTATACATTTAATTTAAAACTATGCTATGTCTTCTGAAAATGCAGAACATGATTTGATGCTTCCACATACAATTCTTTAGGAACTAATTATTCTTCTAAAGAGACAAAACCAGAAAAATAACTTCTTTCCCAGCTCTCAGACAGGTTTCATGTCTTCAAATCACCTGTATTGACCATGGAAATGATTTATTAACATGGAAAACTGGCAGCCAAAACACAAAATTAGACTTCTAGGCTTGGGATGTTTCCTCTGGGTTGCCATTTCTAGCCTCTTTACAATTATAAACTAGCAGGTAACATTATTTTTATAAGCTACAGGTAGGTACACCATTTCTGAAGAATTTTTTACAATAGAAACTGCATACTTTACAACTTCATAAACATTTTTCTTGTCAAAGAAACAGATTAAAATTGGTAAGTGATCTATTTATCATGGTAATATTAAAAAAAACAACAAACCACCTTCTTCAAAATGAACTGTTTTTTACTGTGGAATTATTCAAATCCATAGGAAATTCATAAGGACCTTACATAAGACAAGGTTTTAACCAAGGCTTGCTAAATCCTTGTGAACCTTCCTATGCCTGTGGTCATCCTCTCCACATCCTGACAACTGGCTTCTAGAAATGGTCACCCTGAACTGGCTTTTCCTTCACTTCAATTTCCCATCCCCAGTTTTAAGCATGTTTTATTGACAGTGGCTTTTTACAGAGCTCAATTTTGTGATGAAAAGGCAGTAGTGACCATTTGAACTTTTCACTGCAGATGTTGCAGTCCAGGAAGCAACCAAATTTGTGAAAGTCTTTGACCATTTCTTCTACTTAACTCACTACATCCATCTGGGAGAGGTACACTAAAAGCTACAGAGGATTTGCTCTGTTTTGGAGTGTACTGTACCTTTCATGTCTGCAGTGTGGGGTTTAGCTGACAGGTTTAATTGTTCCCAGATTCAGCAATCCTCATTAGTTTGCATTTAGTGCTGTGTCTTTTATGGATGGTAGATTATTTGACATGACTTGCTATTGCAGAAATAGTTATTTCCAAGCTGCTGCCAAGAGACTGCAAATTATTTTCATCTAACACTCACAAGTTTATACTTTCATGTTCTTGTACCCAATTCTGATGAACCTGACTTAAAAAGGAAAATTTAGGCAATGACTATCTCCTCATTGTAATTTCACACAGATTATTTTAAACAAATGGAAATGTCTTGAGACATGCACAGGGCAGATGCCAGGGAATGCCCAAATGCTCATTTATTACATTAACAGTTTTGGTCACGGATGGTGTAATTCTCCCCTGTGACAGTTCCTAGCATAGAAATATAAAAGGGTTGGTTGCTGGGCTGCTTACATTGAATGTTAAAACACCCTGCTGTTAGACCAGGTGAATCTCAACCTTCTGGGAATGATGCTGTTCCTTTCTCTGATAGCCACAGGACCAAGTAAGTATCTTCATGGTATAATAATAAATAACAACAATAATTATGCTGCAACAATAGCTTACCTATAAACTGAGTTAAGCTTGCTTCATGTCATGTTTATGTTCATATCATTCACAGTAATACATTCATAATCCTTTTAAGGTTTGGGATTTATTTTTATTTATTTGTTTATTTACTTTTTAACAGATATCCAATACTAACCTGTGTTCTGCCTCATGTTTCTACACTATTTATAGAATTTTATACTCTCTTTATAAAAGAACCTTCTATAGAGTGGTGAAAATTTCAGCTAACACTTAGGCTGTGTGGATACAAAGCTGATTTCTTGGTTGCCTTTCATTCTAAATTTTTTCTTCCAAGTCACATCCAGGTAGCTACTCATTCCTTGAGCAATGTCTGTAGTTATCTTGAATTTTCTGTGACCATAGGCTGACAGGGGCAAGAGCTGATTAATAAAAATGGTGTCATAGGAATACGGTCTTTATTAAGAGCTCATTTGGTTTTGTCCACCAGATCTTCATATTTACTGAACAACTTACTGTTAATTCCTAAAACTTACTGTTCTGAGTTAAAGCCTCTGACTTCACTCTGGCTTTTGACTTGGCTTTACTGCAGGTGTACTTGATTTCATTCCTACTGCCCTGATTTCTAGTTATACGCCCAGGATTAATCTTTCATCGTTTGCTTTGTGTGAGTGGTTGTGTATCTGTCTTGAAGCCTACAAATTTCCATTTTCTTCTGTTGTTCATGCTGAAACCAAATACTTGAAAAATGTGCCTGAAGTTTCCCAGTTGATTCTCAACTTAAAATCCATGAAGATTTTTCAGGAATGAGTGTTCACTAAGTGTAGATTGGAAATATAGTCCTGCCTGTAAAAATTATGTCTGCCTTAGTTGTTTCAACACCAAGTTGTGATTTAATAATGTTGGAGAGTTTTATGATGTCTGAACAGTTGTGCAATTCATGCTGTTCAGAATACATGTTCAACAAATTCATGGCCTGTAGTTATGACTTTTGGCTTGCTCTGTGCATATGGGTTTACATTAAGTAAGAAATGTTTGCTCAGCTAAGTGCCAGCTCCTACAACACTGATTAAGTCTATCTTGCATTCCCAGCTCATCCAAAAATTAGCTGGCAGTAGGCAATATCTGCCGTTAGCACTGGATCCTGAATTCTAGAGTGTGCATTGTTTTAATGGATAAGCAGCTCACATCACAGTCTTTTTTGGGTTGTTTGAGGCCTTCTGGTGAGATGTACAGCTACTGTATCACATGGATTAAGCTTGTCTCCTGTGCTACAGAACTACTATCTGGAAAGCATCTGGACTTTGGTCTGCAAACCAAAACTGTGCTGTCTGCTCAAAGCACTTTTCTCTGGCTTACCTTCTCATTGCATCACTGTAGGCTGAGCTAGAAAATTCAGAACTGGATTTTTCTTGATGCTTTTTTTATATGATGAATGTGTAGACTGTGGAAAAGTAGTTTACAATTCCCATATATTGTTAAATCTTATTTATATATTATGATGTGTGTCTCAGCTTTTGGCCTGTGTTTCCCTAGGTCTCAACATAACCAAAACAGAATAGTTAAGTGTCTTCAGTTTCAACTTGCCAGCATGCAGCCATTACTGGAACCTGCTTGGTTGTCAATTTAACCTGGTTCTGTGGAACTGGATTCCTTTTTCCTTGACCCCTTTTTCTATCACAACAAAAAATGCCATCAGAAATTTTATTCCTGGGAGATCCATACTGCCTGGTTATAACAGCCTCATTTTTAAACACAAATTTATGTGTTCTCCTCTACCATTTAACAAGACCTTGGAATTTGAAGTCATAAATGCCTTTACTCCGAATAAATGTGGTCTGATTTTCTTGGCTATTAGTGCATAGTGAGAATGTAGCACAGCTAGACTCCATCTTTGATCTTGCATTACAGATATAGTTGAGTAGCTTGCAGTCTTCTTCAATGTAGCTCACAGGAAATCTTGCATTTTCTTAACTCACTCTTGACATTCACTTCTCTACATCTCCAATGATGACAGACACTGCTGCTTTTAAATCTTTCATCATAACATAGCACAAGAATTGTTTTCAGGCCGTGTTAGGTGATAAACTAATACAGCTGCACACCGTGTTGGCAAACCTTGAGTGTTGGTCAGGAGATGAATTCACTGGTGATACCAGAGGAGAGAAGACACAATTTCTGGCATGACATGTAATCTGAACTTGAAGATTGCATCCACCACTTTGAGCCTGCTTTAGTTGCTTCTGTGAACTTCAGTCAAATTCAGGCAGAAAAAACAACTGTAACTTTTTCAGATGATTCCAAAATTTATAGGCTACTTCACAAAAAATGCCCTCACATTAGTTTTTATAGGTCACTTTCAGGCAGCCTGAGCTCAATGTGAGATCACATTGCTGACAAGACAATTGTGACTGTATAAGATCCATGTTTATTGTGAAGGGATAGCCGAAGTTTTGTAACGTACCTTCCCTGAGATGTCATTCTTACACTATTGCTGGCTTTGCGCTTGCCACTGCATGCTGTAGTCAAATATTTCTCTATGGAGAATCAATTTTTTTTTTAATAATTTATCCAAAAAATGGTGGTTAATCTATAGCATGAAAACTTCTGTGTCTCTGGAGTTAGACAGAAACTCACACTCGCAGTCCACACTCCTCCTGCACCCAAGGAGTATGGATGCTAACTATGAAGCAGGGAGCACGGTGCATGTGGAATAGCAAGCCACATAACTTTCTCAGTCTTGCCTGAGAAAGTGGCTTGGGAAATCATAAGGAGGAATTAAAACAATCCTCAGAGATAGAGAACGGCCTTTCAGGTTCTGTTTGACTGTTCCTTGTTTTCTTGCAAGAGAAAGTCGAGGGGTGGTGTACCCCACTGACTAATGATGGTGATGTGTTAGTTTACTAAACAATAAGAGTTTTTCTTTTCTGTACTTTCATGTATCGGTCTATAAAAAAGATGTGAAGTAATAAACCAGGAAAAATTCTCCAGTTCGACTCCACAAGAGAGTCTGTGTCGTTCTTCTCACCGTTCCCAATAGAGGCACGAAGGAGTATCCAGCCTCCTGTCAGCCCTAGCTCAAAGCTCAGTGACCATTGCTGTGGCAGGATGGATATATGGCAGGGTAGCCTTTCCAGAGATCTATTCCAGATTTATTGACTTGTACACATACAATAAATATCATAGTATCTCTTTAAATTTCTATAACTATATCCCATAACTAAGGTTGATGTTTGCTACAGAAATAAATGAATGCTTGAAATGAGCAATTAAACCTCTATCATATTTGTGATGTCAGACATAAAATGTAGCAGTTAAAGCATTTTTAAAAATCTAAATGTATCAGAAACATCTACCGTTGTAACATAAAGGGAACCCTTCAGCATTTCATTAAACTTTGCTAGGTAAAAGTAAGTGCATTTACCATAGTGTATTTAATAAACATAAAAATTTATGAATAATTTTTTTTTTAATTCACCATTTATTTTCTCATTCAAGTTTTATTTTAAAATTCTTTCAGTAAAATGTTGCATTTTAGAATTGTGATGCTTGAAGTGCCAAACCAGGAAAGTGCTTTGTTAAACTGTAATATTTTGGATATTGACTATTTTTTTTAAAAAAAATAAAATTAATTTTGGAAGAGAAAATTTGCTCTACATAAAAGAATGTCTTTGGAAAAAAATTGTCTATTGTAAAATTTAAAACCAACAGGATATGTCTTTAATTCCTGGTTTTATTTGATTCCTGGCATGTCAGGAAGACTGTCAGTGAAAATTTTCTAAAAGTTATTTTTATTGTACTATGAACTTAGAAGTATTGTATATAATATTTTTCAGTTTTCTATGTATTCTAAAGAAAAATCCTAATGCAAACCTTTTACTGTTTCTAGACCTATGGAACATTTGACCTTAAATAATTTCATGAAGCCATATAAAACCAGAAAAACAAGAAAAGGATAGGAACATTGTTCATGTGCTGGTGGCTTGTCCACAACAACTGCTGGGAAAGGATCATAAGCCAGGTTCTAGGATCACACCAGTTTCACTGTAAAATTGGCATGGAGAAGATAAAGCAGTAGAGAAATGAAACAGGTGTTTCCATGGATGGAATGAGTCGTTTGGATATGCAAAGAACAACAGCCACTGTTTCCACTCAGTTTAACAGATACAAATTTGATTATTGTATTTACTACAGTTTGGGCTCTTTTGCCCTTTGAGATTTCTAGCATTACCCTCCCCAAAGTCTGTTGTTTTGCACCACTCTTATCTCTAGGGCTGTTATCAAAAATGTAAGGAGACAGTGTCCTCTAGGTCTGCTATGGTGTGTCTTGGCCCTGATTTTTGTCTCACTAATCTCTTCAGGACTGATTCGCTAAGTCGTGGTTAAGTCTTCAACGTTCACATTCATAATGCTAAAGATGGCTGCTAGGACTCCCAAAATGTGGGTGTTAAGAATTTGGTCTCCTTTACAGTGAGGGTGGAAAAACTAGGTCTTTAGGTCTTCAATGAGCATAGAGAATCCTCAGTAATTGTCATGTTGAGGGGTGTTAATAGGTTGGAAGTGACCAGGAAAAATATGACTTTTAACACATAGGGACATGCAGCCAACTGGCATTTTGGAGTTACATACACCGTATTCACCAAAGCAATGACTTTGACTTAAGTTTTCTCTTCATAGCAAGGCTATTACCACCAGGATATGAAATAACCTTCTCACAAGATCTTCTTGTATTTTGATGTATCCCCCTTGTAAGGCGAATCACCCACAGCAGGAATGACAGAGTCCCACTAGTGCAGGTCACCCAGCTGCTGATGAGGCCATTTTTTAGAGTGGGAGTTCAGACTCGTTTTGACAGGGATGATTTGGACACATGCATGATGAATGCTATAACCCTTAAATTAATGGATTAAATGAGGCTGGAACATCATAAGCACCACTGCCAACTCCACCTTTCCAGCTATACTTCCTAGTGATTTCTGCCAGGAGGTAATGGGAATAAATGAAGCTCTCTTGCATACTGCATAAGGTTAGACAGAAGACAAGTGTTAACAGGTAAGTACAGTCGGGATAATGATGTAAAGTTCATCTCTGAGCCTAAAAGTTTTGTGGAAATTTTCAATTGGAAGAGTAAGTATCTACAAAATTGGGCAGGGAGTTTGAGAATATCACTGATGCCAAAAATAGCTGATGTGATTACAAATTTCCATAACATGATTTCATCATTAATGACATAAATAACAAATGCAAGGTTGTTATCTGAGCTACCTTTTTTTGTTGTTATTGTTGTACAGCTTTATGCAAATAAACATGTATTTTGAGAGTATAGGTTAAAAATTAATACTTTGGTAGATTTTTTGAACTTAACAAATGGAGAACTTCCATTTTTAAGAACCTGCTAGTCATTGCATCTGAAAGAATTCTATTAAATATGATTAAACCTAGCTTCAACATATACTCTGAAAGAGATATCTTAATATTTGTATTTACTATCCAATCAGATGTCTGACATTTTACCAGTATTTGCTATAAAGACAATGAGAAAGAGGAAAAAAAAAAAAAAAAAAGCCATAAGGAAAACCAAAAGGATTTACAGAACAAATGTCTCTGAATGCAAAAGAATTCCAATTGGCTTTGTATGCTGTTTCACAGTGCTAAAGTCTTCCTAGAATTGTTGAAAATTTAGAACTTTTTCTTCTGTAGAGAGATAATCATACTTGTAGACTGCCAATCAGTCAGTGTAGTGATGGCTTATGTTTTAATTTGATTGCTTTTGTGGCACTGTACCATAACTCATACAGATTAACTAAAAAACATCATATACTGAAGGTGGATCTTGGGCAATCTTCATCCTAAATGCTACATCTGTAGCCTTGGTTAGAAATACCCAACACAGTATAATGGAAATTCTTTAATTCAGAGAAGAGCATTTCGGTGCCTTTCCGCTGCGAGTCTTTGAATATGTTTGTGTGTATGTATAGTGTTAAAGTAACCCCTCTACATTTCCCTGGTAAACCAGTGCCTGATTAGTTTACAGACTCCCCATTTCTGGCTTTCTAATTAACCCCCTTACCTTTAGTCAATTAAGAGAGTATGTTTGTCTGCTTTTAAATTATATAAAACTGAGCATATAATACTGTGGAACTTAATGCTTTAAATTTAATATACTGGAGCTGGATATTAAATAGGTAATCAACTAGTTGAGTAGCTGAAAAAGTTTCCTTTTCTCCAAATCTCTCAAGGCATCCCATTCTTTTCACAAGTGCTGTAGATTTTTTTTTTGCGTACGTGTTTTATTTTCTATTTATATCTTATGACAGGGGAGGCAAAAGCTTAATTAAATGGCAGCTATGGTTTGCCAAAATTGGAACAATATTTTCAGTGCTATAAACAAAGATGATAGCATAATAAGAAATAAAGAATGATGTGAAAATGCACCTTTATTTTGGTAGGTAAAATAAGAGCCTGTTCCAGAAAACAAGTCTTAAGTGGGCCAACTTCTGATATCTGCTTCTTTGAAATGCATCCAGACTTCAGCAGTCGAAAAAAATTATTCAGAATTAAGCTTCTTAGTAATGAAAATAATGAGCAGAAAATATGTAGCATCACTTCACCATTCCCACCCCCTTAAAAATAAAAAACGACAACGACAAAAAAAAGATGAAAATATTCAGATTGTTTTCTTTTGTATGAACTGGATAGAAGAATCTTCTAACTGACCAACAAATTCTTTATTATTGACTGAGACTGGTAGTAATTTTAAAATTGTATAAATTAGACTTTATGAGGATATGACTCTGTATTTGGAAGTTTAGTGTAATCTTCCCTATTACAAATATCATATCACAGGTGCTTTAATACAACAACAAAAAACAAGAAAAAGAAAAAGAAAAAAGCAACCAGCCAACCAACCAAACAAAAAACCTAAAACAACCACACCACAAAACCAAAACACACAAACCCCCTTCAACCCCAAACGAACAGAAAACCAAGAAAAAGACACAAAACCCCACTCCCTAGATTTACATATGATAAAAAAAACAGTTTAGGTAATTCAATTTTTGGAGTTAAATTTAAGAAATTTAAAAAAAACCCCAGTTTTAAAACACATTAACTATCCTATGAAATCACTGAATTTGTTTTCATACGTATTTCGATAATATGTGAAATTATTAACAGCATGACCTCACATAGCTATATCTCTGCTAAATAGCAGCTGAATGTTAGCCTTAACTTTTTTTTTCTCTTTGATAGCTTTCTGTTAATATACTGAATTAAGAGGTTTTGATATCAATGGGAACCATCTTCTACTCTCCAGTAGAGCATGTCACACAATAACACACTAGAACCATGAAATTTGATAGCATTTTAAAGTTTGCCTCCTCCACTATCTGTTATTGCTTACAAAACTCCACAAAATAAACTTCTGTGGCTGTAAACCAGAGATATATATTTTTTTTAATTGTCCTGCTGGAAGAAGCCTAAACTTTGGAAATGCCTGCATTTTTCAACAAAGATTATTGGATTCAGATTTATTTTTTCTAATTATAGCTAAAGTGTAGTGTTTGTTAATCTGTTACTGAATTTGTAAGAGGATAAGGTTTTTATATATGTGTGAAAATCATAGTTCTTAAACTGACATAAGAATATGTTTTCACTTAGAGCTGATGCAGAGAAAAATCCTGAAGGAGAAGATGGTGTGGGAAAAACTATATCAAAACCAATTTTTTTTATATAGAATAATGACCTGAATGTTAATGGACAGATGGATATTCAACTATGTTCAATAGTGATAATGCAAAACAACAAGGGAAGGAGAAATTGTCCAATATTTCTTTGTAGGTGTTGATTTGCATTCTGGGAGCTGGCCAGTATTAGATGACTAGTATATGACAGCTTTACAGAAAACAAAGTACTGGTTTAAAGCCTAGAAAAGAATCAAAATAAATTAATAACACTACAAATCTAAGGGGCAATTTTCCCATTCATGAAGATCAAAACCAAAATTCTGAGCCTTACCATTAACTTATATCAGCTTATGTGAATGAATATTCTGTGTATCATCAATCTTTAAGTTCTTATTTTTCTTGTTACTATTATGGGGAATTGTCTAATATTTCTTTGTAGGTGTTAATTTCCATTTTGGCAGCTGGCCTTCAGTAAAAATTTTAGCGTTCTTCCATTTGATATGACTTTGACATTTATTCTTAGAAAGGTAAATAGTGTTCTAATGTCTTTCATTTTTTAGAGTATACTTACAAAAAGAAAGATGAAGCAGACACAGAAGTGATTTGACCTTTCAAAAAATATTTTCAGCAACTTGTTGCTCTGTTAAACTGCTCTGCATAATTCAAGACATGGATTCCAAGAGCTAATTATCACATCTATATTTAAATCAGTGTTCACTGAAAACTTACAAAATCTTGTCACAAACATTTTTGAACAAATTCAAGATAAGGCAGAGTACATGTGGCTGTGAAAGGAGAATGCTGATATATAAATATATAGAAATTTACTGAAGTGAACAATTCTACATATTTACTTACTTGTATCATAGGTGGGTGTCAAAATGAGGCTGTTTTACAGATCATTTCAGTAAATAGCATGTAATTTTCCTTTCATAAAGATACTGGCAGCTAACTCAGAGCACTGTTTCCATGACCTGGTGAGAGTATTGTAGTTTCAGTTCAGTGACTTTAATTTATCTGAGTATTACAATATTTTCATAAAATCATAGAGATCTTTAGTCCCATTAGGGTCATGGAGTCCAACTCCCTGCTCCTTCCAAGATGACCTAAAGCTGAAGCATCTGAATAAAAGCACCATCCAGATGCTCCTCAGACTCTGGCAGGCTTCCTGCCATGACCATTTCCTTGGGGAGCCTGTCCTATGCCCAAACACCCTCTCAGTTAAGAGAGGACGTTTTCCTAATGTCCAGCCTGAAACTGCCCTGATGCAGCTTGATTCCATTTCCTTGAGTCCTGTCACTGGTCACCAGAGAGAAGAGATCTGTGGCTGCCCCTCTGCTGTCCACCTTGAGGAACCTGTAGACAGCAACAAGGCCTTCCCCCAGACTGAACAAATCAAGTGACCTCAGATGATCCTGATGTGTCTTGTCCTCTTGCCTTTCAAAGTCTTGATAATCCTCCTCTGCATATATTTTCAATTTTATGTCCTTCTTATATTGTAGTTCCCAAAATTGCACATGGTTATTGAGGTAGGGTTGAACCTGCATAGATTTGAGTAGGACAACCACGTTTCTCAACCAGCCAGTGATAGTGTGCCTGACACCCTTCTGGGTGCCAAGGCACGCTGCTGACTCCTGCTCAACCACAATCCCCAGATATCTTTCCACAGAGCTCTTTTCCAACTTCTCATTCCTCAACTGGTATGTATAAACAGAATGTTTTATTTAAATTACAGTTACTTCATCTTACTGAACCAGATTGGATATGTTGACTGGGTTTTTTGAGGTTTGTTTGTTTGTTTGCTTATTTGTTTGGGGTTTTTTGAGGGGTGGGGACTTCGAGGCACTTTTTTTAGTGATTTTTTTTTTTTTTTTGTTAAATTATTTTTGGTTGCATAGTTGATCCAAAAGAAAATGTGACCCACAGCAGTCAATCTCTGCCCAACATTTATTGAATAAAAAAAAACTGAAACAAAAAACACCAACACATTTTCTCATGGCAACATATTACAGTAATCTGCAGTAGCCAGACCAAGGAATTCTGACCATACACTGTCACCAGATGCAGAGTAATATTTAGAGGTTTTGTTAAATTCAAATTTTTAAAAAATTAACTCTTCTACAAACAAAGAAAACACTATTTAACTACTTTATAATACTTTAATAATATTATAATATAATATATATTATAATTATATATTATATAACATTATATATTACATATAATATAATAATATAATATTATAATATTATAATATATATTCTATCATTATAATATCATATAATTATTATCATTATAATACTATAATATAATCATACTTGAAGAATGGGAGAAGCCTGTGAAAATTAGAATTTATGTCTCATTTTCTTTTAATGAAAATAAAATGTTTTTATTCATGCCTATAACTTGAAAAGCAATAGGCATTTCTATTTTCTAGAAATTCACAGTTTAAGGAAGGAAAGCTTAGAAAATTAATCCTATTGCTACATAAAGAATTCAAACAGGAACAGTTTTTTCCTTTGGAAATAACAGAATAGAGCTCATGCACACCAGAAGATAAAATAACTTGCAAGAAATATGTAGAATAAGATAACTAATCTTTACCCAGCACAGGTCAAATTAATGTTGCAAAATCCATCTCTGTGAGGTTTTATTAACCCCTAATATTAGCCTCCATCGTAGCTGTTACATATCTTTGAAAGAATGACATGACTGAGGTACTCTCCACATAGCTAAGAGTTAAGAATAACATTTTTTTAAATATTTAGTTGATGTAGTTGATGTATAATGTGTACTGCACTTTGTGGGTGTTATTCAGAGATACAAAAAGTGTTATTCATGATGCCTCTTATTACTGGAATATATATGCTCACTAACTGAGTTTCAAGTGCTGCTAAAAGAAAATCTGCAGACAGAGCAAAAGGGCAAAAGGGTGACATCTGGCATAGCAGACTTTCTAAGATCGTTTTGCCACGCAGCCTGCATTAAACGGCAGACGCTGAGGGAAAAAAATTGGAATCAAAAGAAAAGAGAATACAATGAAAAATTTATTTCTCATCTTTAGCTATTGTAAACCACTCAAAACCAGTCAAAACACTTTAGTTTATTGTCTGCATGCCTTGCACTGGGCCATTCTGTGATCTCTAAATTACCCTAAACCAGGTCTGAGGTGTGACATTTTATCAGCCTGATTACAGCTACTCACTGCAGCGTTTTCTAATCACTATACACTTGATTTCACCTTTCCAATTTTCACCTGAACGAGTGATACACAAAAAACATCCTCACCATTACCACACCTCATGTACTTCATTTTTCAGAATGGTGGAAAGATGATACACATGCCATGCTGTTTGAAGTGTGGCAAAATGCATTTTATACTTTAAACAAACAGTGCCGTGGAAACTGTGAGATGCATGTCCTTGGAGGAAAACAGTCCATGCATTTCATCTACACAGGGAAAGGACATAAAAAGAAATATGTAGATGTTATAACTATTAAACCTACCTTGAGACAGGGACAGTTTTTTAGAGACTATGTGTGACTGAGCAAAAAAATAGAATTAGGGATTTCATTGGCCCTTTTTATTTCACTGAGTTCCTTACTGGGCTTTGTTTCAGATGTAACTAAGAAGGAGTGGAAAGGAGGGTATTAATTTTGAGTGATCAATAACTCATTGCTTTACGATGCAAAGAGTTAATTCTGCCAAATCTCTGAGTTACTGATTATTTCTGTTTAGTGTCTCTTGTGCATCTGAGAGTCTTTGTTGCCTTTTAAAGCATTACACGCACATACACATTAGGGAGGTGCTCCTCTGCTTTCTGTGGTGTTGCTGAAAAGGCACACTGCAAATTAGCTCTGAGAAATCTGTCTGCATTTATGTATGTGCTAATCTGAAACTATAGTGCCTCCCTCTTTTTTGATCTGTCTGTTCCTGTCATCTTAAATGAATGTGGAAATGTAATACTACACAAAGTGTAGTATAATAATAGTTTTATGATAGCTAATATACATTATAGCAATAATAATAATAATAATAATAATAATAATAATAACAACAACAATAATAGCACTTTTGCATGGCCTTGGGCTTCTTTATCTGTTTTTCTCTCATTGTTTTGCTTGAATCCCTGCCTCAACATGTCTGTTCCTCTACTTTGGTGGGCAAAAATATATGAAGGTTTTTTGACCTCTACTTTTGGAATCAGCTTGGACTGAATGGGCACTTGGGGAGTGAGTATTTGTTTTATGGTGCCTGGTATACTGTGAATTTAAGTGGGTACTATGGAATTTGTATTCATTGGTCAGAGGATTTTACATTATTGGTAACAGAAAATAAAGTTTGATTCTGAGCTCCTCCAGTAGATTTAAAACAGTTTCCTAAAATGCAGCAAAAGATATTGAGCAACACAAGCAGTATATTTGGATAAAACTGAACAACCAAACAAGCAATCAACAAATGTAGTACATTCCCTTTCCACAAAGAAACTTGGAAAAGCAAGTTCATTTCTTAAGCTCTGTGATAAGCTGTCAGAAGAACATGCATACATGCTAGATATTTATCTTAGTCCAAATTTCTTTACTCAGTGCTTGACGACATGAGTCATCACTGAGATAAATTTTGCACTCCTATATTAAAGCATCACCATGAAGAGTCATATTTTATAGAATTGAAAGGGAAACATTATAGATTGGACTGTTGCAGTGAACCATTGTTTTGGGGAAACAATGAGAATGAAATTAATTCTCCATTGAAATAAAGCTTGAAGTCTCAACTTATTTTCCCAAGAACATCTGCCTTTCATCTAATATAAACATAAGATTTGGCAGAGTTTACTCATCCTTGCTCAGATGAAGCCAAGAACCAAAATAAACATGAAGAATAATTCAGTGTTGAATGCTGATGGCAGAGATTTGGGCATAAATTTTACAGTGATTTTAGCTAGTGCTATTAATTCTTCACGTTTAACAAAATAACAGAAGCTGAGGAAAAGCTAATAAAAAATAACATTTGAAAAATACATTGCTTTTTAGAATCCACCCTTGTAGTTCAGAATGTATCTAAAAAACTTTCTCCTTGCCTTAAATAGAATATAAGTATCTAAATGAATTTTCCAATTTTTTTCCCCACAGATCTTATTTTCACCTGTATTTATCTTGTAAGAATACTAGTTGCTAAATTGGTTCCTAACCCTTCTTGAAAGGAGTCTACAGATACATAGAAATGTAAAATGTGGCTAAAATTTAATAAAGTTTCATCCTTGTTTTTCCTTCAGTAAATTTGTCATGGCGTGACTTTACCTTTAAGACAGCTTTGAGAGCTAAGGAAGTTGAAGCTGCTGGTGGCTGATGGGAGTCTTTTCTCTTGACCAATTATTGGTCATTTCTAAGAATTGACAGCAGTTTTGACCATTGAAAAGTGAGATCAACTTGTGAACACCTCCTTAAGATGTAAAGCCAGAGGTCTCTTGCTCTCTTTGGTTTCCGGCCTCTGACAAGGTAACAAGGGTCTGTCTTGGCCTCCTCCCCCCCTCCAGGCCGGACAAGGCCGCAGAGGGCGGCGGGGGGGTGGGGAAGAGAAACGGAGCCGGCCGGCCTGGCTCGGTTTGTAGTTTCTGCTGCTGAACTGAAACCTGACACCATGAACATCTGCAGCTTTCCAATACTTTAATTCTTTTACTACCTGGATAAAACGTACAGATTACTCCTTTTTCCCAGAGAGACAGAGAGAGAATCAACATGACGAAGACATCATAAAACCATCAAAGACAGTGAAGAAAAGAGTTAAGTTTTAGATGGGGAAGAGAGAATAAGGAGATGCTTTATAAACTGAAATATTTTTCTGTTAAAGCTATGGAGATGGACAATAGTGTTCTGAAAAAACTCCTTTAATTCATGATAGAGTATATTGGGAGGAATAGAGTGTCAAAGTGTGGATTTTGAGCAAAAGGTGGAGTAATTGTGATACAGGGAGGTGCTGGAACAGAGGAGCGAGAAGTAATAACTGAAGATTTGAGGCCTTGAGAAGCAATGAGAAAACTGTTTCCAGAGAAGCTCACAGAGATAGATGAAGAGAACTTTTGCCTTTGAATAACTCATCCTTAAAAATGATATCCCTAGACTCATTGACCCATACACACCTCAGAGTAATGTGAAACGGGAGGAGTGAGCTCTGATGACAGTTTTCTGGGCAGCTGGCATCAGAGAAATAGAAAACTATAACAGAAATAATTTTCTTATGAGAAACTCCATAGATTAGCAGAAGACTTCTGTTTCTCTACAAAGGCTGATGAAAAGACTCTGGCAGGAATTGGGACTGTTTTAAACACCAAAGTTCCAAAGTTTTTTGTCTCTATGTTGTCATGTGAACAAGGGAATGGTGGGTAGTGGGGGATAAAAGGGTTTTCTGGAGGTTTATTCTGGTGTTCTTATTCTTGTAGTTTTGTTAATAAACTTTCTTTCTTCCTTTTAAGTTTTAAGCCTGTTTTGCTCTTGTTCTAATCCATATCTCACAGCAAGAAATAAGTAAGTTTTCTAGTAATTTTTTTAGTTACTGCTTTAAAACCACGACAGAATTATAACTGCATAAAAGTAATTCCAATAAGGTATGTCTAGGAAAGTTACAAAGATGATTTTTGAAATTGCTTCAAATTGCTTCATATCTGGCTAGGGACTGATTTTCATCCTCATCCCATGCTACAAGAAACTACTACAAGTCAAGCATACACTAATATGGAAGAAATTTATGAACATAAATTTAGTTAATTTGAGTTTTAAAAAAGAATTGGTACTTGGTATTAGTCTATAAATTGTTCTGAATTGGTAGTGAGATGTGTCTATAATGAAAGGCAGGCAAAACTTCCCTACACACAAGGAAGAAGGAAGTATTCCAGGAATACAGAATGCATTTTTCATGGGCTTTCTCACCACTTATTAGTCTTCATAAAAGCATCCACACATTTTCAATCTTGCATCAACTGTTCTTTGAAGAATTATGTTTGATTGAGGGAAATTACATACTTGCAACATATTAGTCGTTGTAGTGGTACTATGAAGCAATTTTTCCTAATCTCAACTGCAACAAATTAATATTTTGAAAATTATTTAGCTTTATTATCCTACTAGCTGTGACATAAAATCTGCCTTTTTGAAAATTCTTCAACTTTATTATCCTTCTAGCTGTGATATACAGTCTGCCTGATACTGGCTAATAGAACACGGTGTAAGGACATGGTGAAAAGATGTAGGGGAACATTGCTTGCCAGTTTGAATTCAGACGTCTTTGCTGGCAAAGGAAATTGCTTGTGTTCTCCAGGAAAGAAACGAAACAAAGGCTACAGAGGACAAAATGTTTCATCTAAAAGAAGATGTTACAAATGTCAGTATGCAGCAACATTGTCATAGGAACATATTATACATTTAGTGTATTCATTTGGATTATATTTCGTCTCACTTCCCATTCTTTATTCAGCTTATTGTAAGAAAGAGACAATCTGATGATCATTTAATCAATCCAAATACTACAAATCTTGGACTATGTCATTATCTAGTGATTCAGTGCAGTTCACTGGATATACATAATGAATTCTTTGATGTTGAAGACCACCTCTTACATTTGCTTCATATTTGATTTGGGTGCTGTGCTCCACTTAGGCTTGGATCGGCCTCACAAACTGTCATCTTCACTGCATGCATGCTGCATTTTTTGTCACCTTGTGTCATAGTTTAAGCCCAGCTGGCATTTCAGCTCCATGCTGCTACTCAGTCACTCCCCCTGGCCTTTCCCCCATCTTGGTTGGATAGAGGAGAGAATTGGAAAGGTAAAAGTGAAAAAACTTAGCGGATGAGATGAAGACAGTTTAAGAGGCAGAACAAAAGCTGTGCATGTAAGAAAAACAAGAAAAAGGAATTAATTCACCATTTCCCAGGGGCAGGCAGGTGTTCAGCCGTCTCTCAGGAGAGAAGGGCTCCAGCACAGGTAATGGTGACTGGAGCAGACAAACACCATCCCTCCAAACATCCCCCTCTTCCTTCTCCTTCCCCCAGCTCTGTATGCAGAGCACAGCACCACATGCTCTGGGCTATCCCTGTGGTCACTTGGGGTCAGGTGTCCTGGCTGTGTCCCCTCACAGCTCCTTGTGCACCCCCAGCCTCCTCACTGCTGGGGTGGGGTGAGAGGTGGAAAAGGCCTTGGCTCTGGCAGCAACAGCTGGAACATCCCTGTGTTATCAGCACTGTTTTTGTCACAAATCCTGAACACAGCTCCATGCCAACCACTGTGAAGAAAATTACAACTATCCTAGGCAAAACCAGGATACTTTGCCTCTCAATCAAAGATGTCCAAAGGCCATAATTTTTTACTTAGAATACTTATGTTTCCATTAGGAGTTTTAAAGCATTTAGTGTATTTCAGAATTCTAGTCTAGTGTCCACTGAAAAGGAATCCAGGCCATGCACTCCAGAACTGCCCTTCGAAGTGAATCTGCTCACAGGGAGTAAATGCAGTTTATTCACAAGAACCACTAGTGCTCCCAGACAGTGATAAAGACTCAATCTTTAATAACTCCAGTCATATTCAAAATATAGCATAGAAATTGATGGCCCCTAAAAAAAGTCATAAACTCTACTTTCTTTTCCTCCAAACGGACATATTCAGCAAATAGCAAACAACTTTGGTTTTGGGTTATTGCCGCTGGTTGTGTAGGGAAGTTGCTTGCTTTACATCTAACTGCCAGGGAATGTGGTTTCACCTCCAAGTTACATTAAACCCACATGATTTCTCTCTCTGAGTTGAGCTGGCTGTGAATTGCCACCATTCCTTTAAATCAGTTTTTGCTGAAGTTGGAAACTGGACTGAAATCTACAAACTTGATTGCAGTCTGTAAATAAGGATACACTAATTTGATTAACTTTGGAAGTTGTTTTCTTTTTTTACTTGTTGTTATTCACCTAATTAAAGTAATTGTAGTTAATTGAAAAGGCATGATTGCCTTAATTAGATCTGAAGATGCAACAAGAAAATCACTAACAATGAAGATGGAATTGATTTGATGGAAAACTACTCCAAACAAAAGTGTGGTCTGAGCAGTATGGATCTCTTTAGAGAAAAGCATTCAAGAAACATAGTAATTTTTTTCTTCGCAGAAGCAATGAACAGATGTAGGACTGTTGTACTCAAAATAAGTTGAAATAGTGTTGATTTGATAAATCTGTCCAGCTTTGCCATCTCATATAATGAGTCTCATCTTTCTAATTGTGTTGCCAGCTGCTTTAGTTTTCAAGAGATGGTGGGGATGGAAACTGTATATCGTTTAGGGAAGTAGGCTGTACCCAACACTGGTCTTTAGGAGGATTAGGGTATATTGGGGGAAAGCTCAGACCACATTAAAATTCATTGGATTTTTAGATAGCATGGTGTTCCTTGATTTGATAAGGGCCCTTTATAACAAATTTATATAGCAAAAATGAGTGAATTAAATGTTCTGGTTGTGTCCCAAAAGAAATTAGGCAATAGGGCTTTGTTCTTTGGTACACATCAGAAAAAGGTCCAAACTGCATGCACAGGGCTCATGGAAGGAGACTTTGAAGACTTTTGGAGGAGAAGCAGCAATGAAATTAGCATAATCATTACTCAGACAAGTTAGTTAGACAATCATATCATCTGAGAAAACATTTTAGCAGCTTGACTTTGAAAGTGCATGGCTTTGCGGAAGGGTCAGTTCTATGATTAATGATCTACAATCTGTTTCTGAGGGATTAAAGATATTCATCAGTGGAAAAGTAAAAATGCAGATGTTAACCATTGTCCACTCCAAATAATGTTACAAACTATACAGGGTCTGGTTTACGCAAACTGTCACAGGAACATAAAAGAAAAATGAGAATAATTGTCACAAGATTATATTAAAGACTTCATTTTTATTAAATAATTCAACACAAGGGGTGCCAACAAAAATATTATTTCATTGTCTGAAAACAATGTTCTCTCTTTTATATTAGTTTTATAGCAATTTGTAAGTGAGGGATAATAGGAGGATGTGATTTAAAATAAGCACCTCCTTCAGGAAAAAATGATTTGGAGAAAGATGGGAATTTTGACTCAACACATTCCTTTATAAAAAAAAATAATAGCCACAAATAAGAGCAAGTAGCAAGAAGCATAAAGTGTTATTTTTATTTTAGATCCTTATATTGATATCTTCAGTATTTAGCATCTGCACACAAAGCCTACAAAAAAGTCAGAAATATAACCTATAAAAGCTAAATTCTTGTCTTTAGAGCATAATGTCAAGGAACATCATCAAAGTGCAAATATATGAACAAAATTAAAAAAGGTCTTTAGGTCAGTGAATTATAGTACCTGCTAATTTGTATCACAGTTCCATCTCTGACACTTTCCTCCCTCAGCAAGTTCCTACATGAAAATTAAAAAAAATACATTTAGGGTGGAGGAAATCCGAGAAAGTGAGATACATTTAAGTTAAATGTAAGGGCCTGAATTTTAGCATGACATTTTATAGTAGTGTGCATAATTTTTTTCTACTTATAGGTCAAATTTGATATTCTAAATTCCCAAGATTCCCACCTGGTGGTAGAGTTGTTAAATACTCTGAATAATGTGGTGTTTCCTGCACTGGGGGCTACAGGTGTAGCTTCTCTGAGAATATTCTAGAATCTTCCCCTGACAGACAGTATCAGCTGGCTCCACCACCAAGTCCTTACACCCCTAGAACCTTGCTGAAATATTTTGTCTGTGAATGTAATAAGAACTCTCTGCTGTAATGCAAAATTTTACCTGTACTATTTTGATAACATCCAGAGATGTTTCTTTAAGAGTTACAATGACAAGTTGTTTCATGGCAGCTGAACTCTAACCTGCTTTTTCCTCTTCTCAAAAGAAAAGAAAAAAGAGTGTGCAAAATACGGGGGAAAAGCAATTTTATGTCAAATGTAAAGCCTTTCTATTACAGAGCTTGATTCAAAAGTGGCAGCTCTTACATAAAAAATGATCATGTGGAAAAAGTAAATAGAGAAAAACATGGTTTTCTATTCCGACAGAGATAAAAAATATTTGTTTGTTTCATGTTTAGGTATTGATGATAAAACATAACTATAAATTTCGAGAGTAATTTTTACACTATATTTTTTTTTCCTTTAAATAGTACTATAAAAATGTATAGCAGCACACAATTTCTAGGAATAATTACTTTTTTATTATGATCATATAGCACCTTGCCTGGTGTGAAATTCATGGACTGTGGATGCATTTTTGAGTTACAAAGTCATACTGATGTCAGTTTTTTGTAACAGCAATATATTTTGTGTAACAGCTCCTGAACATGTCTCCAGACCGAAATCTCCAGTTCATCTGGATAGCTGAAACCTGATGAGCTGATGCTGAACAGTGCAAGGCCATCGCTTTTTTTGAGGTACACAAAATTCCTTCTGAACTTCAACTTGGAAGCTAGTTGCAACAATGTACTTGAGAAATTAAAATAGTGTGATACCACAGACCGACTATTTTTTTTCTAAAAAATAAGATTGCTTTTTCACACATGGTAATTACTACCTGATAACTATACACAAGCCATTTTAATGCCACAACACCACATTTTAACATCATGATAAAAATAGTAAGTCCTGTTTTTGTGTCATAGCAACAAGAAATTTAAGTAATATCACAATTTTTTTTTCCTTTATTGAGAGAGCAAACATTTCTGATAAGGTTTTAAAACTGCATGACTGTATGTGCATACCCAAATGTAGTTACGTACTTCAAAACAAAAAGGAAGAAAATCTTCAAAACAAAGAGAAAGAAAATATAAGGTCATGTGAAAAAGATTTTACTGTCCTTCAGTCATAGACATGATATTCAAAGTGGCAATATTTCCTCTGCTTTTTTATGGAAAACACAGGTCACTAGCTGCTAGACCAGGAAAGTTCTCAAACATAAGGACCAAGCTCATAGGTCATTATTGATGGTGTTTTAACTGTACTACCTATTGTTTTCCTCTTCCATGGGAAACTGTCCAGGAAAATGTCACTAACACTCTCACAAATGCTAAAACACACAAAAAGTTTAGAAGCTGGCAAATATCTGGGCCACTGCTTGTCCTAGAAAGAATCAAACACAAGATACTTACTAAAGTTCCCATGACAATGTAAAATAAACAAACAAGTGAAAAACAGGCGACCAAATTTCTATACACAGTGGCCTGAGGCATCATCTTTTCTTCTTCCCAAATCCCCTGGAAGAATAAATTTCATTCCTTAATAATAATCAAGAACTAATAGACTAAGGCATTCTTTAGTGAGCAGGTTCCTTAGATCAGTCCTTAGAGGGAAACTTTATTGAATTTATCCCCTGTCTAGAGTAGTGGTAGAATGAAAGTAGGTGTGTACTGTACATGTATGTATATATATATATATATATACCCATGTACATTTATACTTGCTAAGGAAAATAAATACTCTTCCATATATACTTCAAACTTTTAGAAGAAAGCCAGGAGGATTTTAGTAAATATTTAGTACTGTTCTGTTTGCAAAGCTGAAATTCAGCTCATTCTACTACATAAATCTCCAAGAATGGTGTTAGAAATCTCTAAAAGACGTATCTGCAACTCTTGGCTTGCAAAGTCAAAGTCACAAATTAATCTAATGGCATAGGTTAACCCTTAAAATTAGTAACAATATATGCAATCACTCTCTTGTTTCTAACAGGAAACACTGAACAGTGTAATATACATCATGTCAGTAGACATGTCATAAGCATTTCAGGAACTTATTTCATCAAATGGTGAATAAATCACAATTCTTTCAGCAACTCAATGCTTCTGTGTTTGACCTTAACCAAAACAAGAAGGCAAAAATCAAACTTTTGAATTAACAGATGTTTTAATACTTTTTTAAATGACCCATTTAGTTTGAATTGTGATCAAAGTCTACAGAGAGCTTTTCATAATCCCACATGATTTATGGAAGGCTTTGCGATTAAGTCACTCTGCCTTAAAACACAGTTAGTTCATTATGTTTGAGAAATGATCTGACACACCACAGATGTAGGTGTATAAAGAAGGCTTACAACTGTGAGTTGGTTGGAACAGATTCCTGCAATGTTCTATCCAAATCAGGATCTCATTAGAGGGTTAAAAATTTATTTATGGAGGAATTCCACATTTGCATATGTGAGAAGCTCTTAAATATACATGTAACGCCATCCCAAACAAGGTGTAAACTAGAGATCACTGATAGTCATGAACAGAAGTATTCTGTATCATTTTACTTCTTATGACAACTTGACTTTTACTTTAACGTGAAATAACCAAATTACATGTGGGATCATCAGTTTTTCTCAAATGTAGTATCTCTATGTGTTCTCTTAAATATATCTTTTATAGCCATGCAGAATTTCTCCTCCCAATCTATCTTGTTTCATTTATTTTTTTCTTATAGGTGGAAATGTCAATGGCAGCTTGATGAACGGACATTGAGCTGTGATGAGATTTCTGTGCTCCATTGCTTTCTGTGTCCAATCTTGGTGTTTTCCACTGTGAGGATGAGACCCAGGGACTTAGCTGTGTTTTAGTAATGCTAGCGTGGCTGTAGTTCACAGTTTACAAGAGACTGCTGTGGATCCTGTGCTCTGAGTAGCACAGAGCAGTTCAGTGTGTGACAGAGTGCAAAAAGCAGTTAATTGGGACCCTCAAATGAGACTGTAGAGCTAGATGATTGAGGTAACAGGCTTAATATCTAAGAAACCAACTGTGGAAAAAGCAAGGTAAAAATTGAATAGGAATTTTACTGTGGCAGAGCTGTGACTTCTGAAAGCATCTACAATGAGATCCAGATTTGAGTGCAAAACAAATTAAAGTCTCAGAGGAGAATGCCAGTAACTAAGATTTAATATTAGACAGAGATTATTAGATGCACTGAAGTAAACTAGTTACTGAAGTGTACTGAATAGAGGATGTGAGAGACTTTTTCTTTAAGAAATAGGAGCAACAACTTTGTAAAGAAGGGATGTAGAACCTGAGGAAAAAAATTTCCTTGAGAATGAAGACAGGAAGGAAGTCCTGCAATGGAAAGGTTTCATGTTGGTGAAAACTGTGTCTGGACTGTAGCAAACAAAATATCAACACCAAAAAGTGAGAAAAAACAGGTCAATATGTTATCATGCTAAAAGAAAATTGGATATAATGATTCTTCTGGATTTAACTTTGAGTTCCTACCACCTTTAGATGATGATGCTTTTGGTTGAGGTAACAGAATCATCCATCTGCTTGCAGTTGTGTGTATTATATAAAGGAATCATCCAGATCTCAGTGGGTGTTTTTGGGTCTATATATCACTGGCGTCTGACAGCATTCTTGTAGGCTGATTTTGTCCTCTTGCTGAATCAGCCTAATGCTTTGGATAACAAAAATAATTTTTTCTAGGAGATACCTCATCTGAGAAATCACTAGTGGTACTAGCTAATTAGGATTACAGAATGGCTACCTTCTATCACAGAGAAATGATCAGAAAAATTCAGTGGTGATTCTAGTGTAGCTGGGGAGGCTTTTCCCAGGAGATGAATTGACAGAATGAAGCCTCATGCCATTTTAAAGGCCCAGGTGAGATTTGACATCTAATATCATGCTCCATTTTTGTCAACATACTAAGGAAAAATGAACTGAAATCATATCTGAGGATGTAGAGTTTTTTAAGGAGATGAAGAATATTAATCTCAGGATAAGAGATTAATCCAGCAAAAATTAAACATGAGGGAAGATATTACTCTATGAGTATGCCATGGTGGCAGGCAGGTGAGAGAGAACTGGTGTTTAAGATAAAAGATCTGAATGCCATGGGAACAGGTGACTATCAACCACTATGTGTAAGTTGAAGTTGGAATGAGAAGACAGGTTCTAACTCTCAGAGCACAGTTCTGGGCCAATCTTCCAGGAGCAAGTACTGAGGGCAATTCACCCCCAAAATGCTTTAAAGATAGAACTTGGAGGGTTTCTGAAAGTGATTTCAATTTGATTTGTCTGCAGGGAGCTGACCTAAGAGGTCTCTGGCAGCCCTGTGAACAGACCATATACCTTTATCTCTTCCTTCAAACCCTTTTGGAGAACTAATTTATTCTAGTCAATCTTCCCTGTATTACTTACCACTATTCTCTCTCTGCAGTTTCCCATGCATCCCATGCTTTGTCTTCGTTTCTTTTATATGGCATGTTATTATGAACTCCACAGCACATTGAAGTTATTTTTCATACAATGGCACTTATGTTCATAGTACTATATAGATGATTGATTAATTAATTAATAGTACCATCTGGACTATCAAGCAGTAACAAATATATAATCATCAGACTTTTACAAAATATTCTTACTTGGAAGGGATCCACAAGGCTCATTGAGTCCAGCTCTTAAAAGAATGGCCTGTACAGGGATCAAACCCAAGATCTTGGGGTTACTAGCACCATGCCCTAACAATTTAGCTAATCCTCCTTTCATTTCAGACTTCTAGACACTATTCCATTAACTCTAAGTTTTCAAAATATAATTAAATTTTAAAATTTCCTCAAAAAAAGAAAAGGTATTCTGAATGGAATGAAAATCTTATACTACTTTTGTATATGAATTATTATATGCATAATATAAACGACTATATATAATGCAGATGAAGTCTATATATAAAATAATTATTAAGTAAAATAATCCAAAATAATTGAAATAATTGGCCAAAGCCAATGACCTTTAGAGGAAATCAAGTGGGTTATAACCTGGAAGTGCACACTTATCTAATGCCTATGGTACTAGCAAAAAACTCACTCACTCACTGTTATTGTTTATAGTGCCGAGAGGGATTATTCTGACTTTCATTATCATCTGCATAATATTTCTCCTCGGTTTTGGAGTAGTCTGTTGTCTAACAGTGAAGGGCAAACACTATTTTGATGTCTCTGAAAATAGGTGTATTGGCCTGTTTTTCCCTGTCCTTCTGTGTCACATCCTTCCCTGATGTTGAGTAATTTAAGCAGTATTGACAGGGCAGCAGCACTGTAAAGTGCTATTCATGCCCAAGAGCCCCAAAAGCAATTTTCCAAAGAACCTTTAAAAAGCAGCAAGAGTTGAATGAATAACCTAAAAATCAGAATTCTTGACACATTATTAGTAGTCATTCATTGAAGCAAATTTAATTGCTTCATGCAAATTTGTTTTAAAGAGGGTAAGGGTGGCTAGGTACTACCTCTCCAGTCACAGTAGTCACACTGATGAGCTACACATACTGTTCCCCTGACCTGTCTGTCGTTTCTGTAATCATAACAATTAGAGAGTCACTAAACTAAAACCTAATTTCCTCAAATAGAGTTTATGAATGAAATTTCAATGAATGTTAATGACAGAAAGAATAAACATAAAGTTTATTCCATTTCTGTGATCATTTGGGACAAAATGAAGACTGACACTGTTGCCAAAATTCTTAAATGCCCCGAGTTTTGAACTGATTTTAAATAATAAATGAATTAATGAGTATGCTTTTAAATTAAATTAAAAAAAAAAAATAGCAGGGATATGTAATACCATAACTGATACGGTTTTGTCTAACAAAAAGTGTATTTTTTCTCTATATAACAGACATATTAGATTGACTTGACAACATTTGGGATTGAAAATCTTGTCACACAGTAGTGTGAATTGCAAGATGGCACATCCTCTTGCAAAGGAAATTTTCCTGATTGAAAGCTATTTAAAAGTCATCACTTGAACCACAATGTCTAATGTTGCCACTAAATAATTTATTGAGTATTTCAGAATAATTTTCTCTGCAATGCTATAATAGGTATAATTTATTCAGAAGCCTACTTCTAGGAATCATTATTAATCTAATTCTTATAAATGTTATCTTAGTTTAAGAAATGATAATGAAAAAGGTACTTTACAAATTGCTACTGAGCAGCACCTTTTCCATTTATTGATGAAGTAGCTTTGTTTCATAGAAAAATTTTCTAAAGTTCTCAATAAGTTTTCCTGTCAAAGATATTGAGAAAAAGATCAGCTCTGCTGCCAGTTTAATGTAACATATTTTTCTGCTATTTAGCTTACACTTTTCAGAAGAAACAGAAACTTATCAGGTAGCTGAACTGATAAAACTGGAGGAGAAAGGAGAAAAACCTGTCTATATATCACAATAACTGGACTGAATATTTCTTTGTGGTATACAGAAACCCTTGATGAAGTGATTAATATATTTCTTTTAAGTTTCCATTTTTTTTTTTTACATTTACTACAATCTCATATGTTTCTGTATAGTTGAATGTATATTCTTCAGTCTTTGTTAGGCAATTCCTAGGGCTGATACAATGACTAGAAACACAGGTTCAGGCTTATCACTGTCTTTCAGCAGTACAAAAGCAGCAAACTTGCCAAAACTTGACACAAACTAAGTTTTTGTCTGTCAGTGTAGATGGTTTCAGAGTAACTTTGTGTCACTGCAAAAAAATAAAGAACCAAAACTTGCCAGTGAATTTATCTTCCGGTTACAAATTAAACTTGAAAAGAAAAAGGTGGAGAAAGGCAGCTAGCTTCACCCCTGTGGGTAAAGCCTGAGCTACTGCCATTGATTTTAATGTCTGAAAGAAAGTTGATGTCAGGTTGTTGCTATAGCAAGAAGACATTACAGACCTGGTAGAATTCCATCCCACTAACAATTTTCTCCATGGACCAAGATTTTGGAGCCTTTTATTCTCTGAAAATGGGTATATGAATCATATTTCATTCAAGAGATATGTTCAAGTTTTTACCAAAGATCTCAGTTTCTTATGTTGGGGAGTTCACCACCCTCTTCTTCAGCTCAGAAGTCAGTGAAACTTGACATTTTGCTTTACAACTTAGTCTTACAATTTTAGATCCTAGAGTGATTTACAAGTGTGAATTTACTGCTTACACATCCTTGCAGTAGATATCATTTATGACTATATACTGAGAATCATTTCTTATAATGATACCAGTATGATACTGGATTAAATTAAATCTGATCTTCACCTTTGAATGTCCTTTCTAAGCAAAGATGAAGGCCATCTTTACTCCTCTATCTGGATATTTTTCAAAATATATTTCGAAAAAAAGAAATCATGTCCTTCATTTCTTGGCTTTATATCTCTCACGTGATTTAGACACAGACAGTCTTTGGTGGGGAAAGCTATGATCTGAAGAATTTTGTGCAATATTTCCAGTAGTGCACGAAGCAGCACCTATCTTATAATAGTTTCTGCAGAAGGGACTCTTGTGCTGATCTCTGTGGCTCTTCTGAAGAGAAAACTGCTCCTGCTTATTAAACAGTAGGGACTTTTTCATGTGAAACAGGATCTGACCCAATCTGTCACTTGAAAAAACCGCCATAGCAAAATGGAAGGCCCAGCTTGCCTGTCCATATTTAACATCTTCTCTTGCATATGTTCTCTGCCAGGTCCTCCAGATGAATATTTTGGGTTGCCTATGTTGCTACTGTTGAAAAATATGCAGCCAATGCACTCAATCTGCTGTATCAAGTATCATGCAAAAATGAAAATAGTTGAAGTATTTATGACCAGGCAGAGCCCTTGGGATATTTTCCTGGTCAGAACGTGAATTATTTGCTGATATTGTAACATTTTATTTATGATGAGTTTGCTGTTTTCTTTTTCAATATATTATTCTTTATATTGAGTTTATATTTACACATCTTGATGTAGACCCTCTAAAATTCTTCCATTTGCCAAAATTTTGCTATGTGGTGGGGAAATTCTGAGTTGCTTGATGAATTGCATAAGGTACAGAAACTTAAAGGTGATGTTATTCAGACTGTTCTTGCCAAACTTGGACAAGGAATAATTTGGGTTTCCTGATGTTACCATGCTGATCATTTCATGTTGATTTTTTTCTTTAATATTCTTCTTGCATATGCAAAGGAATTATTATTTCTTTTAATGTTTCCATATTGTTTTCAAGAGACAACACCTTTTTTATTTTAAAATAAATCCCTAAAAACCAGCAATGTATTTTATGGATATAAAGTTAGCAGAGAGGGAAGGGCAGCTGTCAACCTACACCTGTACTCAGTATGGCAGGTGTTCTATATCACTTGGTGGTGACAATGCTGGTTTTTTTAATACAGGCCCATTATTTCCATGTCAGGGCCTGAGTCCAGTGTAGGTAATGGAACTCCACTGACCTACTAAAAATCTAATGTAATACATTCAGTCTACAATAGAAATTTGCTCCTCATTTTAGAAATTTCTTTATTCTGTCGTTTTCTATTTAAATATATTTTTTTATTAATTAACTCCCATATTCTCCCTACAACTTATCCAAAAAATAATCCATATAAGAAGTTCATATTTAGTTTAGGTGTGGCTGGAAAGAATAGTATTTAGTTTTGTTTTCCCTACACTTGTGAACTTACAACTGCCAACTACTCACATTTTGCAATGGCTTTATTTGCTCTGCCAGTTTTAAAGATCTGTACATTCTTCTGTTTATGCTACCATATCTGCATTTGAAATCACTGCCATCTGCCTTTTGACTTTTTCTTAATCTCATTGATTTCTATGCTACTTTCTGACACTTAGATTTTATGAGTATTAATAAAGATTTTACTCTTTCTATCTATTCCTGAAATATGTTCTGATTTTTTCATTACACATGTTCTGTACAATAGTTGACTGCAATCATCTTTCTTGAACTCATTACATATTCTCTGCAAATGTGCCTTTTAAATTTTAATATCTTCAGCTCCTGTCTTTCCCAGATAAAATCTGATGATGAACTATGCAACTGTATGAGTGCTATATAGGATAATTCAGAATGCATTTTCAATACTGCTTCCTCATGTAGACCATACAGCATTCTCATTTCATTACAACATCAATGTGTTTTCTTTTCTCCGATAATTTTATTGCTGCATGGGATGAAAAGGAGTGACTATATTCCCAAACAGACCTTCAGTCACATTTAGCAACTCAAAAAATACTCTTTTCAAATGTCAAGGCATTATTTGACAACAATATAGTATATTACACATAAACACCCTACAAATGATAGCAAAGCATGTATTGCATGTACTGTTTTTGTGGAGAGTACATTGTAGAGACAGAAGTACACACAGCTTACCTTTAAATCAGACCCTCTACCAGTAATACTCTAAAACAAACAAACAAATTTCTTCATTGAAATTTCTACTGTCTAACATAACTTTGATAACCAAAATCCTGTTTATAGCTTAATTAAAATCTGGGCTCAAAGAAGTCTCTGAGAGAGTAGAATATCTCCACATATACCTTGAGTAGAATTCTTAATACATTCCTTAGATGCATTTTTAGTCCCCATCTCAGGAGCCCACAAAACACACAAACATGCCTGCGAGTGAATTTTAACCAGCAGTGCATTTTATTTCACCTTTTCAAAATGATACCTTTCTTTTTGTTCAAACGTTTTTGTTTCATTTGCATTGCATGACTGCTAGGCTTCCAAATCTTTTTAATAGCCTATAGGAGGGACTTATCAGTACTTCTAGGAGCAGATCCAATACTGACTGATACTGAAATTAGTGACTCAATCAATCTGAAAGATGATAACTTCTGTCCCTGATCAGAGTTCAAACTCTGCTCTTGTTCCATCAATCGCATGGACCTCCCATCTTCACAAAGTTCCATAGTTGAATATTAAGTAGACAAAAGAGAATCCATATCAAAATATAGTAAGAAAATTATTCAATATATTTATTGCCTCTGTTTTTTCCCCAAGTAACTCCTGGTTTACCTTAAAGCTCTATTGCTAGCATAATTTAACTTTTCTTTGCAGTATTATCTTTCATGTACAAAACCCATTATGTGCATATTCATGAGAACTTCAAGTAATTTATCCCTACCATATAATACTTATTTTGCACTCAAAAATTTCTGATTTAGGCTAAGTCTCAGTTTTCTCCTTATATAGTTCTATTGATTATTGTGGTTTTGCAGCAAAGTATCTCTATCAGCTCAACACACCACATATTATCATAGAGAAAATGATGAAATAGAGCAAGAAGAAATAAAATATAGAAATAAAAATCCAGATGATAAAATCTTTCAGTAATCATGGCCAATATGTACCTATTGGTTATTATATTACTCTAGATATTAAATATAAAGTAGACCCTAACTCTTATCTCAGTTGTAGCTATAGTGGGAAATCATATGACTGATCTACAACATTGGTTAGTTAATATAAAAATGTATCATTATAGATTTTAGGCCTTATTTGATGCTGTTTATTATTGAAGGAGACAAATGATGGTAGATAAAGAGTTTTACTTTAGCTGTATATCTTTCCACATCACCAAAACAAAGTCATTATGATGTGGCTAGAGCTTCCAGGTTGTTCATCCTACATGTTTGGCAATGGTTACTTATCAGTATCAATGCCTTGACCTTGTTTTCCCTACACAGAACTAGGAACAACTCTGCATTTGACACTAGAGAGCTATTCTAAACCCCAGTGTGATACAGTGGAGCCCAAACATGACAGTTGCTGGGCTAAAATACTCATTCCGTATATTGAGCATGGATTCAAAGTGTTGCCATCATCTAGTTAGAGCCATAGGAAAAAAACAACAACTTTAGGTCTCCCAGTGATCAATGCAAGATAATATATGTGTGTGTCATTGAAGCACCATGTCTCGCTAGGGGAATATTCTGAGCAGCAGATTAATGTGGGTGATATGAATAATCTTCTGAGGTATCATTTCCTTGGACAAAATTAATTTGTTCACAGATAAGAACTTTGTGCCATTTTTGATATACTTGAAAATTTTACCTGGTCTTTATTTTCCATAGTGGGACAGGTCTCCTGCAAATTCCGTGTTTTATAAGGATATAATAGGTTTAGATATCTGTGTTAGGGTGACTTTAAATGAAACACAGAGGGAGAAGAAGAAATAAAGGGTCTACACACAAACTAGGAGAGAAAATTAATTTGGCTAAGCAGATAGATTTTTGGGATCCTAAGTTAACTGAAAGAACTGCAATGGATTATCAGATACACCAATGGATTCATGGATAACACATGGTGCTTCTAGAGGCATAACTGTAAGCCAAGTGCAATCACCAAAGGAAATCAACTTGGCTGTGTGTTTAGAGAACTAAATCCTACCTCAGCTGTCTGCCTTTCCATGTTAGTGAGAAGTGCTCTGAAATTGCTGTTGTTTAGGCAAAAGAGCTTAGTGTTGTCTGAGATACTTGTTAATCTGTGTGAGTTTTTTTCATTTTTACAATCCTTCATGGGAAATATTCAGGTTACCTTACAGAAGCTTGTGGCATCAGATAAGCATTTGTCATTGTTTTCTCAGGGGGAAAGTCCAAACTTAGGACTTATCCATTATTGTAAAATATTGAAGCTAAGAAGATTATTAAGGGACTGGAACAAATTTTGTACAATGAGATCAATGAGATCCTGAGAGAGCTGGAATTTTTTAGCCTGGGTACCAAAAGCTTAGGGAGGGGCAGCAGTTCTTTTCCAAATGTAATTATATACATACATCATGAGAGGATCTGAAGAAGAGGGAGCCAGACTTGCCCCAGTATGAGAGGACAAGAGATAACAGCACAAACTGAAAAACGTGAAACTCTGTCTGAAAACATAGAACACTTTTTTTTTTTGCTTTGGAAGTCATCCAACAGTGTAAGAGACTTCCTGATAGGCTGTGAAGTCTCCATCTGTGGAGATATTCAAAATCTAGCTAGATGTGGTCCTTGGCAACCAGTTTTAGCTGTCCTTACCTGAAGAGGGAGTGGGACTAAATGTTCTTAACTGGTTTCTTCCATACTCAAATATTCTGTCATTCTGTAATGTGTGCCATGCTGTGTCATCACAGTGGCATCAAATTGTCAGCAGGGAATCAAATTACAGTAAAGTCTATATTTGGGCCACAGAATACAGTGGCCACTAGAGACCTATCCCTAGACAACAGGTAGATCCTATAAGCCAGGGAGGTTGGGTTCAAGGATCTAAATGCTTCTGTCATGCAGGCTTCTGGGTCTTTAGCTTCCATCATGATGGCTCAGGGCATCCTGCTTGCTCAGCAGCTGCTGTGCCAGAGGGATGTAGGTATCCTGCAGAGCCTCTGTCATGACTGACAGAGTTGTGTGGGTGCACCAGTTCTTTTAGGGCACCTCAGCACTACAAGTATTTTCTACATCTATAGGACCTGAATCTACCTCTTGGCTATACTGAATGTACTGACTAGACTATCACTGATTTTGATGGGTTCTTAAACCTCCCTCATCTATCCTGTCTTACTAGGATGTCTAATAGGGATATTTAAATTTAGACCTCCTATTACAAACACACCCTCTTCCTGTTCTCTGCATTGGTATGCTAATGTTGTTAAGCTATCTAATTTCCTAGAAGACTGTAAAAAAGTGTAATTAAAGCCATAGTTTATGGAAATCTGCAACTGGAAAGAGAGCAGAAACTGGAGAGTTCATCTGGGAAACAAGTTATATGATGAGCATTTAATAGTAGACTTGAATTTATTTGCTCAGGGAAAATAACTTTTTTCCTTTCTTTTTTAATAAGTACAGTCGATTCCTGATAGGTGCAGATAACTGGGCACCCTCCGATACAAATGTTTTTGTTGAAATTGAAAGCCATAATGAATAATAATAATCACAACAATAAGAAGAACAACCATCATTATCAACATCTGTAAAGAAATAGAATATGCCAACACAAGCTGATGGAAAATTAAAGGAGTAGTTCTTGAATATGCCCTGAGTTTTAAATAATTTATATTTAGAATTTTTAAATGTGTGCTGTATAAAATGTATCAGGAAAACTGTTACAGTGGCCTGTGAGATTACTGAATCAGATCACACTGCTGCAGATATTTTAAAAAATGATGGTAAATTAACAAGGAAGGCCATTGGCCATTTGTTAAGATTTTCTACCATTTAGAAGTTGACTAGATAACAGAAAAGATGTTCTTTATTTCAAAGCAAATGAAGCCATTAGTTTAAATACAAAGTAATTAATAAGGCCATGTTAGCATCTATTTCAGTCTGTATCTGGGTACATGGAAATTTCTGCATGAAATGTTTAGTACTAAAATTTCCATATAAAAAGTAGTTTGAATAAAGAGCTCTATTATTATATACTCTTCATAGTAATAGTAGTTAATGTTTTTCATTACAACCAAAAGCACCAGTATGGCCTCCTTACTCAGATTTTCTGTCTTCACCTTTGACAGCACATTGTTTAAAATGAAGAACAATGCTTTACCATAATTTAGAAAGAGCTCTCTATCCTAGCCCAAACAGTTTTCTTCCAATTATTCTTATCCATCAAAGAGACTCTGTTTCCACTTCAAACTTACACCTTTAGGGTTACAGATGCTTTGAATAATTAACAAAAGCCAAGTTTAAATGTCTATGAATTCATCTCAGCCATCATTATTCACTAGATATCTGTTTGACTGTGCTTCCAAGACACAGCTACACAATTTTTCTTACACTAGACAATGAAAATTGTACAACATTGGGCTGTCCAAGATAACATAAAATTTTAGCAAGGTCACTATTAACAAAAAGATTATTCTCTGAATGGAGATACCGTGCAAGCATTAGAATTCTTAACCTATTGGGTGAATAATAGTTCAGACATTCAAAACTAGTTTTATACTATTGATTAAAAACTTAAGAAAAAAGATAAAAATAAGCTACTGAATATACACAAACAGATAAAAGGTAAAGTGTTTTTATTAGTTAAAATAATGTTTGCTGTGAATTATTTTCAAGATGGTAACAAGCATTTAACTAAAATTTGCCAAATACAGTTAATGTCACATCTGTTTCAATACTGCAAGATGTTGAAACTCATTCTTTCTTGGAAAATTTCTAATTGGTTTTACAGAATTATTACATGCTTTATGTTTAGTATAAATAATGGTTATATATTTCAGTTAGAAGCTTTAAATAAATAGTTCATGTATTATCATTTACTTACATTTTTTTTGAATTACATAATTGCCAATATCATAGTAGGAGCCTATGCATAGAAAAGTCAATTACCTCAATTAAAGTGATTTGAAACTGAAGAAAATTAGTGGTTTCTTTTTTATCAAATTTTCATTATCAGGCAGAGAAAACCAAGGAAGTGAGTTTTAAGATTTAAACAGCAGCCTTTGAGACTTTGTGGATTTGTGATTTTTCAAGTGACAGAACAAGCCTGATTAAATGGACAGCTTTCTGTGATGATGCAGGGGACTTAGTGGAATATAAATGCTGTTTACTTTGCTTTTAGCACGACATCCAACCTGTTCTCTCATAGTATGCTTAGGACCACATAGATTAAATATTGACTGGATAACTAGGTGGAAAACTGGTTGTACTTCTGGGATTAAAATAGTCAGGGGATCTAAAACCTTGCCTGAGAGCTGGTCATGAGTGTCATCCTTCAGGGACTGATATCATGTTTGATGATATGTAACATGTTTTCGAGTGGCCTGAACCACAGGATGGGATGTTCACAATTCATAGGTTATACCACTGGAGAGCAGATCTTCTATGTGCTGAAAGAGCTGTATAGGCTGGAGAAATAGCCTGGCAGGTATCTCAAAAAGTTCATCAAAGGCCAACTCCTTGGTTGGGAGTTGATGGAACAGAAAGCAACTGCAGGAAATCCTTGTGGAGTGCTGGTAGACAGCAAACAATCCTTGTCAGCAGGCTGCCCCTGAGGTAAGGGAGGGCAGCTGCATACTGGGCTGTATGGACAAGAGAGTAGCCTTTGGCCACATGGAGAGAGGAGCTCATGGCAGAGCAGGTTTTCTGGAAGGATTTGTGACCCTGCAGGGGACCCACACCGGGACAGTCTGTTCCTGAAGAACTGCACCCCATGGAAGGGACTCAAAGTCAAGTAGTTTGTGAAGAATGCAGCCCATGGGAAGGACTCCGGTTGGAGAAACTTGTGGAAGACTCCTGTGAGACTGACCCTATGCTGGAGCAGAGGAAAAGTGTGAGGAGTCCTGAGGAGGAAGGAGCAGCAGAGACAATGCATGATAATGTGACTGCAGACCCCATTCCTGTATTGCTGTGCCTCTGGGAGGGAGAGCTTCAGAATTAAAGTTGAGTCCAGGAAGAAGGGAGCAGTGGGGTAATGATGCTTTTTGAGACTAAGTTTTATCAATATCCTTCCCTGATTTGATGTGCATTAAATTAAACTAATTTCCCCAACTCAAGTCTGTTTTGCCAGTGATAGTAATAGGTGTGATCTCTCCCTGTCCTTATCCCAGCCCATGAGACTTTCATTCTATTTTCTTTCCCCTGCCCAGCCAAAGAGGGGAATGATAGAACAGTTTCGGTGGGCACTGGCATCCAGCCAGGGTCAATACACCACAAAAATCCTTAAGCTTCCTTCTCTGGCTGGAACTGCTCTGAATAGGAGATTGGACTGGACAGTCCTCAGAAGTCCCTTCTTACCTTCATGAGCCTGTGCTTCCATGAAAGCTATTTTTATCTTGTGTACAGTTTGGATGACAAGTGTGACAAGACCAGTGGAATTTAAGTTATAAGTATGAAAACAATCTAGCTGTGTATCAACAGTTTTAAGTTGTTAATTCCTCGAGCGATTCATGAGTTCCTCAACTAGTCTGTTGGCAGGCAGACTGTGGTGTTTAGTTGCCTACTGGAATCAACCCACAACAATTAGATTTTCAGCCTTTAACAAACTTGGTGTGTCTGTGCAACACAATTTCCCACCCTATGTGTAAACACAAATGGAAACATATTGATTAAAAGGAGAAAACCAGTAAGATTATGCATTGTAGAAGGATATTTCTATTACTGAATTCTCCCAAAGGATTATAACATGATGCATAAAATTACACTTCAAATATTCCAAGTGCTTACAGATATTTGTCTGCTCTCACTTGATTCTAAAAGGAAGGGGCTTAGAGAGTAATTTGGCATCATGGGTAAGGTGAACTGACTTCCTAAACACAAGTAACCTCTCTGAGCATTTAGAAATGGTAGAAATTGGAGTGATATTTCAATTTTTTTTTCTCACTTTCACTATTTCCCTTTAGGTTGTGAACTTACTCGAGTGAGTTTACAAGCACTTTATTGTTCTCCAGAGTTTAGATAACTGCTAAAATGCTCGCTTCAGCTTTACATTTAAAACAGGTGTTATAACTCCCTACGGAGTGGTAAAACATTATGCCTTTTCCCCCACTTGAGAATACAGAAGAATTCTTTTAACACCTTTGTTGTTGCTGCTATTCAAACTAATACATTTACTAGTCAAAACCAATAGCTGTCACTTGTAATTAGAAAACAGTGGGGAAAAGAAATCACAAACGGGCATTATGACTTTCTTTGTGTGAATATGCACAAAGGACAATTCTGCACAAAAATTTTACAAATTGACTCAGAAATATTCAAATAATCACATGCTTATGACCCAGCAAAACCACTAATGCTACTTTACAGAGGTAAAAGAGCTTTGGATTCCAACAATACTTCAAAGGTTAGCTTCAGGTCTAATCAATCAGCAAGCCATTAGCACTTCACACTATTCTGATTGCTACAGAAATCTTATTGTGACAAGAAGCCAAGTACACAGACACAATTGCATGAATGAGGAAATTACAAGGATAAAAATACAGCAGCTGAGGGAATAAACAATGTTAGCTTAAAAAACATCACCACCATTAGCCTGAAATGATTGAGTATTGTAAATTAAATATAATTTTCTGCTTCTGTAACTAACTTATACAATGAAGTTAAAAGAAAAGCTTGCAGTGTTTATAGTCTAGCTTGTGATACATTGAAAACATGATGATAATTCAACTTGTGCTTGAGTAAAAGTTAACACATATTCTGACTAAAGAAGAATGCTCTGAATTCATGATTCCAATCACAAGAAAACATTGCAATAAGAATTTCAGAATGACAATACGTTTTAGTAGAGAGAAAGGAATGACAAAAGTCAGATCAAGAAGCAGGGTTGTCACTTCTAGTACCTCTTTGGTCAAAGACACTATCAATGAATTTATCTTTGCATTGATAGTGAAAAAAGAGATGATATGAGGAGTAGAAATTGGCTACTCTTGCAAAAAGCATATTCCACACTACATGAGATACATTTGTGTCACAGGAAAGTGCATTAAGAAATCTGTCAGACACTATTAAATGCTATATATGTTTTTGTCTTCTGTATGTCTGTCAAGGTTGGATGCTTCAAAACTCCCATAATGCAGGACTCAACACACACACAAACCAACAGGTTTATCACCAGGTTAGGTGATAAATTGAAATTAGTCATCTAAGCTTATTCTTCAGGTAGTGAGAGTGACAAACACCTCTAGAAGGCAACTTTTTCTTTCATACTTTTGGGAAAAATAATATTCTGATAATATCAATTAAGTCTAGTGGACTATCTTACAAAAAACTAGTTGGGGAACTAAAATGTTTCTGCATTAATATTATGCACACAATTGATAAAATTTAGATTGTGATTTTAAAAATTTCAAAGTCATCTAAGAGAAGTTTATATTAAAGACAGAACCATAATGTACTAAAAGGAATGAATGTACATTTGTGGGCATTTAATAGACACTATTTGTCATAGCTGGGAATTTTTATTATCCCACTGAAATAAATGGGAAGTCTAATTACACTGGATCTGAATCAGTCCCTTCCATAAGTAATATAGATGCTCTTGTTGTATAGGACTTTTTTTTGCTCAGTGACTCCTATACATGCCTAAATTTTAATAGAAATAACGTGGTCTATAATCTTCATGATTTTACATTAATGTGCACCAGTATCTCTTTGTATAAAAATGTTCTGGCTAGTTTGGGGGCATAATTAATGAATACTTCTCTGTCTTATATTCAGGACCTTGTGTGGACGGACAGTCAAAAACATTCGGTCAGCTCTACTAAGTGGCATTTTACTTGCAAGGTTTTCTCCTTGAAACCAGCGTGACTACTCAATGAGTAAGGAATGGCTACTCAGCATGTGCAGTGAAATGGAATCTGACCTGTGATATATCGCTTCTGATGAAAAAACAGGATATTAAACAAGGTGCATTAGATGACAGTAATACCCAGAATGCTCTTTTAAAATTAGCTTTCTTGAGTGACGGATTATTCTCTGTTGCAGGCTCCAAGATAAAAAGGTCATTTGAAATATATTATCAATTCCTGCTTATGTTTCCCGTTACCTTCACATTTTCATATTCTTGTTATAATCCCCTGCTTTACAATACAGAATCTAAAAAGTAATCTTATTTATTCATCTTTTCCTGCAAGCTGCTGTTTCATTTCCTTTCTTTTTTTTCTTCTCCTTGCTTCTGCATTCCTATTCTTTCCTAGTTGCTAGTCTCACTTAATTAAAATATAAAAATGTCACTCACTTCTTTACAACATCATACTAATTTAATCTACCTCATTCTCCTACTGGCTGCAGGCAAATTCCTTGTCTAAATACCAGTTGAACATTGCATATAAATCTGTGTTCCCATCCCCTCCCCAGCTGCAGTCTTCTGCTCTTTGAAGCTGTAATGGTAAGAGATTGAAGGAGCCTGGAAGGACAGATGGGGTAATGTTCTGGGGATAGCTGGCCAAAGGCAAAGTGCAAGGATTAAAAGAAAAGGGTAGCTTTGCAGCTAGAAGAATAGGATTTGCATGGTGTTGGATAAAATGAAGCAGTTAAGTGGTAGAATCTATTTATTCACTTTTTTTTTTTTTCTTTAGAGAGGGGAAGTATGCAATTACATGAGAAGAGAAAGAAAGCTTATTTTGTTAAGAAATTGCTTTGTAAAACATCCCTCCTTGTTACAGAAATTTGTTTGGAGAATGCAATGATAAATAGCTTTCTACCCCAAGAAGCAAATCAGTGAAGATGGCTTGCTTTAGGCAAACACTGTTACTTCCCCTGCTTGTGACCTGGAAGTGGAGTCAGTGGGCCCCTACTAACAATACATACCCAGTACAAAACATGCAGTACAGAATTTCTGCATGAACAGGGTTGCTGTTCACCTACTGATGCAAAAAGGAGAAGGGCAGCACACACTTACAGTAGTGCAACACCTGTAAAAGCAAAGCAGATCAGGTATTCAGGGGGTGCAGAATGTATCTAGGGTTACACAGTCTCTGTAACAAGAGTGTAGTCATTCAGAGGATATTTTTTTTTTTGTTTGCTTTTATATTTAAAATTACCCTAGAAAGAATTAGAGGCTCTTGTTTTCTTCTCTGTCCCCATTGACCCACTTTCATCTGTTTGCTTCATTTAACTACAGTGTCTTTGTGTAGCAGTCAATAAAGACATGCTTCATCTCGCCTAAATTCAGAGATCTAAAAGCTAGAGGCAGGTAGTTTCCTTAGGCTACCAGTATAATTGTTGCAGAGAAATGGATACCACAAACTGAGTTTGAGCTGCTCTTTGTCAGATACCCACAACAGCCAAGAAAATTGTTTCCTGTTTCTTTCCTTAATAACATCTAGCTGGGATCCAGTTGTATCTTTATACACTGACATTAGAGCAATAAGTATGACATCATTCCTATATTCATTCTTATTTGTTCTATTGTACATAAGAAAAAACATATCACTTGCATAGGAATTGAACCTTAAATTTTCAGATGAGAGGCAGATAATATAGAAATAATTTATTATAATAATTTTGGATTTCCTCATTAAATCACAAGGATGAAGAATAATGAAGTGAAAGTTCTTATATCCAATTCATAAGAATGAAAAAAACTTAAAAGGCATTTGGAGGGTCCAGTCAGAGTCCTAGTATGGAAAACCAACCCTCCTTATCACTTCTTCCTCCCCACATCCCTTCCAATCCCAACTCACCCCACTCCAGGTGTAACTCCTCAAACTGCTTTAAGTAAATGAAGATGGGCACACCCTTTTATGCTCTGTATACTCAGAAGATTACCCTGGGAATCTGAGTTCTGTTATGGGCATCTTAGGAAACTGTATTCATTCCACTTTTGTATGAGGAATATCTTATTGTTAAAGCATATCAGTTGTGTTTCATATATATTCTACTCCATAGTAAGTAAAATGCAGAATAAATTTTTCTTAGAACATGCACAAGAGGCAAAACAGCTACAGAAGTGTAAAGGGGGGTAGGTGCTGAAAGTAAAACTCTGCTTAACCTGCTTGAGAAAGAACAACCTTTTTCTTCCTTTGTCTCATCCTTAGGTGATTTGAGATAAATTGTCCAGACAAGGTGATTGTCAAGGGTTTTCTATTTTTGCTTATCATGCTGTTCATGTTGCATTACTAGAGAGCACCCTGTCTTGGTGATGCATGCTAGCTTTTATAGCCAATCTCTCCTTTGAAACCCTCCAAGGTTCCAGACATATAATCTCTTACCTCAAAACTTTTTGTGTCTTTCTTCTGCAAGAAACGAACAGTTTGTCATGTCTTTTAAACCAAAGAAGTGGATTAAATCAATCAAATCCTTGGGAATGTTAATGTATCTTTTTTAAATCAAATGTTATTTTGTCTCCTTGGCTATAGAATTAACAACTTTTGACTTGTCAAGAAGTAAATCATCCCTCCTCACCCCAGCTGTCTTAACTCATTGTGTACATTTCATTATAAAGTATAATTAGAATTAACATGTATATTTTAAATAAATCTCAATTTTTATAAGTCCACCTATAAAGATACATCTAAAGGTATAAAGTAGCTAAATATAGAAACCTTCCTGCTGGTTCTTGAACACCAGTCAGAAAAGACAATAACTAGTTTCTCTCACATGACAACAGGTCTGCATGATTTACTCCTGTTAGCAGCCTCTGAAACAATATTCTTATAGTAGAAACTCCTACCCGTTGTCTAGAGAGACAGGACAATACTGTATTTCACAATACTAAATGATTAGGTGAAAAAATGATAAATGAAATTCAGTGTAGGCAAGTGAGAAGCAATGCACATGGAGAAAAATGTATCTGTAATGATAGACTTTAAATTACTTAAAATAACTCAGAAAAAAACAGGACCTTAGGCAGTTTTCTGAAAAGCTTATCACATGCTTCACAATGGTCAGAAAAGCAAACATACTGTTTAGGAACATTTCAAAAGGAATGAGAAACAAATGGAGCAATCATTATTCCACTGAGAATCCATGATGTGCCTTTAACTTAAAAAGTTCTGCAAGTTCTGATCTTCCTTTATCTAAAAGAAACAAAGAATTCAGGCAGAGGGAAGTAGAGCAAAGGTTATTAAAGGTTTGAAGCAACCTCCTATTATAAAGTGAGGACTACTTATAAAATGGACCAGACTTCAGATTAGAAAGACTAAAGGAAGATAACATAATATTTTGTACCATTGTAAATAATGTGGGACTTTATTTTCCTCATTTATTTAACTCTGGAATTCATTGCCACAGGGTGCTGTAAAAGCAGAGGTGTAAAGACAGACAAAGCAGTCTACAACACTTCAGAATGGAAACAGAGATGAAGGGAAGGACAATGGAAGTTCATAAAAGCATATATTGCATGGAGAAAGTAAACTGGGAACAGTTTTCATTGTGTCTCCATTATTAAACTCTGGATCTTATTGCCACAAGTCTCATGGAGGTCAAACGGGTTCAAAAAGAAATTCATAAAGTTGAGCTTCACCGAAGAACATTTAACATTATGGTTCAACTACCACCTCTGGTTAGAGGTACTAAATTACACTTCTCTAGAAATTATCATTCTGTACAGGCCATGCTTCTTGTACTCTTCCCCAGGAATACTTTTTTAGTCACTGTCAGAGGGAGAACACTGAGACAGACTGATATTTTGTTCTTGTGCTCCAATGATTGTTTTAACTAATCTTAGAACTCTGGGAGCCAGAACTGCTGTCCCACATATTTATTTACTCTCAGATCAGGGAAGTGTGCAAGTGAGACCGGCATAGGCTGTTTTTATGTCTGTATTCTTTGCCATTGTTACGGTCCTGTTATTAAAATTATTAGAAATTATTAGAATTGCCTCTGCCCGAATTAGGGTGCAAATGAGACCATATGTCAAAATGATTTTATCTGATAGTAAATATAAGACAGAGAGAGAGAGAAAGAAAGAAAGAAAAAGAAAATAGATGGGGGAACAGAAAGATAGTGACAGAGAGATTAAAGAAAATATCACCACTCTGTGGATCCCACTGGTGTCCTGATGATCTTCTCCATCTGGTCTTCTTGGTGGTGAGGGTGCCCCCAAAAAACTTAGAGTCCACTAAGTGGACTATGGTAGGCTATGGTGATGGTGGGGTGGGCTATGGCAATTGTACCTTTATACAGTTTTTGTTACAATGGGCACAACTCCTTCATAACAATTTTTAAGGCGTGAACCATTTCAGTCTCTGACAGCCATTAAGCACAGCTAGAATATGCAATCAGGCCTTTTCTCCCTGATGACTTGCATGGATCATGTTACACTTAATAAAAGGGACAGCTTGGCTTATCTTAAAAGCTTTGTGGTTTTTCTTATTCTGAAATTATTATATTTAGGAAACTTAGATCATGAAACATTTTTACTTATCTACAGATTTTATAAATGAAGTCTGTCTTACTTCTCCCCTTTTATTTTGGCAATAGGGAAAAGGCAGAAAATGTCCTTAGAAAAGAGATTATTTCATTTCAAGGCATGAACCTGTTACTGGACACAGTTTTGAAGTATAGTCATTGGCACTTAGCCTCAAAAATATTTGTTTAAGAAAGCATCAGGGTTGGATGCAAGCTGAGAAGTTATCAAAACAAGTGAAGTAAATTAAATGTTCCACATCTATGATGCTAAATAAAAAAAAAAAAAAATTTAAAAAGTGACAATTATTATTAAACATTGGGCACTTTATTTCAGGCCTTTATAGGTCATGCAGTCAGTAAATATACAATTTAAGGCACACGATATGTGCCTCTTAACAAAGGCCTGTGCTTTCGCAGTGTAATGAGTTTTAAGAATAATGCAGAAATCTCTACAAAGTTAAAATGGCGAGGCAAGTTCTTGCAATAGTATAGTATAATAAAATGCAATGAAGTTGCAGGTCACAGTGAAGTAACAATGTTTCTGCTATCCATCTCCTTTGTTGTTAGGCTAATATTACTTTAACTGCTGATATTCACAGTATTTATAATTTAGATGTAATTTAAATAGATAAAGTGCCAGAAAAAATCCATGATGTGTTGCAGATCATGATTGATATGATGCACTTTTCATTTGAATACATTTGTATGTGAACAGTCATCCAAATATATCTATTATAACTCCAGCAGTATGACAGAATCATCATTTCTTAAAATCTCTATTACTAGACTGTAAGTGGACTGTTAAACTTTGGCTCAAGGGCACAATAACCCTCACATCAGCATAATTTAATCATAAGTTAATGGAAAGTTAAATTCAATGTTCAAGACAGTGTAATTCTTTCCTGTTTCATATATTCCATGCCTATAGATTTTCCAAAATGGATAAGATTTTCGTATTGAAATGCCTTTCCAGACAAAAATACTTTAATGCATTTTTATTCTCCTATTTTTTGATGGAAAGGGAATTAACTTATTTCTTGTCTATCTGCCTCAAGAATGATGTTTTCTTTCTTCTGGAAAATATTTTGTGATACACAACTTTCAAGAAACTGAAGTATATATTCAGCTTTACTGGGTACTCTGACAATAGTTCCCTTTAAATGACAAAAGCTTTTTCTGGGATGCTGTTGACAACTGTATAAAATATGCTAGTTGGCCTACAAAAGACTGTGGACATTTATTTATAAAGGGAAGTGACCTAACAGAAGTTCATAAATATCCTTTTGCTTGATATATGAATCTTCCCCAAAGATTTTCTCTGACATGTTATCACCAAGGGGCACAGAGTGAAACAAGGACATGCCATGTGGGAAGACAGAGCAAAGACTGTACATCATCCTGATAATGTAGATTGAGGTAGATCATAGCTGCTCCACACATTTTAGGGCATGTCTGATGAATACTGAAACATTGCCCCATTTTCTGGGGACAACTGAAGCATACAGAAGCTTTCCCAGCACATCTTCCTTCCTGTTTTTATTCTCTATGTCAGCAGTAATAAAGTAGCTGTGTACAGGCAATAAACAGCCTCCACTTGTGGCTGAAGAGATTATGCCAGGCAGGTGAGCACTAGAAAGCTTTGCTGTGCTAACCTGATGTAAACCAAGTTAAATTAAGAGGGTGATTGGGACCAATATCTCTGTGACACTCAGTGGGGTTGATATGAAGAAAGTAATGATGGTTTTGTTGCAGTGGCCCTATTAAAATATTGTTTATGTTGCTTGAAAAGTGACTTAATTTCTTCAAATTGTGGCACAGTGTAAACTGACCCTATTCTTTCAAAAATTCTCTCTCTAAAATTTCCTCTTCTATGTCCATCAATGATATTATCATAGCTTTCATCAAAGACACTAAGTTCATACTTAATATGTCCATTCAGAAAAAGGTAGAACACAGATTCTCATCTTTAGCCTTTTTTTCCAGGCTCTTCTAAATTTTCTTTTTCACTGAGTGATTGTTTGACCTCTTGTGATTTCCTTTTATCCTTAAAACCAGCTGGGTAATCAGCACTGATGGAGTGGCCTTGCATGAGTCTGATTTAGATTATGCATCTGAGTGTGGAAATTAAATATAACTTAATGGAGTTAGACCACTAATAATATCTGCTTAAATAAGAAGTCAGGGGATCTAAGCTCTTTGCAATTATTTTTTTTTCCTTTAAATAATGCAGTTTATTAATTTAAAATATGTTAATTCATACATATATTACCTGATAATCCAAATGCATCTCCAAAGTTTAAAAGATCTAGGCAATCCTAGAGTATTTGGATGGAATGCTGTCACCATATTGCCTTGTCAAATACGGTGTTTTTCAGTGAATCTATTAGTTGATACCTAATATTATCTTGTTATGCATTGACCATATTTATTACTACAGTTGATATGAAAAAGAAACAATCAATCAATTTTGGTGCAATACAAATGGAATTGTAGCACAAATGTAGTCAATTTTATTGGCTTTTTTTGTTATATATTCAGATCTTAAGAGTTTTGGAGTTATCATTTAAATCACAGGACAGAAAGGTACTGAATGACTGAGAAAGAAAAAGTCATATTGACTAAAATGTTTGGAGTTTAGCTAATACCTAGCACTTTACTTCTAGTAGTCTATACCTTTGCCTGACATAAAATCTTTAACAAAATATCAACAATGGAGCATCTTCAACTAAAGAATGATCCTGAACGTTTTTGAGAGGTTTAGTATTATATTCTCCAAAGCCAAAGAAGAAAAAACTTCCCTTTCTTATCATTTATAAATAGGAAAAATAATTCAGAAATAATGTCTTCATGGAAAAAATAAACAAACAAAAAATCCAAACAGAAAACCAAATTATTGTCACCAGATTGGTCCATGAAGAACATTGCTTCATTGGTTTTGTGTCATAGTGTGGCAGACAACAAAACAGGCTTTGAAAGGGGAATTCATTAAAGCAATGCAACGCAGAAACTGGGCTAAGAGCAATTGGATTCCCAGGTTAAAAGAGCCAAATCAATCTTCTATCTTTCTTTATAAAACACCTGATCTTGTATGATTAATTCTAATTAATAAGTATATGTGTGAAATGTTGTGGAAATATTGTTAAATTAGGGTTGTTTACTGAAATTTCTGAATGAATGTGAAACTTATTAAAGATTAAAAGGTTGCCATGAAAAGAGAATGTAAAGCAGGGAGGTATGAGTACTGCATTCCTCAGCTCGTGTTGCTGCCAGGAAAAATGGTTTCCATTACTGACATTTCACAAAGATACAAGTTCAAGGACATTGCCAAGGAGTAAGATATCGAGTGAGAAAAGTTAGATGTTATTGATCCAATAAAACTGAGCAAAAATTAGTCAAGAAAATTTAAAATCACTTTAATACTGAAATTTGAAATTTTAATGAATTTGAATGAATACTGAAATTTAAAATACACTTTAATACTGAAAGAATTAATTTGTCAGAAGTTTCTTTAGTAATGATATCCTAACACATGTGAGGATCATAATAATTCCTTAAAAGACCCTATTGAAACTTCACTGGTAATAATGTACACCTTACACGTGTTCAAGGCCAATGAGTTCGGAATGCAATTGTGAATAATGCCTTTTAGCTGCATCAGAGAGGGAATTTAGTTTCTTCCCTCCAGTGGTGAAGGTAAGCGAACTTGCTCTACTTCTACAAAAGGTAACTGGGCTTTTCTTACACCACATAGCAAGAGGTCAGTCACACAATCACTCATGGGGTCTGCCCACACATAGGCTCACTCACTGGCATAATCAAGAAAAAACAAGGCAGCTTTTAATTCAGTGGAAGAGGGCTTAGCTGCCCTTTATTTACTGCAGGGCATCAGTGGACCAGCTTTGAGTGACCTCTGCACAGAGGACAGTGGAGCTGCAGTTTACCATTGCAGCATGACTCCCTAATGGACAAATCTAAAATAACCCCTGGGTATTGCATCCCTAATGGATGCAGAAATGTCATGTTGCATATAGAAAACTATAGTGTATGGCATGACATAATTGCCTGCAGTAGTATATTGCTGGACTGAATGATCCAAGAGGTTCACATTCATATGTATTACATGTACATCTAAAGTGCAAAATTTATTGCAGGATTTAGGATGTTCAACACTTGGAAGTGTGCAACACCCAGCTCTTCCTAGTCTGAACTAATTTCAGTCTTTTTATAAAATTTTTTTGATGTTTTCATGTTGTTGCCAAGGATTTTTAAAAATGTTGAGGTACAGGATGACTCTATGGCTAAACCTTTACATGTAGTGAACAGTTGCATAGAAAATAGCAGTTATTTTTAAATATTAAAAGTCAAGATTTTGTAGTCAAAAAGACTGTAACACAGCTATTCAGTTCAGAGAACAACTTGCAGTATTTGTTTCCTGTAGTCACAAGCACAATGTCATTGTTCAGGCAAGCTTCCTATATAGAAGTTATATACACCGAGGTCTACTAGAATAGAAATTGATCTCAGTAGGAACTTAAAGGAATTATATGCCTTAGACAACAAATTATACTTGAATGTATGAAAGTTCACTAGGAAATTCAAGTAGGACCTTGTGAGTAAAATGCAGGCTATGAGGTGCTGAAATGAGATTAGGGTTGTCAGGGAGCCTATTACAGAATTCATTGCTCTAGCTCCTTTATTTCTTTCAGATGAAAACTAATGATGGGGACCATTACAGCCCTCCTCCATGTCAGAGACCATCTATATGCAAGTGCTAAATGATTTAAACAAAACAGGAAGAAGTCCACCCAGAAAATAGCTGTTCTGACTGTGAAAACAAATGGCGAGTATCAGAGAATGATACTTCCTCTGTCAAAAACAGAGAAGATCAAATTCTTTAATGCAGACTGTTCAGAAGTGACAAAATTAATAAACATTCTATGGAATATCAGAACAAAAATGAAAGAAATCCAATTAACTTTATCTCAGAAGGCAGACAAATACTTTTGGTAGACTACTTTTTACTGAAATTCACAGATAAACCATGATTGTGCCTTGACACTCTTTCTATTTAAAGTTTTCTGTACTTTCACTTAAATGAATGACTTAGAAAATCACCTTGCTGAAGAGCATTTCTTTAGTGATTAATGAGATTAATTTATAGGTAGCCTATGGGTTAGGATAAAAGGGCAGACTAGTGAGGGTGACACTGCTGTGGGTGTTTGCTGCAGGCTGCCTGATCAGAGGGAGAAAATGGATGACACCTACTAGAGGCAGCCGAAAGCAGCCTCAAAGTCACAGGTGCTGGTTCTTGTGTGGAACTAACTACTCCCGACATCTACTGGAGAAGCAACACAGTGAAGCACAAACAGTCCAAACAGTCATGATTTAGTCAGCCTTTGTTCCTATTCTCCCCATTTATTGCTTTTGATTCAAGAGTTGGTTCTTTTTCAGGGCTCTTCCATCCCATAGGTTAACAGCAATCTGAGCCTTTGGATGAGTAATGAAAAGGGTTCATTTGTGCCCTTTCCCACTGGAATGTTTATTTCAATTGCACAGGAGAAAGTATCACTCTTAGAATACTCCAGAGAAGTACTGAATGTAGTTGAGATTCCTGCCTGTAAAATAACATTAATTCACTTGGGAATGATCAGATCCTAAAAAAAATACAGATGAGTTATAGCCTATTATTTCTGTGAATAGCATACTCTATACATCTCCAAGTATTTGACCCAGTTTTTTTGAAAAGTAAGCACAGATAGGTTATGTCCAATTCTTCTAAAAGTAAAAATAAATTCAAGTAAGTGGATATGATGGAGTAATTTCCCAGACAGAATGAACTATTGATGATGCTTTGTGCTGATGAAATATGATGATAAAGTGAAATTCATCTTTCTACTCTCCGGTCATTTCACAGTGTCAAGCAAGTTTTAGATTCAACAATATTACCAGTATTACAATACTACCATTGCTGGGCACAGAAAGATGTAATACTTGTTTCCCATGCTACCTGTATCTCTCAGCCTCATCTTGCCTTGGAGCTGATACAACTAGAATAATTGAGAGCCTCCCACAGGCAAAAAGCTGTCTCAAGGAGTGTGAAAACAAATACTACATGTATGTTCCTTTATAGTTGTAGTGTCTGTCTTAATATCTCTTGACTGTTGAGGTATGAAAATTATAATTTAACATGCATTAAAATTCTTGTAATTTTCACAAAAGGCAATTTCAGTTTTATAAAGGAAATATATCCCTTCATGTTTGGTTTTGTATCCACTTTCTGGTGTCTCAGAACTATATTTTTGTTATTAGAGCTTCTGTAGTTTCAAAACACTATGCCAGACAAATACTACGATTTCAGAACACCATAGGGAGAAGGTGGGCCTGCTGGAATAAGAGCCATTCTGTCTGATAAATGCTTTCAAAATAAAGATAACTCTACACAGATGCAACATATATTTATAGGCATATGGGCACATGGCACCACAGATTTTCTTTTTTTAATAGGTCTAAAAAGCATACTGCCTTATGTTAGTTGCATGTGAGGGTCTCTCTTTCAAAGAATTTAATCTGTTCTGTATTTCTGAACATGAGTGGGTTTGTTTGCTGTAGGTGAATCCTCTCTTTGCTAAACACTAAGCACTGAGACTTAAGCAATAAATTTCACAACAGATATTGTGTGTTACTGTTTCTTCATGCCAGGTTCTGAGTATGGAAGTCACAAGTCAACATGAAATATGTGGTTACCCAGAACAAATGCAGTAGTCCAGAGAGTGTTTGCATCCCTCCTTATTGCTGAAAAAGCAATCATTGATCTAACAGGAAATTGTCTTCTTACATTTGGCAGAACTTCAGAGACTACAGTTTTCACTTCCCATGTACCTCATTTATGTCTTGGAATTTGAATGATCCCACACAGATTTCTGTCCCCAGCAATGTGGTCTTTGTTAACATACAAGCATAGCTGGTTTCAGACTGTGCCTAGTAGATTATCAGAAGATTTAGGTCTAGTATTGAATCAGAAATAATACAAGTGAGGCACTCAAAAGCTGCTGAACCACTCCATGAAGGTGAACCTGGGCACACACAATAGGCAACATATTAAGTTTTCAAATAAAAATGTAGACCCATTGGAGTCTGAGTCATCTGCACAAATATGTATGCATACTAAGTCGACTTCTCATGGTCAGTGAGTGGGTGCATCTCATCCTGATATTAACAGCTAAAACAGAACTGAAATGTAACTTACGTATTTGTGGTCGTTCATTATAATGAGCTTTGAATGACCAGCTCAGACATAAATGCTGACACTGTAGGTTCAAGATATGTGAGAGAAAATTCTCATGGACTCTATAGATATCTAGGTATCTAGGTCATTAATCCCATATGGGTTACTGAATATTTAAATTGTTCTTAAGTTAAACAGTATTCTAAAATATTGTTCTTTTGGATGTAGACTAAATTTTACATAAAACATACTGTAGATACTGGATTTATTATTTTTTTTATTATTAGCTTGGCTTAATATAGGGAATCTTATAGAAGACTAGAGGGGAATTATATTGTAATTTCTCTTAAGAAACTGTAGACTAAAAACCTAGGACACTGTAAGAAAATGGGATTTGGAGTCTATGCATGTTCTGAGTTTCACTATCTTTATTATACTGAGAGAAGGATTTGAAATATATTCTGTTAGAGATGGAGAAAAATATACGTTACAAATCTCACTGAAAGTAAAGCCTGGTTCTTAAAAGGTCTGTTTATTCTTGCTTATTGCTCATATTCTTCAAAATAGGTTGAACATTAAATAAGAGTACCTTCTTGAAGGTGGTGTTCCTGGTTAGAGTATTTTTGAGTTTTGCTTGTATTCCAGAGAAGTTTTAGTTGGTAGGGTCTGATTATAAGAGATGCCTCTGCCCGAATTCAGGTGCAAGCAAGACCATATGCCGAAGTCAATACCATGTATTTTACTTAACAGCAAATGGGAGGTCGAGCAAAATAGAAAGAAACAGGAAAGGCTGGGGGGTGAGGGTAGAGGGAGGGAGGAAGGAGAGAGCAAGTGAAAGAGAGAGAGATTAAGCAATAGATATTACTTCCACATGGGCCCCTGAGGCATCCCACTGGTCCTTCTTCACCCTGGTTTTCAGTGGTGGGGGCCCCAGAGTCATTCTTCTGGAGGTGCTACTTTTATAAAGTCCAGGTCATGGCTATCCACAGGGCATAGATGCTGTTTCCACAGCTTGGACTGGCATGTGTGTCCTTTCACACAGTTTTGCCAATTTTTTTGTCCAGATAAGTGTTATCTTAAATTCCCACAGACTTCACAGCAGAATTTTGTCTGTTGTGCTTCATTAGGCCTGGGACTTCTGGTTTGTCATCGGTGCTTATTCCTGTTGTGGTGGCTTATTTTATGGGAACTTCCTTCTCTAATTGTGTTTTGAGACATGCAACAGCATTCTCTAAGTTCTCACAGGTGGTAAAAGATTTTTTTAATATTTCTAGAAGTCAAGTGACACCTGTATTTCTAAATCTTTTCCTGTCTAAAGAAATTTACCACATTTAAATGCTTAACTTACCACTTTTTCCTTAAATTTGTATGTTTTTAATCTTCTTTATTAATCTAGTGCCTTCTTCCTGTCCTGGATTTAACAATTCCAGAAAGCAGCCTAAGACTACAGAATTTCCTCGTTCTTATTACTTTGTTGACAGTCAGATGCACCATTACCAAAGAAATAAGTGGAAGGTATGACACATCATAAAGAAGCATACTGACCTGCTGGAGCTATGTATTCTCTGCTCTAGTTTGCTTTCTGGTGTAAGGCTCTTTCTGCATCTCATCATCTGTCACAGCACAGGGGGCTGCTTGCAAGTGTCTGTACACAAGATCAGTGTGACTCAAAAAAGACTGCCTGAAAAGTATGAAACTCATACTGGTTTCATTGCATTTATGTAGGTGCTAAAAATTTAAATGAAAATTTTTTCTTAAAGTGACTGTGGATATCACATAATACCTGGCAGTGGACCAGAATCTGAACTAATTTAGTGATGCATGTGCTGGAAACTGAAGAGACAGAGTCCACTGTAAAGGAAAAGAGAGCAAGAAGGTTTTTTTTTGGTTTGGTTTTTTTTTCCAGTTCTCCAGTCATTAGAGCACTCTGTGCATGATCATTTCCCAGAGTAAGTTGCTGATGTTGTTACTGTCATTATCTATATTAGCATCAGTCCTGCTCACAGGCTACTAAGCCACTCTATTGGAAAGTAATAACAACAATAACAAAATGTCTCTTCTGCAGACAATCAATATTCTAAACATAAGGGATGAAACATCAGATAGATACAAGCACTGGAAAAAGACCATGAACATCAATATGACAGGTAGTACTGTTACTGTATCTGTTGCTTGATTTTTTTTTTCATTATTTTTCCACTAGGAAATCTAATGCAAAGGAGTTTACTTTAAAAGTATAAAGATCAACACAATTGTGTTCAAGTAGCTCCTCTCAAGTGGCAAAGAGAGTGTTAAGCAAGCAGGTATTTGGTTGAAAGTTTTTCCACGTGGAAAGAAGTTTTTATTTCAGATGGAAAGAGGATCTTTCCAGGGTGACAGGGAATATAATTGTGGTCCTCTCAAGGAATAATTACTGGCAAGACTGGATACAAACTGGATACAGAGAAGCGAACTATATTTAACACAGTACAGAAGGGGCAGGCAGAGGGAGAAGAGAGCATGAGATGGATAATGGCTAAAAATTGATGGTCTAGGAACAAAATCTTTGTAGCAGCATCTCTATGGTTATTACTTAGGAGGAATGCCCTCTCTAATCTGAAATTAAAAAAAAAAAAAATCCTTTCAGCTGTTGGGATGCAAGGCAGTGAAAGTTTTATCTGTGTGAATGGACAGGACAGGCTGCCTCTCAGATCTGTCACTCAGGCTACTGGTCTTAAGAAAATCTTTTATATGGAATGAGAGAATGCTTTTAGCCAAAGATGAAATGCAGGGTGAAGATGAAATACAGGGTGAAGATGCTGACCTGCATTTTGTGATAAAAAAGCTAGCTAGAAATGTTTTTCAATAGAAATGAAATAAGGCAATTTAGCTATAATGCTTAGACATTCCTAAAATAAAGTTGGAAAAATCACTAATATTTTGGATTGGATGAAAAAGCAACAGTGGAAAAATTCATAATGCCCTTAATAATGCACAAAATGCTACCTTATGGAACCACTATCCAGACACATTCCAGAAGATGATGTCAGGATAGAAGAATGTTTAAAGACTTTTAGCAATTAAACCACCCCTATGTCTTGTATAAAAAATTTGGGTTCATATAGTCATACCAGATTTAGTCCGGAATCTTCAAGCGATCACATTGCAAAAAAATACCAAGATAAAATATTTCTGCACTAAGAATCCTGACAAATAAAATCAGAATAAAGAAACAAGATTTTATGCACTTATCCCTGAAGTCCATGACAGCCATTTCCATATATATTGATTGATAATAAAAACTGAATTATGTCTGAAGAAAAATTAATTGAGAAAATATACTTGTGTTCATTGTATTTTTTGTTGAAGTGCTCACACACAGATTTTTTTCAGGAAAAAAGGATCTTCTAGTAGGAGTGTATTTTTTTCTTTGTTTAGGAAACAAAGAATTTTTACAAGACAATCAATTAAGCTCCACTAAGATGAGTTGCTAAATATCAGCTGCCTGTATACGGTGACCTAGAGCTCACCATTATATGAATAATAGAGGCTGAAGTGGAAGAAACTACTGAAGTGGAAGAAAAGAGCAAATTACATTTTAATTTATCTGTACTTCGAGTAGATATGCTTGAAGAATTTTTGAGCTTAGGATAAAATGAAAATTCATTCACTTATCTACTTTGTTCTACTTCTCTGCATGGTAGCAATAAGATCTATTGAGACTGGTTAAAACTAACAAAAAAATGTATTTGATGGAGACAGATCATCTGTGCTATGTAATAACCTGCAAATAATTATGTTGTCTGAAAAAATAAGAGATTTAAAATTCAGGTTAATAACTTAGGATGTTGATGTCTGGTATTATAATAGTCAAATTAATAGCTGGGTTTACTAAATGCTGCAGTTTTAAATTGTGTAGTAGCATAAACAGATTTTATTTTCCAAGCTGCACTGGGTAGGACTTAAGGAAAATGGAGACACTGACCTGAAAGATTAACTTAGCCTTATGTTGTTAATTTATCATAAAGCAGTCCTACTAGTAGTAGGACAGGGACAGGATTTATACAGGTAAGCCTTGATTGGGAAAAGCTGTAAAAATGTGACAGATAACTGACCAAAATGGAAATACGTTTTCAAGAGAACTGTGGAGAAAATTTACGTCAACAAGTGAAATATGATAGTACCAAGGTACACAGGTACTTATTCAAGACAGGGAACCACAGGGAGCAATATTCTGGATATAAATGTGTGTGCTGTGCTCTTGAAGGAAGAACATGTTAGAGCCCTGGAACCAGGGGAAACACACACATAGATGAGGCTGACAGTGCTGAAGTGCAGGGAGCTGGCCCAGAGGTCAGAGTGGAGGTGGGAAAGAGATAAGGCTACAAGCAGATGCAGGCATGGCCTGACTACTTCTCCCCATCATTTGGCAGGCACAGGTGGAGCAGATTCCATCTGATTTACATCAGCACCCCTTTAGCAGTGCCAAGAGGCACTGAAAGACAAAAGCAGGTGAGAGAGGTACGAAGGAAGCAGAGCTGGTACAACAGACACTTGTCTACGGCTTGGATGCTCATAAAAAGATGAGTGTTCAGAAGTATTTTTAAAATTGATTTACACGTGGCCTTTATGGTTCAGAAAAAATTCTGAAGTTGCCATTGGAACATAACCTGGGAAGTGTTCATGGTATGTGTGTGTGCACATGCATCTCAAGACAGGTTGGTAAAAATGGCTCTGATGGGATGAGCATCTCATTTGGTGCCTTATACGGGAAACTAAATTGGTGAGATCACAGGTGTGAATTAAAAAACAACATTCAGTTCTGTGCCATAGTTATAGCAAGAGGAATAGAATAAAGTAAATGTATTTTATTAAAAAAAAACAAGTACTGTGGAGGCTGATGTGTTGACAATTTCATTAATTTCAAGATGTAATTTAACAGAGAACTCGAGTATGATTTTATTTTTGATTTGGAACAAAATGCAGACTGTCCAAATGAGGCCCTAATATCCAGGACTGTAGTTGAGATCTCACATCCAGGTCTCACAGAATGGATGAAGACTTGCTTGTAGGATGTTGGCCATGCACAGTCCTGGCGAGTGCAGTGCCCAGTGTTTGAGTAAATGATATCCCACTCTTGTGCACTCACACACACACACACACACACACACTGCTCTAAACCAATTCCTCTGGGAGTCTGATGGATCCTCAACACTTTATCAGAACAGGGATAAGCCCTGGTGAGGACACCTCAACAAACCCTACTGCTTAAGCTTTTAGGAAAGGAAGAGTTCTGTCCCTTGTATGCCGTCAATGGAACACTAAATTTAATAAATGCTTTTTAAAACCTCTGAAGCAATGCAATCCACATTAAAAGACTCTTCCAACATCTAAGCATGCTACAGGGCATAAGAATAATAATCTATGAAGTGTTACTTTTGTAAATTAATTCCCAGCAGTCAAAAAAACCTGGATACATAGCTAATGAAAAAAATAGCATACTTATGCCATAAACCTCAAGGCTGTTTTTTACTGAAATCTAAAAAAATAACATATTAAGGAATAAATTTCCAGCAGTTATTGGAGTTGTATAGCTAAATTTCCATAAGCACTTCTGTGAAAATATAAATGCAAGACCATATGCAAACAAGCATTTAATAACTTTTTAATAAGACTTTAATTAATTTAACAGTCATTTAATTTAAGTTCTAGGTTTATTTTACTGGAATCAAAGCTTTTATTCCCAAGAGGTCACCTGCTAATAGGCAAGTGGGGCTTTTTTAAGGAAAAAATATCTGGATGTCTTATGAAACACTGACTACGAAACTGAGTGACTCAGAGTTAAAAGTTAATAAATAACATCAGGCAATCACTATGTTTGTGACCTTGACTGTACAAAACAGACTTACAAATTTTAATGATCAAAATGATATGACAATATCATTAAACATAATATTATTCCTACATAATTACTGAAACTAGTTGAAGTATTGTCACAAGAAAACTTGTCACTTCACCATGATAAGATTATTTCTTTATGATTTCATCATCTTTCATTTATGCTATGAATCATTTTAGTTTGCTCTGAATAATGTCTTGATACTTCGTGTGTTGTAAATAATACCAGATCTATCTACACACACACACACACATATATATAATTTTTCATTGTTTAATGATTCCATATTGTTAAGAAGAAACTTGTGCTGAAATTCTGACATTTCCAAAGAAATACTTCCCTATAACTCTATTATAGAAAATGTTGACATTTGGATTTTTCATTTTAATCATAATAAGGGCAGATTCCAGAATGTCAGATTTTCCTACAGAATGGTAATTCTCTTTTTGACCACCTCTAATATGTATACCAAAAATATCTGGTAATAGTTCAGGGGGTGATGTCCTGTAATTTTCCTTTAACTTATTTTGCTGAGCTTCCATGCCAGATTGGTACGTTATGATTGTTCTCCTGTAATATTTTAAACCCTCTCTTTCTCCTTGTATTGCATTATTACCATCATTACAGAAAGCTCACTAGAGTTTTTTTTTGGTTTTTTTTTGGTTTTTTTTTAATATAGCCTTCCACACTGGAGCCTTCATCTGCAGCTGCTGTGTTTGAGTCAGTTTATGGTGACCAGACTTGTATCTTCTTTGGACACCAAATTCCCTTTTTGGCACGAGATGTCACTGCTAGTCAGCAACCCCTGTTTGAAGCCAGGAACATAATCTTCCCAAGACATGGACACCAAGTCACAATCTGTTATTGAATGTATTCTGCAGACTTTTAATGGCATGAGCTTTGTGGTAGAGGTGGTAATTATTGACTGGTTTATCTCTAGAAGGACATGCAGATGGTGAATAAAATGGCCAAAAAATCATGTCAAGGGTACTATAAAAAGTAGACACAAATCTACAGTATATGTTCATATGATCTTGTTCACCAGGAACAAAAGCTGAAAATTAAATTCCCTTACAAGAACTAAGAAATAAAGAATAGATGCCAATCTGATATCCAAGATATGCACTAGTAGACCCTTTGATACTCCCCAGCTCCATAGTGCCAGTGTATTTATGTGATGTGCAGAAGATTCCATGTGATCAGGGATTTCCATGTTCAGTTCCCTTGCTGTTTTCCTCTCACTCTAATGTAGAACTGGTGAACATTGTCAGTGACTCAGAACTTACCTTGATCTTGTACAACATGAGTTAATAGCACCTGAAGAGAACAAGAGCAGGAACTTTAAAACGGATCATAAAAGAAAAGACCTTTGAATTACCCACAGCAATTTTAGATCTCTATTACAAAAAGATAAGCCATTCTTAATATGCAGAGCACTTCTTTACAGTATTATCTTGATAAAATCTGGATAGTTGGATACTTGCAGAAATGTTAGTCTTCAATCACTGCTCAATTTGACCTACTTCTGTGAAATATGTAATTTGGAAGGATATTGAATATCTGTAGAAAATGTTCTCTGTGATCACAGAGCTATAATGACTCATCATATAATAATGACTTTTTCTGCCCGCGATGGTAGGGTGAATGTACATGGGACCAGAATAAATCATTGGGCCTCTCTGAAGCACTTAGTACAATAGTTCATTATTTCAGGCAACAGTACCATTTGATCCCATTTTCACATTCAGTAACTTGTATCTTTTTTTCAAAGCAAAATGGTAAATTAACTAAAGCAGATTTAAAACAGGTATCAAAGAAAAATTATTCCAGGTAATTGAACAATAGGTGTTGGCTGCGAGCACACATGATGGTAAACAGAATTTTATTTATATCTGATAAAATATCCCTTGGTGCAACTGGTTATGTGTTTTATACTGGTTAGTTGAAAGGATAACATATAGAATATGTTATGTATGAAAGAATAAAATATGCCCTGGAATGCTACCTCATACTTAAAATCAGGCAAAACAGCTGGTTACATTGTTATTATGCCCATAGAAATCATAGGTATAGATGCAGTACTGAAAATAATTACTATAAAGAGAAGTGATAACTGCATATTTTATAGCAGAAATTGTTGTAAAATAAATAATTCCAAGACAATATGACTGAGACCAGCAGTATGAGGTTCACCAAGGCTAAGCGTTGGGTCTTAACGCCAAGCTGTGAGAGGAGTAGCTAGAAAGCTGCCCAGTGGAAAAGGACCTGAGGGTGCTGGTTGGCATCTGGCTGAGCCCAGGTGGCCAAAAAGACCAATGGCATCCTCACTCGTCACAGAAATAATGTTGCCAGCAGAAACAGGGAGGTGATTTTTCCCTCTATACTCAACACAGGTGAGGCCACACCTTGAGTTCTCTGTCCAGTTCTGGGCCCCTCAGTTCAGGAAGTACATTAAGGTGCTGGAGCAGTCCAGAAAAAGACAATGAAGCTGCTGAAGAATCTGGGGAGCGAGTCATATGAGGAGTGGCTGAGGGAGCTGGGGTGGTTTAGTCTAGAGAAAAAGAGGATCAGATGAGACTGTTACTCTCTGCAACTCCCTGAAGGAGGTTGTGGTCAGGCAGAGGTTGGCCTATTTTCCCAGGCACCTAATGACAGGATGAGAGGATTTAACCTCAAGCTGCACCTGGCTCCACATCTGACTGCTTGGAGCCCATTAGGGCTAATTGGCATCAGTGTTGATATCAGCTGGTCAGAGCCAGGCTTTGAGGCATTGCCATGCTCTGTGGTTTCTCTAGTGGCTAAACTATTGCACCAGTTTGCCTCCTTTCTCCATGTGATCTGTCATTCCTAGCCCTGCACCCTCAGCTGCTTGGTGAAGCTGCTGCTGTAACCTGGCCTATGGGAAAGAGAGAAACAAAGAGAAATTGCTTAATATCCCCAAAAGGGTGCTATTTTCTAATACTGATGACTTCATCTGTCTGGCTCACAGCATGAATACACATGCAGAGTTGAATCAGCTTAACTGAGTAGGTAGTAAAATGTGTTATGGAGGAAGTTTCAAACAGTCAGAAAGATGGTGGGTCAGGGACCTCAGCTAACCAGCTTTCCTATTGCACGTGAGGAAACTTGGAGATCTCTAAGCAAGTCATCTCAGATACAAAATCTGACTGACTCATCAGAGCTCTTCACAGAGCTCTTTGATTTTGTCATAGTTGTGAGAGCTGAGTACTTTGAATCTGATTTTCAAGTCAAGCCTCTTGAAAAGGAGACTCAGTAATTACTATCTACCTGAGAAAAATTCAGCAAGAGCTATTCAGTTACTATAATCCTGGGGAGATCCTTCCTATTGCTACAGTACAGGTCCTTGCGCAGTTATCACTTTGTGTCTCATTAATGCATGTAAGTATGGCAAAGGTGGGTGCCAAGAGGATGGTGCCAGACTCTTCCCAGTGGTGCCCAGTGACAGAACGATGAGCAGTGGCCATACACTAACACACAAGACGTTCCCCCTCAACATGAGGAAGAACTTTACCGGTGAGGGTGCGCTGGGACAGGCTGCCCAGGGAGATCGCGGATTCACCCCTCTGGGGACATTCAAATCCCACCTGGACACGTTCCTGTGCCACCTGCTGCTGGCAGGGGCTGTTGGACTGCATGATCACCACAGGTCCTTTCCAAACCAAACTGTTCTGTGATCCTGTGATAAACAGGAATCATCTCCAGAGATTTTTTCCATTATTGCAGAAAAATGAGATGTGCAAGTAACTCACCATAGTTTTCTAAATGTCTTTACATCTGAGTATTTGCCTTTGTAATCGTAATAACTTTATTTCAGTGCCTTTCTCTGTCTAATTATGTGAGTAGAGGGTGGACCAATGGGTATTATATTATTGTCATCAAGATGAGGCAGACCCAACACCTCAGTTTCTGTGACTATTTGCCATGCTATCCAAGGATCTGTTTTCTTCTTCTTTATATATGTGCATATTTATTTTAAAATCTAAAATTTTAAATCTCTTGGATACATCTTTTTCAGTTTTTGTGTCCAGTACATTCTTGTGTTGTGGGGGCAAATTACTAGTGCCACTAGAATAATTTCAAAAGTAATTTTAAATCAATTTTTTCCTCCTGTCACAGTATGTTGTATTAATAAAGACAATGAGAGGAATTATGTTGTATTAAGTAAGTAGCATAAAATGATATATTACATTCTGTCTAAACAGTTGTACAATTATAAATTCAGCAAACAAAGACTTGGGGATAAAAAAAATTCCAATTACAAAACCCAAACCTTTTCTGGTGTTATTTCTCTAAGGTATTTTCTTTTGAAATTACTTATTGTATGCAGAAAATTCTTACAATTCTCCCTCCTATTCTTTACTAATATCCTCATTTCAGGTTTGCTTTACTGTCTTTGTAAGTTTGGAAACACATTATTAAATTATGCACAGGCTGGAACAGTGATAGTATTTGATTCCACCCCCAAAAGAGCTAGTTCATGGGAGAAAAAAATTCCATCAATGTTTTTTCATATAAACATACATAGCAACAAACATACAAGCTAGAACTCAGGAAGTCCCTAAGCTTTAAATCGTTGAAAATGAGAACTGTGGACTGGAATTGTCATTTGTTTATGCTGTTTTCATACTTATTTTGCAAAAGCAGCCATCGTTTGTCTGTTAATAAAAATTTGAGTTGACCAGATTTTTAGTCTGTCCCAGCATGGCTGTTGTGTTATTTTGGTAAGTGCATTGTATTGCCATATAATGTCATCTTCTTCTTCAGGGCAATGCAGTAGAAAAAGAATTATTTGATTCTTACAAGGTTTACAGTGAAGTCTGTTTCTCTGAAACATGATTTCTTAAAAGTGATTGCTATGTTAGAACATTAGCTTGTTTTCTTTATCATTATATGAATATAATTAACTTGTATACCATACTAACAGTAGCACCAGTGGATAAATACATATTTGAATACAAATAAAAACCCCTCAGTAGCCCCTGTATTCTAATTTATCCTGAATTTTCTTTCAGCTGACATACATTTTAAAAGCAATAAAACATGAAACAGGATTGCAAACAAGTTACTGATGACATAAATTTGGATGGAGTGGCTGATACGCCACAGTGCTGTGCAGCCCTTCAGAAGCATTTTGACAGGTTGGAGAGATGGGCAGAGAAGAACCATCTGAAATTCAACAAATGCAAATGCAAGGTCCAAATTGCATTTGCATTAAGTACCCACTTACCTGGGTAAGAATAACCTCAGGCACCAGCACAGGCTGGGGCTGACCTGCTGGGGAGTAGCTCTGTGGAGAAGGATCTGGGGGTCCTGTAGACAACAAGCTGTCCCTGAGTCAGCAGTGAGACCTGGGGTCCAAGAAGGCCAGTGGTATCCTGGGATGCATTAGGAAAAACACTGCCAGCAGGACAGGGGTGGTGATCCTGCCCTTCTACTCAGCCCTGGTCAGGTCACATCTAGAGCTCTGTGTCCACTTCTGGGCTCCTGGGGCAGGTCCAGCAGAGGGCAACAAAGATGAGTGAGGGACTGGAGCATCTCCCTTATAAAAAAAGGTGAAGGGGGCCTGTCCAGCCTCAAGAAGAATCAGCTGTGGGGGAACCTCATCAATGAATGTCAGTATCTGAAGGGAGGGTGTCAAAAGGATGGATCCAGGCTTTTCTTGGTGGTGTCAGGCAATGGGACAAGAGGCAATGGGCAGAAACTGATGCACAGAAAGTTCCACCTGAATATGAGAAAGAACTTTACTGTGCAGGTGACCAAGCACTGGAACAGATTGTCCAGAGAGGTTGTGGATCCTCCCTCATCTAGACACAATCCTGTGCCATGTGCTCAGGGATGACCCTCCTTGAAAAGGAAGGCTGGACCAGATGATCCACTGTGGACCCTTCCAACTTTATCCATCCTGTGATTTTGTGGAGTTCAGTGCTCCACACAATGAAAGAGTTTAAGATCCTCTGCAGACAGAAATGCATTATGCAGTGTATGTATATATACACCATAGCATAGATTATATACTGTTTACAGGTAAGTCTTTTAAATATCTTCAAATAAATGATTAGGCCAATTATTGGGCCTAATGGCTGAGACAACACAGTGGGATGGAGAAAATCACTGGACACTATGTGAAAAATCACTGGCTGTGGCAGTGGCACAGCAAAGAGCTGAAGAAGATCCAGGGAGTGTTGTGAGGCTGCGTGTGTCAACAGGTGTTTAAAGAAGAATTATGGGAAAGATGGCCAAATTTGCAGATAAGGGGAGTCCAGGAGTATTTTGGGGACTAAAATCCTCAAAGGTCAGCAATGCCTAATGCAAAGGTACCAGTGCTAACACACAAGGCAGGGAGTGCCTAGGTAAAGGCATAGTGAAACTGGAACTAATAGAGGAAAGTATCAGCAGGCTGTTCCTTTGGGACTGGGGGTGGAAAAAGGGAAGTACAAAGGTGGTGAAAAAGAGGGTCAAACCCTACAAAAGCAGAAAACAAAGTTTTCACATCCCACAGTTGTTACTGCTGTCAGCGTCACATGAGCACTGAACCTATTTCAGCAGTCAGGAGGACAGGAATGGTAGCCCTGGCTTGTGACGTTAAAACCTGGACATGATGGATCATGGCATCAGATGCCACTGCATCAGAGCTTGTTTGAGCCTGGTGGCATCAGTATCTCCCCAGTAATTGCCTAATAGAAGCAACTGGAAAAGTATTCAACGTCTTTGGAGCCAGCGGAAAGTAGAAAGTAGAGGCAACAATGTCTGCTTCTACTTGCTAAATAAATGACCTTGCTAAATTAGCCTTTTATTTACCACTTGCTTAATGGTGCCTTCAGTTAATTTTTCTAGCATTGCTTTCCACAGAAATTCATTACAGTAAATAATGTTGTGAGTTTTTTCCAGGTTCTGAGTTATAGCCCAGGTCACTTTCTAAAAGTCACAACTCATAAATTAAAGTCAGATAAAATGTCAGATAATATGTATGCTCATATATCCACAATTTTCATATGCACCCATAAAAATATCATATTCAGTAGTTTTTGAAAAGGCTCTCAAAATTAAGACTTTTAGTATCATGTGCTTAGATATAGTGACATGAATAAATATAAATATGTAGCAGGTTATATTACCTTAAAATTATCTACAACCCAATCTCTTCCCTGTTCTCAAAGTAAGAAGAGAGAAGCACCTGCATTTCTCCACCATTGTCTGGACTCCCACTATTTTCTTGATTCATCATTCCCATAACAAAATCAGTACTTCAAACTTTCAGAGTTCAAAAGCTACATGGAAACCACCACTTGAAAGATTAATAAAATAAAAGCATACACCTACTCGATATTTGCTACTTTATGTTAATTAACAAGTAAAGATTAAAGGCATTTCCATAGGAAAATAGAGTAGGCTCATAGACTTGTGCTACTGAATAGTCAGATTCTAAAATGCATCAGTACACGTGAATGCTTTTTTCCACAGGCTTTTCTTTGATTTAATTGAAAAGGCTCAAAGAAAGTTTGTTATGCGTGTAAATTGTGATGGTAGTGATAGAACATCAGTGACATTTTTAAGCTGAGCATGGCAGTGATTTTTTTCAGCTGACCAGCTGCAAGGCATTTTTTCTCCAGGCACTGCAGAGTGCTTGCAAAGCACAGCTGATAGCCTTTTCATCTTCATCTGGGGTCTGCTCTGATACTACTTTCTTTTGTCACACTTTAGAGGCTTTTCACAGCAAATCTACGGCACAAAATTTTCTTACTGTTGTTCAGTGCCTCTTCTTGAGGTTCTGTTTCTGCTCTTCCTCCCTTCACTCTTTACCACAGAAATACTTGACATCCTTTCTGTAGAGTTGCTCTTTTCATGCCAACAGAGCAAATAGACTTGGCAGGTAGTTTGGCAATAATTGATCATATCCAAACCGTAATTGAATTTTGTTTGCTGTCATAATGGAAGAGCCAGCACCATGCTGTCCATTCTGTGATGATGGGCACCAAATTACATTACTCATTTCCTTGCTCATGCTACAATCCACATATCTGGGTATGAAACTCTACAAGTTACATAGGTTGGAAAGGGAGAGAGAAAGAAAAGACTGAAGACAGTGTGGCTCGGTGCAGTCACATTAAAGACTGGAGCTGTCACATCCTCTCCCAAGAAAATACATTGTGCTTTGGTTTCAGACAAGGATTTTTGTTCAATTCACGTTATCAACTCCACAATTTTCAGGGCAATAATTTCAGATTACTATCTGGGGAAACTATCTGCAATATTTATTTATCAGTGGGCCAGATAATCCACTTTGGCAAGTGTGTCAAACACCAGCTGGGGCTTGGGCTCAGTTTCTCTTAATTACAAACAGTGTAATTGGCTGTGTATGTAACACAAGAGACATTTTTGTGTCTGTTACAATACAACACTTGCCACCAAGACTTTGAGGTTTTATTTACTGACACTTCTTTCAGATGTGAATAAGAATAAAGTAAGGAGACTGGCAGTCCTGTTCCCCCATCCCCAGCCTCTGAAGTGTACTAAATCTCTGCTAGTGTGTTGTCTTAATAAATTAACAGGGATTACCAGAGACTCAGCTAGAGGGAGGAGAACAGATTGAAGTCAGCATACACATTTATGTGCCATTAAGTAGATGTGAGTAGACCCTATCAACACCCATGGGCGAGAGCAGAGCAGCCTGAAGAGAGGAAGAGTACATGCTGAGAGGAAAGGTGAAAATCTCCCAAGTGCTGACAGATCAAACACTTGTCATCCTGTTCCTCCAGAAATGAGAGACCCAGAGCCTGTGGTGCGTGTGTAAAGCCCCCAGACCACACCAGTGCCAGTGAGGGCTGTGCAGGTCAGTCCCCATGCACACCCTCAGAGACACCAGGGCTGCAGGTGCTGCTGGGGAGCAGTGAGGGACTCTGTGCACACCTGCCTGGGGGTCACTGTCACACCACTGTGGCACACCTGGGCAAAGAACAGCCGGGCTGGGCTCCACGCGGGTGGCTGGGAGTGACGGAGAGTGAAGAAGTTGTAAAAGCAATGCCATTTCAAGGCAGACCTTTTGCACTTGGACCAAATCAAGAGACCATCCTAGGTTTTCTTCTAACACATCACCGCTTGATTGCTTTTGAAATCGTCTGGCCTTTGTAGCTGCCAGCAGTAAAACACAAAGGGCAGTTACCAGTGAATAAAACAGTGGGCTTGTTTTGGAAAGAACCATATGCCAAATCTATCTTTCTTTTGGAAGAAAATGACCAAGTTATGTTTGAACATGAAACTGTGATTTCTGTGTGATAATACAGGATTTAAGAGTGCTGTTTTACTTTTTCTTATTATCTTCAGTCTACAGAGTTCCTAAACTGTGGGTGAGAATGAAGTTAACCTGTGAGGCAAATCTATTATCCTTGTCAATTCAAAGAAACCTCTGAAAAAAACCTTGAAAAATAATGGCAATCCTGATTATCTTTGAGACATAGAAGAGAGAAAGGTCTCAAAAGAACAGGAAATCCTTTTTGTTTTTTCAATCTGTAAGGGCAGTAAATTTACCAGAATCCTGGATAAAATTGGTACAAAATTAAAATCCATGAATTTAAGAGAACTTGCCAAAATGCTCCAGATGAATCAGATACTCTTGTGACTGTAGAAACATCTGTATCATTTGTGAAGTTTTGTAAAATATGCAAAGCATTTTATGAATTTATTTTGCCTTGCTTCATCCTCTCTTTAAGCTTTCTCTTTGTTTTTTTCTTAAACAAGCTATATTTAATCTTATTCTGGAGAGTGTCAGAGGCACTCAACTTTTTCCTAGAAGTCAGCTGCACTGGCAGGTCCAGAGGAAAGGAAATATTCCAGGATTCTTCTGAAAAGGAAACATAAATGTCAGGCAATGAAATCATCCCTAGAACTTGAAATTAACGCACAGAACAATTGAGAGTAGGTAGGAATACAGCACCTCAAAAACCTTAGATTTATGATACTCTTGCTGGAGGGTACTGGAAATTTATGGGGGGAGAACCCCAGTGGATCCTAATATTCTTTCCATTAAGCTTAATCTAATACACAGATATAGGTCTTATCTTCCTGCTGCCTGAAATGGGATTTTCTCTCATGGGAGTATGTTCTCATTCTTCTCATGAGTTCTTTCCATTTCTCTCTTCAGCAGTAGCTACTAGCCTGACCTCCATGGTCCAGTTTTTTCTCCGTGTCCCTGGTGCTGTGCAGCTACTCAGCTCCTGGGTACGTTCCACATTTGTTTGCTTTAGCTATTTTTATTTTTTTTTGATTAGGCAAAATTAGTTCATCTGATCACAATTTCTGACACACTGCTACCAAAGTAGGGAAAATAATGTGTGTTTCAAGAAAACCACACAATTCTGCCTATTGAAAGATCTTGTTGTGCAAGAACTCATGGAGAACTGTGCTGTGACCTTGTGCACATCTCTCCTCTCCACTGCAGCCATTGGAGAAGGTATTAAGAACAAATAACTGATACTGCAGAAACTCTGAGAGCATGGCTATACTTGGACTTGGTAAATATGAATACTTTGCATAATTTAATGTAAACATATCAGTGAATCTAATCAGGAATGGAAAAATGGTACACTGCAAAATGGCTAATATTTTCTAGTTCTGAATGCATTTCAGTTAGATAAGTAAGGCATTACTAATTATCAAATTGGTTTTCTGTTGAATGTGTCAAAAAATACCTTAGACCTGGGTCTACAAATGAAGCTTTGGCTGATTTCAGAATGAATTATCTCAATACCTCTGAGGAGCTGGGTTTGGATGCTTTTTCAGATTAAATATAATAAAAATAGAATAAAAATAAAGTTAGTTATTTTTTCATCCTCTTAAAAACCATTCTAATTATGGTAGATTGAAAAGGGATTAATTCTGACAAAAATAATTTGTTTAATTCAGAAAAAGCAGATAGACTTGTAAATAAGAAATGGCTATCTCTACTTAGTATTGCAATTTTTGGGTTTTTTTATGTAATTTTGTAAAATTTGATATTTTTTCTTTACAAAATTATACTCAAAAGTTTTCTGAGGTAGAGTAGTATACTGTCACTATTTTAAACATGAGGAACAGGAGTGTAGAAAAAAAGAGGCTAAGTATTTTAGCTGCAATGTTTTAACACCTGCCTTTATGATAGAGCTAGTTTTTCATCCTCAGCACTATATTCAGCATCTTTGCTGCCTGTCTGCAGTTAGCTTGGCTCTGAAAAATAAATGCCTTTGACATTTGCATGTTGAACAGAAAAACCACTTAAACTGGCTTGTAGAAACACTAAAATTAGATTGCAATGCTCTCAACTCAGTTGGCTATAGCTAAACATCCTATGGTAGCCACTGGAGGGAAATGGGAATTTACAAAATATGTTTTCCTGGACCAAAAGTAGATGTCCTCTCTTTGTTTCTTGCCAGTCATTGCAAAGGGGCCTGAGAATGACTAGCTCAGATGTGGACAATTCCTTTGTAACTACCAGGGTGAAGCCTGTCAAAGTGCACACCAGTTAGGCTGAGACGCTCAGCTTATCAGAGCTTGAACTGATGGGTCTGCAGGGAAAGATAGACAGAGTTTGGGCACATGTATTGTTTTGTCATTTACCCCCATTGAAATGCCTAAAGCACACAGAGCATGGAGCTGAGAAAGCTTTATGGCTTAATTTCCTCACTTTTTTGCTGAATGACAAGTTTGAGGCTGCTTGCTTTCTGCAGTGACTGAGGGAGACACTGTCAGTTAATCAAAATATAATCCATTGCAGTGTTGGATTAGATCCCCTGTGATTCCTTAGTCTTAGTTTCAGTCTCCTGTGAGCAACTGTAATTTTCTTCCTTCATCTTGGCTCTGGGGGTCTGTTCACTAAGGGTCAAAAAAACGTTTCTTAGGTCTTTTGTGGGCTGAGTCACTGACTCAGGAGATGCAGATCTCATCTGTGTTTTACTTGCTTGTCAGCCATTACATACTTTTCTGGATGTCTGGAGAGATTGGCATGGTGGCTGTTCAAGCAGATCACAGCAGTCACTGACACACAACCTAAAGCTGATTTTTTTGGCAGGACAAATAAAGCCTGTGGCCAGTGATGCCTGTCCTGCAAACACAGACCTCACACAAGTCACAGCTCAGCCCTGCTCATCCGGCCAGTTCAGATGACCCCTGGGAATGGAAATCTCACCGTGATCACTGCTGGCAGCTCAGACCCTGTATCTAGCAATTCCTCTCCCCAGCCTGCAGCTTCCAAACTGCATTGCAGATCTGAGCATGGTGTTCCTCCTGAGTGGGGGAGGCTATTTATTGCTTTCAGAGTTAGGTGTTACCTTATTATCCAGCTCCCAATGGATTTAGGTAGCCAGTTCCAGCTGGGGACATGCAGCCAGGTCTGCTTTGTCCAGGTGGGTAGGCTTTTGGTTGCTATTGCAAGGATTCACTCAGAGCTTGGTGATAGTTGCAGTTTTTCAGACAAGAAAAGAAAAAAATATCCGTAGGTGGGTGGATCATTAGTGAATTTTTTGAGTGTTATGGTTTAACAATTTAGAACAGTCTGTCCACTACCTTTATATAGATAGAATGGTATAGAGTGATTGGCATAACAATGAAAGAGTGAGTTCTAGATTTCCTCTCTGACTCTGCAGAATTACAAACTCTGTTTTTTCTAGTAGAATCCTGAAAGTCTTCCCATGAATATTCCATCCAGTATAATGTATTTATTCAGGCCCTGAATAGAAAACATACATAGATCCACAAAGAACTTCTGCAGCAAACTTCATAGCTAGAATACTAATGGAAAGCAGGGTTGAAAAGGATATGAAACTATGTGGATTAATTTTAAAAATCAATTAATGTTCAGAGAAAATGTCTTGCAATATATAATGAACCTTATTTGTGATTTTGTAACAATTCCTTTTTTCTTTTTCACCATGCAAATTGACATAATATAGTATTATATTTATGTTTACAATAATTCTCTTAATTTTGGTTTACAATTATTATTTCTTTGCTAGATACAGTGGTTGGTTTGAAATATAAAAAGGCAAATTAAGGAACATCATGAAGCAGTAGGATGTCACAACTTTTATTGGAATTTAGGCAACCTTTTCTTGAATCCTAGTTAAACTCCCTAATACCAATGTAGATTAAAAAAAATAAAAAAGGATTGTATCAGATCTATATGAGGTGACACTCAGAAATAAAAATTACAGAACAGGGCAAATCTACTTCAACCAAACACATCTTTACCTCTTTTAAGCTCAATAATTAGCCTTAAGATTAGAAAAAAAAAATTGCAGCGATCAGAGGTAGTGGACAGAAATCCCTGCAAGGCCTGGCTTTTAATTTACCTTTGGAAACAATTAGACTGCTGTGGCAAGGGCTGTACTGTAACTGTCAGACTGGGAGAAGCTTCTCTCAATTAATGGAAAATACATTTTAGATACAGATAGTTATAATAATGACATAATCTCTGTCTTTGGGATAGGTATAGAAGCTGTTATCACTCTGTGTATGCTCTTATGCATGAGTGCACATTCTTAGATATTTACACAAAAGCAATCATTAATTTGGTGGCTTGCTGGTTTTGTTCCTCTCTTTTTCTACTTACACAGAAGATGTGATATCCCGCTTAGATGCTGACAGTATAAAGGATGCACACAAGCATAAATCAGGAGGAATATTTTTAATTTTTGACAGTTTGATTTAACTTCAGTTTTGCCTATCACAAATGAAGCAATATAACATTTATTTCTTGTGCCTCCTTGCATGCACTACAAATTAATAGATTTATTTTTGTCCAGCTTCACTTCAGATAGCCTTTTTTAAAAATGTAAGTTGTTATTATAGAATGGTTTAGAGTACTTTTTTTAATGGAAGATTGGCTAAGTGTGAAAATTATGGTTTCTCATACACATTGTAAGAGATATAGGTTTGAAACAGAAACTTCTGTCATATGGTATGATAAAGCCAAATTGCTCATGCAGTGTAGAATATTACTTTTTTCATGAATTATTGAGAGGAAACCAGCGTATATATGGATAATAAGGATCTTTCAAAAGCATTGAAAATAAGGATGGAACAGCCAGTGGTTCACATAGCAGCCATTCTTGTCAGTTTCTGCGGAAAGTGGAGCCATTTTCTGGTTTCTCCTTCTAAATCAGCTCCTGTAGAAGAACAGCCATTTCTTCTTTTCTAGAAGAAAGGAAAAAGGATCTGTGCCAAAGAGAAAAGAAAAGAAAAGCTGTGATGCATGCTCTACTTGAGTTCTGGGTTAGGTGTCTCATGTTTCCTCTACTTCCACCAGTAGAAGTAACCATCTTCAGCAGCGGTGACTGAGGAAACCCCAATCACACTTACAAGTATTTATGTAGAAATGACGAAGACTGAAATATGTTAAGTCTTAAAACAAAACAGAAATTACATTTTCCTGAAGGACTGCAGTAAACTCAGACTGATTATTTAAAATAGTGCATCAAACTCCAGAAGCATCTTTTTTGTCTTTTTGAAGTCAAAAGCAAAATCTGCTCTCATTTTGAAAACAACACAGGACTATGTGAAGCAGAGCTTTGTTTTCTAGATTCTTTGGAATGAAAAAACTTGAGAAGGAAAATTACTTTCACTATTTAAGATTTATAGATGGGTAGGATTTAAGGCATGCCAATGTTCTAAGCATTGTGATGTGTTCATTTGGACTCCTATATCCAAGATACATGGATTTAATAACCCTATTCTGAGATGCAGTTGTTGCTCCACTGAACACTGAGATCCTGAAACTTCAGGTCTGAACTCTGAACATTAGAAAATTGACATATATTTGGACACCTGGGATTGTCAGGACATAAACTGAAAGAGTAGAAGAAAAGAATGGGACAGACTGGAAAGACATAGTTGAAGGTTAACAGAAAGAATAAAGGTAAGGGAAAAGATAAAAACAAACAAATGAGAGCTGTTTTTCTTGAAAGAAGAAGAAACAATCTGTTGCATTCCTAATAGCTAAGAAAACATGCAGGCTTGAAGGACTGAGTGTGAAATGTCTCTAATTTGCCATTAAGAAGGCAATTTTCTGTTTTGTTTTGTTTGTTTTTAGTTTTTTGTTTATTTTTTGTTTTGTTTTGTTTGTTTGATTGTTGGTTTTTGTTGTTGTTTTTTGTTGGGTTGAGTTGGGTTGGGGTTTCTTGGGGTCAGCCAGTGTACACACAACCCAGGTTTGTGTTTGTTTAATTCACCTTTCCCCTCATGACTGTTCCCTAAGATTTTGGTTACTGAGTAACTCCAGTGCCTCTTAGAAGCTTATATGGGCTAAGACACTTGGCTGCTTTCTCCCTTTCCAGGTGAACCTAGGCTGCATCAGCATTTCTATTCCTCATCAGTTATGTTCATGTCCTTATATTCTCAAGGAGAATGAAAATTGACAGTGGGAACACCTCAGTTCATATTATGAATTTACAATGTGCCTGTGGAGGTGGCAGCAGGAAGAGAGAGTGGAACATAGAAAAAAGTAAGAAAATCTTTAAGAGAAGATGTGCTTTGTGCCCTAAAAGTAAGAATTGGCTTTCATATGGGAGCAGTCTTTGGGATTTCAGTCCTTGGGTACCAAAATGGATTGGTACAGCTGCCAACTCTGGCAAGAATGTGGTCCTGGCCATTTGCCTGTGTTTTGTAGATGTCTGGAAATCTGCTGCGCTTCTGCTAATCGTGAAGATCTGCTAAGTGGGCAGAAATATAAAGGAGTTGATGATTGCTGGAACAAGAGGCAGTGCCCAAAGAATTGTCTCCATTTGGGACCCAAAAGGAGATGGAAATACTGTATACAATGTGTGAAAGGTTAAGTTTAAATTTTCCTGATGTTACCAAGTATCTATTTAGTCTGTAGAGATCCTCTCCTGTGCAAGGCCATGGACTGACATCCTCTTCAAGCACGGCAGAGTCATGCATTGGCAGTGCAGGCAACAAATAAAACAGAGCCAGTTGCATTTTTAGAAGAAATTACTGAATAATTTTTTCTGCAGCAAAATTGCTGCAGTTTTGTAGGTGTTCTTTTAGATAGACTTTCTTTAAACTTCAGATAGGCTTTTTTCACCTTTAGAACAAAGTTGCAAGACTCAGTAACTCTTTATTTTTTTTGAGATCTGAGAGGCAAGGGATCAATATTCTTAAATAATATGGTTGGTAATGCAGTTTTATAAATTTATTTTCCTTCTTTTTTGTTCTTTAACAAAGAAAATCAGTAATGTTCCTAATATATTTCTTGTAGTCTCACTGATGAATATCAGCTTTCAGCTACTGCTGCATCTCTCAAGCAACACCTAGACTTCACATTATTTTGAGGGAAGGAGCAGGGAAACATTGGAGTCCATAACAGCAAAGTCCAAAATTAAAGACATCACAGAATTTTTTTATGTTTGCAACTTATTATATTCTTTAACAAACTAAAAAAACTTGCTGATATAAATATGTGCAAGTTCTGTTGTTGCAATTCAATAAAATACTTATTGAAAAACATTTCTTGAAATACTTCTACTGAAATACTATACTTGCAGATGGCAAGAACCAGTAAACTACAGCCTGTAAAGTCTTGAAGGACTTAAATATGTTGCATTGTAAGGCAAATTGAAACTTCTAAAGTTTTGTGTTTCATTTTTTTGTACAGTATGTCATGGGCCACCCTACATTCCCAATTCCCATTCTTATCCTAAGTGATGCCCTTTGATTATATCATGTCTGAATATGTTATTATATACAATTAGTTTGTCTCTTTTTTTCTACTCAAAAGAAAATAATTTACAAAAGGTTAAATTATTTACCAAAATAAATTACTGTTTTCATATTTCAGTGAAAATGCACACTAGGCTAAATGGAACCATTAGGAGGAGGATTAAAAATCCTTTTTAATGTAATTCCACATGAATTCAGTGAGAGCTGTCAGAGATTGTCAAAGATGTTTTGTATCTCCCAGCTATAGGGCAAAGTCTGAAGTTGTGCAGTCCTTCCTGGCCCTTCATGCAAGATCGAGTTTAGGATTCTGCTATCCTTCTGAGGACTAGAAATATTTTCTTCTGTTTTAATTCATGCATATTTTTGTATTTTCAGCTTCAATCTTTGCAAAAAGAAAAAAGAAAAAAACCCCTCAAGAATGTGTTTGTATTCCACTGAATCTATTAGTCTTTGGAACCGATATGAATGATTGTACAGAGAGGCCTCCAACTGGGAACATTTTATGCCTATTTAGAAGGCAGTTTCACACTGTTAGAACAGTGATCATTAAGGGACCTAAGCAAGGCAGCACACAATGCTCCTAAGCTTGGCATGAAATAACAGGACAGTCAACATTTAAATTCTAGCAAGTCCCTTACAGGCATTTACCCTTATAATCTTTGATTCCAATTCTATGATAATTATGATAAGTACTCCCTGCAGTGTAGGCACATTAAATGCAGACAAAGATAAGTTTCAAAACAGAATTATCAGTATAAAACACAAAACAATAAAGGGGCAATGAGTTAAGCCTGGGAAATCTAGGCTTGTGTTGATTTAGGAGCTGGAATTGCCTCCACCTGGGACTGAAAATCTGTAACATCTGTATTCAAAAAACAGCAGAAAGAAGAGCATAAAAAAAGATACTTTTGAATGCCTGAGATGATTCAGGAAATTAATTTTGAAAAATTGTCTATCATTTAAAAAATATATTAATTTTATACCTTTTCCTTTAATAATTCATGCAATTAATCCATATAGGGTGATACTGGTTTCCCCTTGTCTAATTATCTAATGCTGAGAGTGACTAGTAATGGAAAATTATGGAGACAGCATAAGAGACATGATTTCTACAAAACAAACCTTTCCCTTGCGCTCTTCTGTTTAGCAATAACCAGAAATCTCTGTCTTCTACTTTACTGAAGATCTCAGTCTCATGTAAACCTGGTTATCCCTTAAGGCTCATCCCCTGTAGCCAGTAGAAATTTCCTGGAAGAATTTTGGAGAAAAGCAAAAACCCCCCCAGTTTACATGTGCTTCCACTTAAAAATTATTGTCTGATTTGCTATATTTTCCCCTGTCTTTATTAATTGTTAAATCTCCTCATGAAAAATGTTTTTTATGGACTTTTCCTTGCTATCAGAAAATGATTAGTCTGACACTGCCTGTGCTAACAAGTTGTGATCGGTGATACGTGGACAACTATATACAGTTGTCACTTTAAAAGCTTATCTCTTAAAAAGAAATGTTTGTCTTCATTTGATGAAATTTTCAGTAACTGGAATTGCTTGTTGCTTCTTGAAAATGCCACAAAGCCTAAAATCTGCCAGGCAGAGATTTACTGGCTAGGGGTGATTTAGCCATGTCCATTATTGCTGGTTACATGCCTATCCTGCCTGACCTGCGGGCTGAGCAGCTTCCCAGTGCCACCAGTACTTTTTGATGGTGCCAGGTAGGATTTCTGTCTGCAGTGAGTGCATCTGTTTGCATCGTGGCTTCTTCCACTCTGCAAAACACATTTTCTCTTGGGGCAGAGAATTAAATCAGGATTGGAAAAAGCAGTCTTCGAGTATTAGAGGCCTTTTAATGACCTACTCATAATCTCCACCTTCAATACTCATAATCTCCACCTTCAATAGTTTTTGGTTTTTGTTTTGGTTTGGGTTGTTATTTTGGGTTTTTTTTGTTGTTTGCTGTTTGGGTTTTTGGTTAGTTTTTTTAGGTTTTTTTTTTGTTTGTTTGTTGGTTTGTTTGGTTTGTTTTGTTTTGTTGCTGTTTTTTTGGTTTTTATTTTGATCCTATTGCTATTACCACTAGGTTGTTTCAGAAGAAAATCTCTTATCTCTGAGGTTTAGAGCCTTTCTTTTGCATTGCATATGGTCATTCTGTTCCCAGCTTTCTGCGGTGTTGTTTAATTTACATGGTGATCACACTCTTTAATATGTATAACACACTTAATGTAACGCCATATTTGGCTAAGTTAAAAAAAATTCATTGCTTTCCTTCCCTCAGGGAGTTTTTTGGCCCCTTGGTCATCCTAATAACTACGTCTGTTCCAGTTTGGATTTCTCTTTCTAAAGAATTTTACAGAAGTTTCATTGAGACAGCTGATATTCCTTAGCTATTGCACAGGTGTAAATATTTTGCTCCAGAATAGACATCAAAAATGAATGCAAAAAGAGAGAGATGAGAATCTCCCTCCAAACACTACCTTTACAAATCCTCTGGTAATGCTAGAGGGAAAAAATGGGCAACTGGCTTCAAGACTTGATCTTTTATGAATCTAATTAGCAAGTCTACTCCCTCCTCTCTTTAAGATCATTTGGATGTTCAAATAAGCAAAATGGCAATATGGGCTCTCTGCAATGTCCTTCATGTAGATCAAGGAACCTATGTGGAAAAATTCTTTTGGAACATCTCTCCCTGTCATAGCGTTTGCAGTAGCAGGACCTTGTTAGAGTTCAACCCTGTAAAAAAGTAGTGCTACAAGCAAACACCTCAATTTTATACTTCATTATAGAATTTGATGTTGACCATCCATAAACTTTGTTTTTGAAACAAAAACAAGCCTTTTGTTGTTGAAACGCTCCAACCTTTCCACCCCTTTGAGAAGGACTGAAAAAGAATAATGATAATTTTCACTGTTTTCTGTTCTCTAATTACAGATTTTAGACACAGTTCAGTCCTTTTCATTTTGTTTCTTTCATTTAATATTACCATACTATTCACCAGCGTTTGTATACCAATAAACTTAAAAAAAAAGTGGTTCTAGCCTTTTTTTTTCTCTAAATACTCAACATCTTCATCACATACTTGTGTTCAGCAAAAAGTGATAGAACATTTTATCTGTCTAAAATGCATCTGTAATTTAGATGTAAAATTTAAGATTCAAGGCACAAAGAACTTTAGGGCTAATCAAGAAATTACTGTGATGGTGTGTGAGAAGCAGCTAGTACAAGAACTGAGAAGTCTGAGCATCTTTTCCATTAAAATCATTGAATTATTTCAGTATTGTAAAAGCCCAACAAAGGAAGTCAATCAGCAATTCTAAGGAAGGACAGCCATGATCCAGCACCTTACTCAGTTCCTACATAAAACTTGTCTGTAACTCTCTGTTAAAATGTCTACTTTTTTCTTTTCTTCCTTTGGCAGAATCACATTAAAACCAAAGTAGGAATACTGCCAGAAAATCTTTTAAGGGGAAATGTGCTTGGGACTTAAAGCTAAAATTATTAGAAGTGTGGAGCTTAATGCAAATTATACACATTATTTTGAATGTCTGATGAACCACTAAAAGTTTTACATAATTATTTTGTTACATCTGTACAATTTAATTACTACTTTCTTATCAATAGGCTGCTCAGAGTATACATTTAGCTGCTTGCCAGACAAGGTCCTTCTATACAGAAAGATTTTAAGACAAGCATTTCCAGATGTGCCCAAGGGAACTAGACATTTGGCTTTGAATGATGATGAATCTTAAAGAACTAAAATCTTTCTATAAAGGATTGCAGAACAACCACTTTCATTTTTATTCTTGTAGTGCTTAGAAACCTCACTTGTGCAAGCTGTTAAGCACATAAAAATGATAGTAAAAAGCCTTAACTACAACTGCAATTAAATGCTTTTTATATATATATATACAAAGAAGTATATGACAAGACTGTCCCTCTTGTTCAGAAGTGTTTTAACCTCTTGGGTAAGAGTGGAGTATTTTATGAATTCTTGGTGAACCACAACTGGTCATGCATGCAGTACAGAACAAGACAAAGGCTATACTAAGGCAGGGAGACACTAATGGAGGAGGTGAAGGAGAAAGTGGTAAGAAACAAGCGAAAGGAAATTAATTTTCTGATTCAGTATCCAAGAGAAAACTATTGCTTTCATTTGTTGGGGGCAACAGTGGAGGGAGCATAAGATACCACATGAGACCTGAACACTCCTGCTGCTCCTGCTAGTTCCAGCTACCATTGAAGAACACTTCCAATTCCTGAATGCTGACTCCTGCCTATCCATATATGTTACTGGGGGAAAATCTGAAGGGGGAATTTTTATAATTTGTTACCTTACTGTCTTCTGAAGAAGAATCTTTTTTAACCCCTGGGAGTCAATTTACACCAGAACAAATTACCATTTCATACAGGTCATATTAATTGATTTAGTATAGTTTATGAATAATTAAATAAAGATCATGCAATTCAAAAGACAGAAAACAGAGACAGAAAGGATTAATGCATGTTGTGAGTTCTACATCTTGGCAAAAATGCTGCCTTCTATAACTTCAGTATGTATTTTCTATTAAGAACAAATCTTTAATTATTCTTTTAAAAGTATTTGTAGTTTCTAATATATAATGTAAAGTTAATTTTGTAGCTGTTAGAAAGTGCCCATGAAAGACTAGTATTTTCAAAGCAACTTAGATAAAATTGTGTGATGTAGAAGCAATTTACACTTTTTAATAACTACATTGTTCTTGTAGAAAGAGATTGTCATATTCCCTGACAGCAAATTTTCTAGTGATGAATTGTCTAAAACCCATTCTTTCTGATATTTTTAGTAAGTAGATGAATAAGTGGTAAGCTAATTTTTCTGTTTTTCTTTACAGATCAAAGCATTCTTTTAATTATATTTCACACTGGTGTTACAGATAAGCATATGACTGCAAGAAACAATAGCCATGTTATACTGTTAGAAAAGTAAATCTGTCTCTTGTTGTTTAGAGTGATTGTTCTCTATTTGCTTAATTCTGTTATTTGTTCATCCAAGGCATGGACCAATGACCACGTAAATCAGTGAGAAAATCCCTACCAATTTCATAGATTTTGTAATAAAAGTATGCCAAAACTTTTTTCCTATATACAAATATTTTGGGTTTTTTGTTAATTTTTAAAATACTTTTTGCTCCACTCTGCCCCAAGGATAAGGCATCTGTAAAAGCCTTTTTGCAAGAAGATGGTTTATTTCAGAAGAAAATCCTAATCTATGCATGTCATCTCACTGTCTGCTGATATATTCTGTTCATGTTAACTCCTTTTTCAGTCAAGTCCTGTTAAGTAAAGTAGCTGCCAAATTTATACAGAAGGAGTAACAAGTATATATGGCATTAACTTTGTGTCCTGAATGAGACATTTAAATTGTAAAAGGAAAAGTTTTCTCCTGGAGGTACAACAATTATGAATGCACCAAACCAAACACAATCCTTGCCTGTTGAAAGTATTGAATGTCCTTTTCTCAGTATCTGCCTAGCTGCAGAACTGCAGAGAACTGAAGCATAAACCTGCTCCATGACTCTCCTTGGAATACTTTGTTAATTGTGGACCCATTGGTGCAAGAGGCACCTGCTGAGGAAAACTGAACATAATTTCTGCTGTTCTTTTTCTTCCAGGCTCTTTTGGGCAAGATGGGAAGCCCCTTTTACTTCCTGCTTCAGGTGGTGTGATGACAGTAATCTGTATGCCATGGGGTAAAAAAGAGAGAATGTGTGTGGGTAGAAAACCTGACTCTATTACCTGCTACTTTAGAAACATATTAGCACCTTCTGGAAGTCTTGGTTTTGAACAATTGCCCCTGGAAGGATGGAAACTTCCAGTGGAAGGTGGAGCAGTAACTGGGAAGTGAATATGATGCCTGAGTGTCCCCTAAGGATTTAATAAAACAGAATCTGGATGCACACTGCAGCTGGGAGGTTCTCAGGCTCATAGCATGAACATAGTGTTTTGAGTTTTGTAGGAGTCCCATCTTTATCCTGTCCAAATTTTTCCTTTTGGGTCTGGCCAGTGTGATTTCAGACTAGCCAGTGCAAAACTGTGACAACATAGGAAATGAATAATAGAGATTCTGGCCCCTTTTTTATTTATCTTCTGCTAGTGAAATGGGATATCAGTTAATAAAAGGACACCTGCGTTGAAAAATGAGGCAGTCTACCTGATTAAAGTATGGAAGCTACATTTTGCATAACATCATAATATAGAAAACTATAAGCATCTATTGAATGGTAACATTTGGATTGTGTTTATAGGCATTACAGCACAGTACTAAGTGCATTTCTTTAAACTAGTAGACTGTCTACATGCCTAAAATTTTTTTAAGGGACACGTTAAGAAAATTAAACCAACTTCATTTCACACTATGTAGATATTGTAGTATCTGTGTACAGGCTACTATATCATACATTCTGATTTACAGACAAGACATAGGACCTCAAATTTAGGTGTCATCCAAAAGCCTGACAACAACACATATTTCTGTCTCATGAAACCACCAAAACACCCTCATTGAGGACATCTTATGTATCAGCATCATTCTGTGGGTAACAAGGAGCTATTTGTAGGGGTTTAACTTCAAAGTCTCTGTTTCACAAATAAATCTGCCTCATAAATAAATTTTATATCAGCATCAGAGCATCTCTGTGGTGTTACAGCACTCTCCTGCACTGTGCAGTTTATTTATATTTCAAATATACTGGGGTTTTAAAAGATGGTTATTTAGATTGTTCCTTTTTATTTGGAGCATTACAGAATTGATTGGCCAAAGGATCAGTATGTGGCTTTGAAACAGGTCTATCAAAAGCTTTTTTGTATGAAACGTCAAATAGGCAGAATTTGCTGCATGAAATGCTGCACTAGAAAACTACCAATGTTCCAAACAAAGGCAAACCAGGGATATTTCCAAATTTTCCACCTATTCTGGTATCTTAATTTTTTTATTTGAATTTAATATTCTTGACTATAGCTGAGGGGAAAAGTTGAACCTTTTTGTAATAAGCCTCTGCTCTCCTACATGCTGAACATCACAGTATTTGCTCTACCAGTGCCTGGTAATTACATTTACACTGTGCCTTTGACTGCTGTGTATCAGACTAAGCCAATGACTATTGGAGTCAGCTACTCAAAAATTAATAAAGATCTCAATCATGATGACAGATCTACACGTGAAAGCAGAATGCATAACTATTTTGCCAAGTGGAGATAAAAAAATACATATTTATGATCACTGCTGCCACCTAATTGCTCTGGAAAACATTGATTTGAAGAGCTCTCCATGGCTGTACATCCAGCCATCAGTGAATGTAATCCCTCAGTGGAATAGTAATATATCACATTAACAGTATATTGTTATATACTGTTATCTACATTTTTGAGGAATGTAACACACCACACACATGTCAATTAGTTGATTCCGCAAACTACACTCTCAAGCACTATGCCCTGGGAACTAACCATTATTCTCTGGTTTAGGGTTAAATAAACTGAACAAAAGCAAACAGCATCTCATGCAAAGTCAGTGGGATAGCCAGGAACTGAGGTTTAGAATCTAGATTTTTAATCATACCTTACTAATGGAAACATACTAATGCCAGTTATTTGTCTTAATTACCAGTGTGCTTAATTAGTTACTTACCTTTTTAGAAATACAGAGTTAAAACATATGCAGATGACTTTCAAATGCCTCTTAGAGAATAAACACTTTTCAGTTATATTTGTTTTAACTGCTGCATAATGTCTAGTGTACACTAGAGCTTTGCTTCAATCTGTAATCACTGGGACTTTTCAGGCTTCTACTCTATTGCCCAGCATCTTGTACTTGTAGACCATATTTCAGCTAAGAACTTTCACAACATAATTTAGACTATTTTGGAACATTTACATTTAGTATGAATTGATATGCAATAGTGTTTGCAGTTTATGACAGAGTCCTTAATGTGAGTAGTTTTTATGCCACATAGTTCTTAAAATGAAAGAAATTATACACACACTGAAGACAATTTTTACATAGTCTCTGAAACAAAACAAAACAAAAGAAAGCAAAACAATTAAAATAAAATAAAATAAAATAAAATAAAATAAAATAAAATAAAATAAAATAAAATAAAATAAAATAAAATAAAATAAAATAAAATAAAATAAAATAAAATAAAGTGTTTTTGAAGTTATTGGCACATGTATAAACCCTTAAAGGTCACTTACAAATAAGAGACATTTTTTTCTTTCGTCATTAGATCCAAGCTCATGTTTCCTCCAACCATGGCTTATCTTCTGGGCTTTATCCAGAAGTCTAAACTGGCTAGTGAGTGTGTAAAAGTTTGGACAATTGAAGTAAGGTATGGAAATTTGAGGAAATAGCTGATTTCTTTTTATGCAGTTCAGTTGATGTTATGAAAATGCTGAAGATGCTGAAGTCAACTGAACACCACACAGAAAATCTGAGAGACAGGACGAAGCAGGAAAAGCCATGTCAAAAACCTCAGTTCTGTAAAAACTAGGCTTTATACCTGAGCACTGGAAATCTGTGTTGATTGGGAAGCAATAAGCTTTTTCACAGAACTTTTCTTCCCTAAAGATGGGGGAGGAAAACATAGTCTGAAGACACTTCTTCCTGTTTAATGCAGAGGGACAGGAAACAACTGAGCTTTCACAACACATCTGATGTGTAGACTCCTAAACAGAGAAGATGAATTGATTAGTCTTTTCATTGACTTCAATGGCTTTTAAGTTCCAAAAGATAACAAAAGTAAATGGTAAAAGAAGTATTTTTCTTTCTTTTGGTCCCAAGACTCAAACTCTGGTTCCTCAAAGTGTTTGTATTGGCATAAAATAGCATGTAACTAAATGCCTACATGTTTCTATGAAAGATTATGTTATTTCTATCATACTCAGAAAACTGGAATATGCATTCTTTTACTGTAATTTTATGTCTGACTGAATACATGACTGTTAAAGAGCTATTTAGAAATTTCCTCATTCACAGGAAGAGGATTTTGGCAGGTCACAGAAATGGGTCATGGAAACCAAAAGCTATGTTTTTGTGAGCAAACAAAACAACTTGAGACTCTGTGACCAAGAGGGAAGATTTTCCATCTCTTCCCTTCACAAGCCATACCTCCCCTCACCCCAACAAGTCCCATTCATGCTGTCTTGTCAGCTTACTGAAATTAACTTTGACGAGTGCTATGAGCCTTGCTATTCATCTCTCCCCTTCCCTTTTCTCTTTTTCAATAGATTTGCTCTCAGGGGACACTAACAGGCACAAAGTTCATAAAATAAGACCAGGAGAGTGGAACAAAGAGAAGAAGAGAGAGGAGAAAATAAAGGAATAAAATCTAGTTTAGGTAGTTGCAGACTCTTAAACCAGCTTGCTGTCCAAGTGCTGGTGCAGGTAACCATGGATTTCTACTTGTAGATGAAACAGCTCTGAATGTGAAAAGATAAGAGGAATATGCTTACAGAGTATTTCGGAGACTTCTAATTTGAAAAATCAACTCTTTATATAATAAGATGCAGACAGAACTTTATTTTAAACATAATGTGAAGTATCTGTCATACTGAGTTGGGAAAATCCCACTTAGAAGAAGTGATGTGACTTCTATGCTAATAGAAGACTAATAAAGTCTTTTCTCTTCTTAGTATTATGGCACTGTTTGACATGGGGCAATAACACTCAAACTGTTTTCAGTCTCTGGTTGTACTTTAATATGACTGTTGCAATCAGTGAACACATAACTTCAAAGAGCTTTACAGGCATTAAAAGCCTAATCCTGCTCCTAGTAATCGTGCTCTGTGATCACTTCCTTATGCTGGGGGTCAGGGCAGCAAAGTCATAGCCTGGGTCCACTGCCATTGTTCACCTTGAGCAGCCCCATTCTCCATCTTTTGAATTCTGCACTACCTAGGAAGAGGGCATGAAGTGCAATAGAAGAACTCTGATGTATTTCCTTATACTGTTCTATTGTTGTGATGCTGAAGGTGATTTAAAGGTGTTTTCTCTAAAAGAAATTATCAGAATTCAAAAATGTTTTTGATCTTTCTGGAGTGCAATTAACAAGTAAGGGCAGGAGCTTTTAACTGCTCACCTTATTGGCAGTGCAATTAAAGAAAATTTATTTAATACTCCCTACAATTCAGAACTGTGTGTATAAAAAACGCCAGTATAACCCCCACAACTATGCTCTCTAAAGCTTATGATAGATTGATGAATTTATACTTCAGTACTATCCTAACACACAATTTATATTGTTCAAAGTAAATTAAATTAAGCTTATAATCAGTATATTTTATTCCCAACCGAATATACGAGTCTCCTGTTGGAAGCCAAGCTTGTATTATCTAGCTATGGGATCTACTCAAAAAGCAAGAGTTTGGGGAGACAGTGAGATAAAGATAGAAAGCATATATTACCATCTATTAACTGCAGAAAAGCATTTTTAGAGTCCACATATCTATATTCTATTCATATTTGTTAAAGGGGTTATTTATTTATTTATTTAGAGGGTATTTATGTAGTCTGCTGCTGCAAATATGATAAAGTTTGGTTTCTTATCTATGATTACATTTTTGTGTGTTGAGTTAGCAAGATGTAGGGTAATATCTGCTGTGTTATCACTTATATTTTTATTTATGTTATTGAAATTAAGGTTATTATTAAATCTGTTTAAAATTTCATACACGTGTATACAGTTGGTGGAGAGAAAAGGATTCCTTTGAAGGAAATGGGTAACTGAAAAAGAGCATAAAAGGAAGAGAATTCCTAGTCTAATGCTATCCCATATATTTTGAATTTTGGAATGAGAAAAGAAAGACAGCAAATCCTGTGCATCAGTTTTCCTCTCTTTTTTGTATGATTTTAGAGAGAAAAAATTAAGGTATCTGTTTAAATATAGTGAGAGAAAAAGGACTTCACCATGGTAGACTTATCATTAAAAGAACCACGGAAAAATCTAATAAAATGGTAGATTTGCACAGCTGACCAAAATATGTCATGAAACAGAACTATTAATTTGGAAAGGCAGGGGCACAAAAAAACTGTAATTTATTGTCTTGAGTGGTAGATGATACCATAATTTATTTTTTTTTTTTGTAAAGAAGAAGTTCTAGAAAGGCTTCCAAATTTCTTATATGTGGTCTAGCCAATATTTATCTTGAAAATACCTGAGATTCCCCACTAACTTAACTAAAACATGCAGACTATAACAATAATTACTGCTTGCTGTGAGTAGAAAACTGACTGAAAATGCATAAGGGAGAAATAGAAGACAAGTTTCTACGTCTCATTCTCATTTTTCTCAAGCCCTCAGATATTTGGATTTCACAGGAAGAAAAACCAGATCTCAGTATATCTAGGTTTTGATATTTTGCCATCCAGTTAGGGGAATAAACATGTACCCTGGATTAGGCAAAGGCCATCAATGTAGTGTGTAGGTGGAATGTTAATTCCCCTGTGGGCTCCCTTACAGCAGTACTAAGCAGTGTCACATCACTTCACTAAGCAGCTCTAGGAGGCTGTGTACTCAGCAGAGCCAAGGCACATTCCCCTGAATTGCTGAAGAAGTACTTTTACTCAGTAAGTCTAAGTATCCCTTTGTTATGTAACTATGGCGGGAATGCGCCTCTCTTTGTAGGAGCTGTTTTTTATTTCCTAATGCTCACTTGTAGCAGGTTTAGCACACAGTAGGTATACACCCATCTCTGAGCTCAGGGACAGCTGTGGACACAGTGGGAAAAGTTACCAGGAACAGTTTACTTGGAGCTCTCTTGCTGTCATTGCTGATACAAATATTGACGATGTATTAGCACTACATCTTCCCTGGGAAACCTAAACCCCTTCTTTTTTATTAGAGCTTCAACACCTTGAGTAGTCTAGAACTATAGTAAGAAGGATATATTTTCCCCAGAATGTTAAAGATACGATTCTTGCTTTCTGTTGATGGCTCCCTGTACATTTCACTGGGTTTCACATCACTCTCAACATAACAGTAATACCTTTCTCCAGACATTAATCTCACTATTAGTTCTCAGTGAGATGGGTGCAACTCCTGCTTAATCAGTTGAATAGCATACAGCTGATGCTCTGATTGAGCCCACTGCAACCAGCATTAAATTGCTAGCTTGGCACATGTTTGGTATTCAAAGGATCAAATTCTTACCTTCTCAGCAGTTGCCAAGAGAAAAATAGGTCATATGGAGGTGTCTGATGAAGAGGAAGACTGTTCTGGAGTACATCTAAACAACATGTTTACACAAATGTACACACAGAGTTAAATGTACTATTAGTACACAAAGAATCAGCAAAATTCAGAATTGATTATATTTTTTAATGCAGGAATACTGAATTAAATGGCCTTATTTGGCTTGAGAGTTTTAGCTCAAGGTAGGTCCGTAGTTCACTCAAGTTGATTCATCAATATTTATGTCAAAAGGGGAAAGGGATAAAATTGGAAAGTTACCTAGAGTATTTGAGAAAAATTTACTCGATCATTCAGCATGAGGCAGATACATTACCTAGATATATTATTAGAAAATGTGAAGAATTTATTTGTTGCCACAGAGACAGAAATAATCTGCTTGATAGAAAAGCTCTCTTCAATCTCTTCTGAGGAGATATCTCACTCCCATGCATCCAATTTATTAAACATATATAAAATTATAGTACATCATAGGAAATTTGAGAATGAAAAGAGTGAGATGGGTTGACAGGAAGATTCAATAAAGAGGAAATCATGGAAGCAAAGATTAAAGCATTAAAGAAACCACATAAATCTCTATTAAAGAAATCTCTATGCTAGCTTATAACACTAGCCAGAGAGTTAAAAAAAAAGGAAGGGAAATAGTGCATAGGGAAAATTTATGACATATCCTGACAAATGATTGTCTATTCTGACCAATTTTTAGAACACTTATCAGGAATTAGAACAGCAGTTTTGGCATACCTTAATGCTAGAACGTGATATAATTTTAGTAATTCTGTTATACACAGCCTGCCATGTGAATACCATGCTCTCCTTTGATCTGGTTCACCATCCAGCAGAAAACTAGCAGAAGGCAGTTATTTCATAATAGCAAGCACAGGTACTGAAATTGCTGGTTTCTTCATAAGACCCCCTCAAAAATTTTAGTATGCTACCTAGCATAGCTGTGCAAAGCTTGAGTCATTATACTTCCCAGAAAGACATTATAAAAATTAATTGTTCAAATCTTTCTTCTAATGGGCCAGGAGACAGCTTTCACATCTTCAAGTGTCCCACATGAAGCTGGAGTTTGTTTGCTTACTTAGTGTTTGGATTGGTGGGTTTTTTAGGTTGTTTTGGGAGGGGGTTTGTATTGATGGAAGCAAATACTGAAACAGATCATGAGTTTGAAGTATTTTAATTCAGACACAGACTCTGTGGACAGTGAAAAATTGCTAGTGTTGTCTGGCTGAATTTTCTAGGAAGTATTCCAAGAGTAGATGAAGCCCGCACTTACAGTTTCATCACAGCATTTAATCTTAATATATTGTGCTGAGGACAGTACCGCCCAATAAACTATAGTACAGTGAGGTTATGCTAAGTAAGTGGAAGTAGATTTCTTGTTTGATCAGGCTGTATCTGGTTGATCTGTGATGGGGATGACAGCAACAGTAACCTAATCTCATCCACCAACCCATCTGGTATTTCTAATGTGTTTATTGTGCTGTTGTATATACATCATCAATCATGGATGTAAAATATGTAAATACTGCAAACATAAATAAGGGATGACACATTAATTGAGCAACATGCAAATTGCTACGTTTACAGTGCTGGGAAGTGGGTGCTCTAGGGAACTTCTCATTACAGATCAGCTGCTGATATGCAGCTATTAACACCCAGCTGCCTCTGCCACGGAGAGCTTTGTGGTGATACCAACTGCACAAGAAATGGTTTAGTACTGCACAGTGACTGCAATGAAAAAAATCTTTGCCGGACACTTAAATGTGGTTCTGGAAAATAGTTGCAAGAAGAGTGCTGAAACAGGGTCCAGCACTATTTCATACAAATTAAACTAATTCAGTCTCTTGAAACTTGCTTTTGCAGAGAACCCTTAGTTACAAAGCTGGTCAATGAGTCACTACCTTCTCTTTCTTGCTTTATTCTTTGTTACTGCCTGCTTTGGGGCATATGCATACCCACTCAGTCTTTCTTTTCAGATAATTACTCTTCCAAATAAGCTCTGTACTGTCCCTCAGGCATTAACTATTAAGGTCTCTGTACTGCTCTTCAGTCTTATCACCATGTCTTATTTAGCTTTATGCACTTATCTCGCTGCTCCAGCCTTATCAGGCAATTATTTTGTGACAAGAATTCAGGGACTATTCTATTGTAGCTGCACTATTTTCAGCCTCTACATAATGTTATCAGCCTAATGAAATCAGATGTTGGCTAGAATGGAGATCTTGATTCCATTTTCAGGTATTTAGCTATTTTGCATACACTTCCATTTCTTCTATTTCCTAATTGAAAGGATTTGTTTTATATTTGGTTTCAACTTATTTTCCATGCATTTCACTCCCTGACAAACACTCTGACATGACCATTTGTGTTATTTTGTACTTCCTTTATATTTTAAAACTTAAACCAGCAGATTAAAATTATCTGATGCATGAAAATGAGAATTGCTTTAATTTCCATTTGCTTTTTATGATTTAGGTGTCTTAATAACATGAAAGAATATTTTTAAGGTTAAAAGATAAAATGCCCTTTAAATTAATGTTATTTCAAGCAGAAAAAAAGTTTGATTTGTATAAGAAAATTGTTTACAAAATAAAATGTACATATATACAAAATTGTAAATATATATATACTAACTCAGTGTCCTCATTTTTTCCCAAGACCTCTTGTGTATCATGGAAAAAACCAGTGAAAATACAGATATAAATTTCAGTTCATTCATATTCCATTACTTGGGTGCGAGCTTGAATGCATTAGTATTTAAAAGGCAGAGAAGCATGCCAGCACATTTGAATTGTTAGAGCACAGATTTGTTTAGATCTCAGACATCTTTTTTTCTCTGGTGGACAGAAACGTTCATGGAGAAAATATTGATGAAAAAAGTAGATGGCATATGGCATTCAGTAGCCTCAGACAGAAAAGCCAAAGATGTGAAAGGGCTGGTGCTTGCAGGTTCTTGTTTGCAGTTCCTAAAACTGTGTTCCCTAACTGTGCTGCAGACACAGGTTGTGATCAAAGCATTTGGTACCTATGTCAGCAAGCACAAGGGCTGTCCTTACAAATGTTGTAAACCCCAATCAATGTCACTGAAAAAAGGTGAAAAACGTAACTAGGTAGCACCTAATTTGTATTTGAGTTTCTGAACTTAGCTTCCACTACACCTAAGCTTTCGAAAGCACAACATGAAACACATTTCTGACCATCAGCTGGATACTGATATCTTCATGTGACTGAATTAAACTTAGGCAATTTTGTTTTTGTTAGTGTTAATGTGAATACATTATTTGTAACAATAAATTATTTGCCATTAAATGTTTCCAGAACTAATTAAGGAACAAAACAGAAATGTGGCATTTAACAGTGGGTGCTATGGTATATCAAGAGGATGCTGTTTTACCAAGATGATCTATATCACCCCTGTTTGGCAGAAAAAGAGTTAACCAATAACTTCAGTGAACATGCAAGCATGCATCCATGCACATATTTGAGCATGGAAAGCATAAAATAAAACTCAAAACTATGCTTTTGATTAAAGGGACAATGTTGAGCAATCTGCTAATTGTTGCAATAAAAAGTGGACCTGAAAGGATAGAAGGTAATATTTTCTTCATTATTATGTATTATATTTCTTCATTATTATATATTTCAGCATTCTTTTCCAATTTAAGGTACATAGTGTCCAAACTGTACCATATGCAAGTCTTCCTTAAAAACATAAATTGATAGCCATAACATGTGTGGGGAACTTAATGAATTGAATATCTAAAACATTCCAATAGGTGTAAAATTTTAAAACAGAATTTTAAAAGAATTGCATTCTAGAAGAAAAAAAAAAATCTCAATATGCAAAACATTATGTTAAATTAGATTATTTAAAAGCATTATATGTCTAAAAATAATTAAGAGGTGTCCTGAAAAAAGAGTTACTTAAGTACTTCTTAAAGCATGTCAAAAGCACATTTTACCTGTTTAAATGCTCAGTAGAAACAGAGCATTTGCTTTGGTGATCTGGTAGTGATCAGGGAAAATTATTGTACCATGGGAAATTTGTATGAAATATTCATAAAATAAAGTTTTCAAAACCTTCTGAGCAGTTCAGCTACTGAGTCAAAATGAGTATATTATAGGAACAGATACATTGTTTTTATGATGATGCATGAAAACAGATTTATTAAACAAATGCACTTTTTGGCTCAGAGATTGACCTAATAACAATATGATGATATAGGCTTATTTCTCAGCCAGGAATTCCAAACCCTTTCTGTTGCCTCTGCTGTGCTATAAATGCAATTTGCTGCTCTCTCAGTGAAGTTGTTAAGATGTTACATAGCCAGAGCTACCTCTGTGAATTAGGGTGCTGTGGCTTGCTGGGTGCTCAGACTTGTGTTGGGATGCACAACCTTCCAATATGGCCATTTCTCACTCTAATTAGCATATTCTTAATTTTTTTTAAACTAAGTTTGGTACCATTGTGATCCTCTATACTGAGGCTTTTATCTGCTTTCTTTCATTTTCTTGATTCCAATGAGGAATAGAGACATAGCTTTTCTTCTGGAGCAGGTTTCCAAGGCTCTATTAAGACCTTTTCCCCTTATTGATACGATACAGCTCTACGATTCAAAAACTACCATTATTGGCTTGGTTAAAAGTCCACTTAGTCTGACTTTTCTGTACACAAGGAAGGATATTTACAAATACTTCAAATGAGAAAGGAAGAAATAGAGTACATAGAGATCACTTTTCTTTAAGATATCATTTTTTCTCTTAATAATTTTATTATAAAAGTGCATTTTATTTTAAAAGTTTATTGTGTAGCCTTTTTCTTTTAATCGCTTCTCAAAGAAATTTTGACATGCTTTAGTAATTCATTTGCAGCAGTTTGCACACAGATTTTTATTTTTCTCATTGGAATGGGAAAGGGGTTTTAAGTTGGTTTTTTTGGGGTTTTTTTAACCAGTAAAACCAGTTGCATGTTTTGCTCAATTTATGTTTAACCATACTGTATTTTTTTGCTGAACCTTTGTAAATCTTTGTGTAATTTTGCATCTTTGTACCTGTCCTCCAACTAGAAGTGTGCCCTTCCTCTTGAAATGTTTAAACAGTCTCTCTGTTGATATTTTCACTATGATTACTCTATTAAAAAGTGGCTATTCTGGAAGCATGAAATGTGAACTACTGAGAACTAAGTAATTTTTATTTCTTTTTGGAGATCCCCACTTTGAGAATGAAAGAAAGTGAAAATGTTAAAAGACAGAAAAACCAATATTAAATATTGAGACAAATACCTTAATGCTAAATTATGCATATATCTCTATTTGAAAAATCAACAATAAATCCATTAGTATTTATACTTCACAAGAGCGCATCTAGAGGTCTTGCAGTAGATTCAATGCATATATTCAATGCTAGTGATCCATCTGACTTTGAACAGAAAGAACTGGTATTTAAATCTCCGGTGTGATTCCAGGACTGTGGCTGTACATTGCACTTTTGCTAGCAAGGAAGCTCACATCTCTTGCTGGCTCTAAGCATCCCCACCCAGGCACTGGGGGTAACTGCTGAGAGCCTGAGCCAGGGGCTGTGCCTGGGGCTGTCTGGGGGCCTCCTCAGTGTGGGATTCCCACCACGGCTGCCAGCAGTTAATTTTTGAGAGCACCGGTGCTGACCCTGTAGGTGAGCTGCTATCCCAATCTGGATTGAATAGCTCCCTATTCAATACCACAAACAACCTGGAAAAGTTCAAAATGGTTTTAGCAAAGACAGCAGTCTTCTGTCGCTTGTGCAAACATCTGTACTTCCTTTAGCAGCTTCCCTCAGGTGTAAAGGTTCTTCATTGTTCATTCTGCCATTGCATTGCAATTGATACATTCTGATAATATTTTATGCCCAACCAGTTCAATATTATTTAATATAAAACTATTTTTTCTGAGCAAATTATTTTACAAAGGTATTCAAGCTGTATACAGAATTGATTCTGAAGATGTTATTTTTACCATATTTTGACCCTTATTTAAACTGAATATCTGTTAAATGCAACAAAGGATATTAATGATAAATGTAATGGCATGAATTTCTTGTGTATCATCTAAACACTGACCATCTGACTGTAAAAGTATTAACATCACTGATACAGAAATCTAATTTACATATGATCTTAGATTTTTTGAAATTTATTTTAAGTAGGTTACAAGATCAAAACAATACTTTAAAGTAGCTAAAATTAACAAAATACTTTGAACAGATGGAGTCACTATCTGTATTTGCTTCTTATCTATCTAAAATCTGTCTTCTTAGCCCTGGATTCATGCCACATAAGCTTACATAATCAACCATAGTGACTAAATTAAGAACATATTCTCTCTAGTGTCCTTACACAGTCAACAAAACAGGCTTATCACCTTCAGAAGAGTATTCAAAGAACTCAGCTTGGTAATTTCCTTAGGAGGTGGCACTTGGTAACTATTGATCACTGAGGCAACTGTGACTTCCAGAGAAGGCCATACTGTAGTCAAGGCAGCACAGGATAATGCCTGTTTCTAAAAAGGAAAAATGTAACAGTAAAGTCCAAAATAATAGGAAAAGGCTTGTTGCTAAACTTGTTTTAAAGGGCTTTGAAAAATTTACATACATTTCTCCAACACAATATATTTTCACACTGATTATTTCAGAGAACCAAAAGCGATTCAGTCATGGTATTAGTCCTAATGCTGGGGTATTCAAACTCAAAATCCTTATAGGAGAGAACAACCTTCACTATATCTTTGAACTGTAGAAAATGAAAATGACACAAAAATGAGGATGGTACTGAAAAGAAAGCTGAAAGGGTAAGTTGAATTTCCAACATATAAGCACTGGAGACTGTTTAAAATAACAGGAATATTAGCAAACAGAAATCATCAAAGGAAAAAGTCACCAAAAAGGAAAAATAAACAGTCAAGATGATTAAATGTCTCAGTAAAAAAAGGTGAATAGAGGCAAAAAGATATCCTTCAACAAATGGAAATTGTGTTCAAACAAGGAAAACATGTAAGACACGGTATTCTGGGAAAGTAACCATAAAACTAGTATAATAAAAATGATAATAAAAAAAAATATTTGGGGAAAATTATGTTAAAGGTCAAAAAAATTTTTTTTTCTATATGTTACTGCAGTAAATGTAGAGACAGGTGCCTCTGAAGAACAATCCAGAAAAGACATATCTTCAGTGTGCTTTGAGAATGAGAGAGAACAGTACTGTCCTTCTCTGGGACTGACATGCCTGAACCATCTATTAGCAATCTTGTCTATGAAGAAAAACAGCAAGGAGTCAATCACCTTAGAGGTGATAGCTGGTGTAGAGCATTCCTCTGTCAGGCATGGAAAAAGGTTTTGCTGTTACTCCTTTCTGAGTAATAAGTCATGATTATTGCACCTGCTTAGAACATGAGATTTGAACTTAAATGCTTTTCCATACCGCAGACTGAAATCGATAGAGGGTTTTCTCTCCTGGCTTGTAGTCAGGGCATTTGAAGATCAGGGAAAGACAGTGGTTTCTGGCAACTCTCTTGGGTGCCTCTCAGCTTCTCCATTTCAAGAACCCCATTTGCCATCCTGGGACTCTGTCACCTACACCTCCCTTTGGGGCAGTGAGAAGGAAAGGAGAAGGGAAGAAGTGTGACATGGGGGAAGATCCTTTCAGAGATGAAGGCTTCCAGATGAATGCAGCTGTTAGGGTGAGATTGTAGGGGTAGACCACATTTTCTGTTCCTGAGAGAGATATGTAAACTGCACAGCTTGAGGGTCCTGTCTCCTGGTTGTAACAACTGGAACAGACATTGGGTAACCAAAATAAGTGATCTTATAATCATTTATAAGATAATAATTCAATATAATTCTTTGTAACTTAATTCCTTGCTGCTATATATGTCTATGCACTGTCTGCAGTAAGTGCCCAGTGGAGATCAATTACTGCTTTTTCTTGGTTGTCAACCAAGATTTCACATGTTCACAAATGTATATATTTTTTTTCATCATACGTACAGTACATTTTGTATTCAAGTTCTTTTTAGAATAGTTTGAAGTTTTTAAATTACTAGACTATTTTAACAATATTTGTTTGAACTGGTATTACTGACTCCTGTATTAAAACTAAAAGTGGCTGCCCTAACAATGTTTCAGACCTCAGCTAGCAGATTGTTGTTGGAATAGCTTTATAACTATTACAAAGTCAATTTCCCAATTAATATAATTTGCATCCTTATGACAAATAGAATTTTGCACCATACCTATCTGAAAGCACTTAAATATCAAACATGGAAGTGGGAGCTCCCACTCTAACAATTTGATTTTTAATTTTTTTCTCCTGACACTCAAATGTCTATTTTTATTCCTTTTTTTCCTTTTTCCTTTTCCTCACACTTTAAAGCATGAAAGATTCTTCTTTGATGTTCATGTTTCTATATTTAGGAATATTAATTTCTCAGAAGGTACTGGAAGTTACAGAAATTAATCTTTCTCATGGTATCACTGTCTCCTTTGAGCCTATATCCATTCATCCATTCAAAGAAATAAGAAATATCCTTTTTGATATAACATGTGATTACATTTTTATTATCTCTTTTCTATTGAGCTTGAAATTTGCAATATTTTTCTTACTGTGAAATTGGGCTGAGAAGAGCCACTCAGCTACTACAGAAATGAAAGTCACTATGTCTGCATGTGCAACCTAACTACAATTGACTTCAGGTAATAGGTGTGCTAGTAATAAAAATAGAAGACATTTAGAAAAACAGGCTTGCCACATCCATGCACTCCAAGAATTAAAAGTTTAGAATTTCTGGATCATATGATCTACTTTTCTCAGTCAAGGTAGTCCTAGGAAAGGCAAGGCCTTGTCTGAAGAATCAATGTCTCTTCAGCTCTGAATGTGACTTATAATATCAGATTCTATCTGAGCATTATTTGAATAACTTCTCTTCCCCATCCAGGTTTGATGACTGTTATCCACTGTTAAATCTGTTTCTTCCAGGATAACGTTACGTATGGAAGAGACATCATAGCTTGTTGAAATAAAACAGTGCCAGAGTTGCAGCACTGATTTTAAGCATCCTCAAGGTGTATCAAAAGATATTCTCTGTTCTCCTAGTAATTGTCAGAGTTGTAAGACAAATGTCCCGGACAATGACCAGGACAAGGCCTCAGATTAAGATAATTGAAAGGGATGTGAAAAACTACTGGGGTGATTTAGAGGAGGTTATATGAAAAGTAGCTGAACTTCATGGATGATTGGAAGGAAAATATTGCATTTTTTTTAAAAGCTAAGTCTTGCAAATCCAACCCAATCTAGATAACAGTTTCAGTGATGTCATCTTGGGGAACATCATTACTGGGAACAGAAATATCAAAGTCTGGAGCAGATGTAAACCCAGGAACCAAAGAGGAAAATAAAGGGTGGAAAGCAGGTTCCTATCAAACCATGTGGCTGGTGCTCTTTGGACAATCTGCTGGTCTGCCCTGAATCTGCTGATCACTGAAGCCTAAATGGGGGGAAACTTCCCTATTGTTCTGACCATATCATATGAGATTAACTCACTTCTGTAGTCCAGAAGACAGGGGTGGTGGGATGCTGGCATTCTGGACAGACGGACTGAGCACCCTGGTGTCACCAACTAGTCGGCCTGCTGGCATCAACATCTGTCCAGCACTCAACAACAATCCATGTTAGTCTATACTGCGATAACTGTACTTAATATTTTTAGAAAATGCTTCTAATTGTTTGTGAAATGTAAAAGATGTATAAACACAAAACTTGAAACAGAATATATAATTTTGTTCTAATGTTTCTTTCTCCATGGGAATTATAATAGTATATATCCAGACACAATAATTTTGCATTTTAAAAGAAATAAATTTTCGTTGAAATATTGCTGAGATCCTTTACAGCCCAAAGAATATCATTATTTAATATTTCTTGTTCTCAGAGAAAAGTCTGAAGAGGTCAGTTCTGGCCAGGTTTTCAAAATGTCCCAGTGACTTTCGCTCCAATTCATTTTGCAGAGTTATACTGAATTATACTGGCTGAAGATCCAGCATAGTGGTTTTTATCAGAAAAGTATCACATGGCTTAACTGTGCTAGTTCAGAGTGCAGAGCTCAAATTTTTACATTTCTTTAAAAAAGTGTGATTTTGATGTGCAATTACAGTGAGAGGAAATCTAATTTTAGCAGATTTTGAGAAGATAATTGAGGATAAACAACAGTGGCAGATAGTATACTTGGGTGGTATGCATTAAACGCTGTAAAGCATTTACCTGGCCAATTCCCATTAGGATTTTGGTATTGCATAACTCTGTAGGTAGTATATAACTTCTTTGCTAGATTAGTTTAAAAACAATGAGACTTCAGATTCAGAGTGAATACTTATATTTATTGCCATCTGCCCTGTCTGCTTCTGAGATGTTTCTCACAAGCTAAAAATTTATCATACAAAGACAGAACAGTTCCGTAGATCCATTGTATGTTATGCTTCATACTGACAGTCAATTGTGCCTTTACACTGTCACCAGGTTAAGGGCAGAGCAAATTGTCATTTGTATTGGAAGTATGAAGTTCAGATCTCTTAAGTCAGGACTCCTAGAAGACAAATATTTCCTGTGAATAAGCAGAAATCTGATGGTGAGGCTTGTGTTGTAGAAGCTGGGCATTCTAGCCAACTCTCAGCCTTGTACAGGCTTTCTTTATAGTCAAGGAGACAGTGGCCAGGGAAATGATTCCCCTGAGGAGGCAAACCGTCTTCTCTGCAGAGATGGAGTTAGCATGAGGGTCTTCCAGAGGGCACACTTTCTCCTCCTGTCTTTATAGCTGCACAACCAGAAGTTGCATGTCTACACAACTACCTATGCACGTTATGTATAAGATACAGGATATGTAAAGCATAGCATTTGTGCATTTTTATTTGTTATACCTCTTAAGCATTATAAAAACTGATAAATAATTAAATTAAATTACAATCTATTTTCTTCCTCTTTCCTCCAGTTAGAGCAGATGGAGCCTTTTTGATTACTTAGACTAGATGCCCAGTTACATGACTGAGGTTATGTAAAGGAACTCCAGCAAAACCTAAACTTATTCTCTTGAACAGGACAAGAGCCCATTAAATACAGGGGAAAAATTCTTACATGTGCTATGTATTAATAATGAGCATACATATTTATGTTAGAATTCTTTTCATAACCATTATTACTAATAAATAATTCAAAATAATATATTATCCCACTATTTTCCAAATCACTAGATAAAGACATAATATATTCATGTGCTACATAATATCAGAGCATATAGCATACAGGAAAAGTGGTCATATGAAACTTTATCCACAATGTGCATTTATTTACATATATTTAATATGGATATATTTGGCTTATATCATCATTTAAATGGATGTATGGGACTTCAAGAATGCATAGTGGTTGCTCTGCCAGATAAACATTGCAATAACAAATGCCTCCTTTCCTCCTCCTTTCTCTGAGCTTTTATGGGTGAGCAGGCCTCATATGGTATGGAATAACCTTTCAGTAATTTTGGATCAACTGTCTTTTCTGTGTCCCCTACCAAGACCTCTCCTACCACTAGCCTACTGTTGTGTGTGTGGAGATGTTGAAGGTATCACATTTCCAGCTACAAGCACAAAACACAACACTGTGAGAGCTGCTATAGGAAAACTGAACTCTTGTCTCAGTCAGGCCCCATACATACCTTATATAGCAAAAAATCCTCTCCTATAGGTTGCCTATGAATTATGGAAAAAAGACCATGTTTTAGCATGAAAGTAGCATATGTATCATTGAGGTGAGCAAGAACACAGAGCACAATGCTGCCAGGAGCTGTCAGATTCATTAGGTCCAGTTTCCCTGTAATCACAAGCAATCGGGTTATGTAGTACTGCTGATATGTGTATGAAGCTTCTCTCCACCTCCTGTACTGGAAAAAAAAGCTGCATTATCTATAAAAAGAAAATGTATAAACCTGGCACACAATAAAAATTTATTTAAACACTCAGACCACACAGAAAGTGAAAGGTAAGACAAATGGCTTGCTTGGGTACATGAATGAAAATAACCCATTTTCTGATGCATAGTTTCATTCCTGGCAAGACTAGTATGATAACTGGTACGTGTATTGAAGTGGTGAAATGCAAGAAAATTTCTGCCATTCACTCAGTCTCAGGAAAACAGCATGTTCTCCCTTCTATTTATTGCTTATTTCATGGGCAATCTCATAGCTGTTTTCTAATGGAACATTGTATGGGTAATTACTCCCCCACACAGTTTCAGGAGCAGAAAGGAGGTCTCAAGCTCCCTGTTGACAGTCATGAACATAAAGGAGTGAAAAATAATATAACTCGTTATACCTCTTTTAAGATGTAGTAGAACCTGGTGAAATTCAGTTTCTTGAGGTGGACCTACCTGTGATTTCTTGAAATGATCACCCCAAAACCGTCAAAAGCATGTTCAATCTCTAATTGTAAATTTTAGTGTAACATAAAAAAGGGAAGGAAAAAGGGTTTTACAGAGAAAACCTCAGGTCTGGTCAGTAAGACAGATTAAAAGAAGAGGCATCTTTTTTCCAATTCACAGAGCTCTTGCTGATCATTTTGCTTTTCTACACAGCAACTTTCAATGGCTCCTTGAGTTGTTATAGTCCCTGTAGATTACCAATTTCATGGGATAATTTGGGCTGGAAACGGTCTCAGAAGGTCTCAAATCTGACTTGGAGCTCAAACCAAATCTGTCAAAGTTTTATCCAGTCAGGTTTTAGCAATCTCCAAGGACAAGAACTGTGTGAACTGTTTTGGCAGCCTACTCTATCACCTAACAGCCCTCATGTGAAAACAGTTTTTCCTTCCATCCAGTCAAAACCTCTTTTGTTTCAAAATATGTCCCTTGCCCCTCATCATCCTGCCATGCGCCAATCCCCTGCCTTCTTATGGGGAGACTGGCAAGAATTATATGATTCTTGCTAACCTCCTCATAGGCTCTAGAAAGGCAGCTGCCAAACCCCTCACCCCTCCCAAAGTCACCCTTTTCCAAGCCCAGCTTCCTCAGCATCTCTTCAACAGGCAGGTGCTGCAACCCCTTCTGCATTGGAGACCTTCTGCTGAACTCACCCCAAGTTATCATGTCTTGGAGGATAGAAAACTGGACACAGAACTCTGGGTGCATTTCAACAAGTTCTAAGTCAAAGAGTATCATCATCACTATGTATGGCTACATAGTAGCCATACTCCCCTTTGTACAGCCTCTCTGCTGCTGGGGCTCTCTGCTTCTGGGGCTCCCTGCTGGCTTGCCTTCAGTCTGTTGCTCATCAGGATCCCCAGGTTCTTTTCACAAGAGCTGCTGCACAGTTATTCAGTCTATCCCCACTCTATACTATTGTGGGTGACTAGTCCATATTTGATGCAGGACTTAGAATTTGTCTTTGGATTTTAAAATGGATCTCTTGGATAATCCCTACAGCTCTGAATACCCGTCCCTGCCCTCAAGAATAGTAACTGAACTCTGTAGTTGGTTGCCATCTCTAGATCTGATGAATGTGCACACTCTTATCTCCCCCAGATCATTGCCAAAGACATTAAACAGGGCAGGTTCTGTATAGGCTCTTGCAGTACTCTGCCTCTGGGTAGATTAGACTGCATTAATCAATGACTTCTGAGCTCAAGCACTTACCCACTTTTCCATCCATCTACTGTTCTATCTACCTAACTGTAACCCTCCAACTTGAATGCTAGAATATAAGCATATAGTGTCAAAAGCCTTACTAAAATAAAAATTGTCAAATATTCTCTACCTTTGTGAATTCTCAAATCCCATTGAGGCAATCAGGCTTGTCAGTCACGATTTGTCCAATGTAAATTTGTCCTGTGCCATTGCTCAGAGACTGGGTGGGCATCAGTCTGTTGGTGGGAGGTGTTGAGTGATTGCCTTTCAATCTCTTGGTTTTCTTTCTTTCTCCTTTACATATGAAACTGTCTTTTTCTCAACCCATGAGTTTTCTTGCTGTTGTCCTTCCCATTCTACCCCCATCCCACTAAGGGAGAGTGAACAAGTGATAAAGCAGGGGCTTAGCTATCAGCCAGGGTCAACCCATCACACCCCATCCATCACACAAGATTCACAGGAAGCATTATGTTGCACTAATTATTTGTAATGGCTCATACTGTCATCCTCATTCAGAGTGACAGAGTTTATAATCATATGTGATCAAAATTTTGCTGTTTCCAGGCCAATGTGTGCTTAGTTACTTCGTGTTAGGGATATTCGTTAAAAGTGTGTATTTGAGTACATGCTGACTTTAAAATAAGTTTTTAAGAGATGCCCCTCTGTGCTTTACTGATATTTACTGATAGATATGTAATAATGATCAAAATCTTTCAAGAATTTAATGATTAGAGATATTATTTCAGAGTTTATACCATTGACATTGAGAACATTGTCAAAACACTTATGTATTGCGTCTTGCATCTCTGCTAATCTGGGCATGGTATCTGCTACTTAAGGTGGAGTAGGAGAGGGAGAGAATCTTAAGATGCAGCAAAGTGCTGCTAGGCACTGCTGTTAGTAATTTCAGTGAGAGTACAGAGTTTAGCACAATTGATACCTTGTTAGAAGTATGGGTCTCTAGGGGTTAAAGCAATACTGCCATAAAAGGATATTTCTCTGTACAGATGTGCAGACAGAGAAGAAAAACAAATTGATTAAAGCATCCTGCTAAAGAACACAAAGATCTCTCTGTGGTCTCTTCTGTCAGTCTTTGGAACTTTTGTCCCATTTTTTGTCTTATTAACATACCAAACAGACAAATATTCCCTGAATGCAACCCGTGTTTATAAATTCTGTCAGCTTTATTGACATCTCACCATTTTCAGACTTCCATGAAATAATGAGTATGTACACCAAATTCTATCCTAGGAAACTAAATTAACAGATTCCAGGCTGCTCCAGAGCTGTACAGGCCATACATTCACCCAAAATGCCTAATCAAGGGCACAGGTGAGTTATACAGACCTGTTGTTCAGCCCCTGGGGATTTGCTCAATAGCAGCCGGCAGCACAGTGATATTCTTAGCTCACAGAGCTGTTTTCGCTAGCTAAGCCAATGCAGCAGAAGTTGGAACTCTCCTTTCTGACCACATCTCTGATTGAATTAAAAACAAAAAAAAACAAAAAAAAAAAAAAGGAATTGTATGCCAATAATTTCAAATGGAAGATAATTCAAAGCAAATTTTATTCAGTAGGGCAATGAATTGGAGCAAGCCTGAAGCAGCCAAACTGCAGGTACTGCATATGGCAGGCCCATCAGCAATTTCTAAGCCACCAGCACAGCTGCCTGAGGAACCTGCCAAGAGGCCAGATGTCACTTTTGGAAAGCTACATAACACAGCTTGAAGTGTGAATCCTTTGATGGCAAACCATTTTCACTGGGTCACATTCTGATCTCATTTACATTGTTTCAAAACTGAGATTTCAAACAAAATAAATGAGAGCAGAATTTCTTAAATGGAAATATAAACAGCAAATCAACTGAATTCCTTAAAAGAGAATTAGTGAAAGAGAAAAAGTGTTTAAAATTAGATCCCCAGTTTGCAGGAATATTGCTTTCTAATAAAAATAAACATCTATATGTTTAATTTAAATAATGAAAGCAATAAAAGTAATTAAAATTACTGCACATATTTTCCTAACAGGGTTCTAAAAATCTTATTGCAGATCCATGTAAATTACCTTTTATTATCATCTGATGCTAGCAAATAGGTGTGTTACTAAAAATCTAATGAGCATGAGGTACTTAGCCCTGAATATTTCTTAAGTATTTTTTTTAATAGTCTGTTTATTAAAAAGCTGTCAAGTTACAGCTAAAGGGGAAGTAAAAAGGAATAGGCCTAGTGAAAACAAATTCAGATTCTCAGCAGCAAAGTTTAACCCCAGTGTGTAAACCTGGTATATATGCACAATAAACCATGCAGTAAATGTAACAAATTAATGACACATCAGCATCATTACAACAAGACTCCACACCTGCAGAAGTCTTAAGAGAAACTGTGATTTTCTACTTATAGGAAGGTAAAGGATCTGTAAAATTTTTAAAGATTACTTAAAGATTATTTTTTACAGAAATTAAACTTTTTTTGAGAGATAGCTCCTCTTTAAAAATCTGCTTATACAGGAATATTTCTTTTATTTTTGTCTGGGTTTGTGTGGAAACATGAACAGCCTGATCTGCAACACTGCCTTAACCTCCCTGATGTGCTCTGTGATAACCAAAACACATTATCTTTAGCATTCTAAGTACCACTTTGCCCATAGATAGAACCCTCACAGGACATCAAAGCTCACATGAACAGCACCACAGCTCAGCTTTGATTACACAGCACTAACAGGTTTTGCTTCTGTGCCTTTCTCCATGTCTGACAACCAAAGGCCTCTAACAAGATGACATTATGTTTTCTGGAACAAGATCCAGAGAGCATGGGAAAGACTCTGAGGCTTAACGATTATTAGCTCTATTTTCTTAGAGAGGAAAACCTGTTCTACATTGGGCTTTTTGAAGACCATTGGGTCTATATTATTGTCAAATTTATGTTATGCCAGCTAAGACAAATTCTTTCCTGGACAAATTAAAAAAAGAGGACTTTTGTTGCTTAGCCAGATTCTTTAATGTTTTAGTTTTTTCTACACTTTTTAAGACAAAAAAAAAATAAATTACATTCATTAAACTATTGCCAAAAGTCTGCTCAAAATTCATTAATTCAATAAACATTATCTTAATGGCATATGTTAGAATTCATTGCATGTATTGTATGAAAAACCTGCAATTTAGTATTAAAAAACATGAGGAAAGAAAAAGAGGGTCCAGTGTCATATATCTTTTTAAGCAATTAAGAATATGCAACCTCAGATAAAAAACAATTGCTATTGCAAACCCACATTCAGGAAATAGAAGCTGAATTTATTATTTTTTTCATGCAAAATGGATCCTTTGCTTCCATTAAGGTTTTGGTGGCAATTTAAAGGACTTCTTTCAAACAGGTAGTTTTCCGTAGAACAGAAAACTAGATGGTTATAAAAAAAAATAATATAATTTTCAGTTATATTTTATGGTTTTATTTAAAATATAGGCTTTTGTGTGCCATTTACACCACTTTGCTTCTCTGTAACACCTTAGATTTCTTAACCATATTCTGGTAAACAAGTCATTTATATTCTAGTTAAGAGATTGCAGTAAGAGAACATGCCTGAAATTTCAACAATAGGAAGAATCATACAGGTCATGACTGTTTCATGATGCTTAAAAGGGTTTTAAAGCAGCTCATCCATCTACTCTAATCCTCTGCCCACAAACAGTTTTACCATAACTTGGGCTATTCCTAGCAAACATTTATCCAAAAAGGATATTTTCCAGCTGAAGATATGACTGAGGCAAAATGTTAGAGAGGCCTGATGGTGGCATCAGAACAGTGAATAGGTAAATGTACTTAATTTCTTCTTTCAGGAGAAAAAGCAGTGGGCATTGAATGGAGGTACCAGGCAGATGGCTGAAAACGATCATTAGGATATGGTTCACATAAGGCTGTGGAAAGTGTCTGCACTGGATGCTATGCAAGCTAAAAAAGTTAAATGGGTTCACAAGAAAATTTCAGAGATAAAACCTTAGACAATTAAACACAAGTAAAATGGTCCTGGTTTATTGTTCTCCCAGTCAAAAATTTCTGGAGCTTCAGTGTGTGTTCTGGTGAAGGTAATGACATCCACTGCCACAAACTAACTTACCCCCACCCCTCCAGGGCTGCATGAAATATTGTCCTATTCACTGTGGAGTAACCTGCTTCAGCTATTCTTACATTCTTATATCCCTTAAATGTCTGCTAAAGATCTCTAAGGATGTATATTTCCAAAATTTCCCCTGGACTGACAATTTCAGTGCTTGTCACAGTATTAGAATGTTTCTTTTTGTGACATCCAGAAACATCATTTTACTGCTAATCAAAGACATTATGCTTTTGTCCTTGCTTTAGTGGACTTGCAAAACACTTGATTGTAACCTATAAAAATCCAAAAGGCAATTATGAAGTCCTCTTACACAGTCTCCTATTTTATTATTTAAGAATCTGTACAAAACAAATCTTAGATCATAAGTCTATCTATCCATAAATATCTTTTTCTGCTTTATACTGTGTCTGGTCTGTATGCATCAGTGTCGCTCCCAAAACTGGAAAGAGGCTTTCCCATTACTTAGGCCAATAATTTCTTGAGTTTTACACAAAATACTTCTTGGAGAATTATTCTGCAGTCGAATGATAGCCTTGAGTTCAATTAGCTTTATCTTAGAGAACCTTTGCGTCCATATGACAGCCCATAGCCACTTTGTGTCCATGCTGAATTGATGACAGAATTCTTTCTTCCTAGGAATGGTCCTTTTCAGTTTTCTTAATTGAATTGCCTCCTGCTGATTTTTGTTATAGCTATAATTTGCAAAGATTGTCCTGAAGTACAGTTCTCAACCCAAGGATACTTTCTTTTCTCCTCTTTTGAGCTGCACATATTCTCTTACTTAAGTTAGTGTAAGTATGGTATAAAATCACACTGAAACAGCCCTATATAAGAGCCCTTTGGAATAATAATTTTTTTAGATAAAGAATTGAGAAAAAGCCCTGTTTTTTCTTTTTTTTTTTTCTCAGAAAAATAGGTTGTTTTTTTTTTTTAATTTGAGCGGTATTTTCCTGATTTTCTTATGAGAATATCCTATATAACCTACATGTAAGAAATGTAATAAATCCTGAAGTATTTCCCTTTGTCCACTAAAACATCTATTCCTACAATGAAGGAAATTATATCATTATTGACAAAAGGATGCTGACCATTTTTTTTCAGATCTTATTATGTACTAAGAGTTTACAAAATGTTTGCTTTAAAAAGAAAATTAGATCTTTTCTATGTACTGAAATCAGACTCATACCGATAACTTTGTGGTTCTTCCTTCACCTTCCTTTTAAGAATAAGCACTGTGTTTGGCCTTCTTCAGTACCCTGGGACTTTTCTCATGCTCAGTAGTTTGTCTAAGGGAATGACTAATGACTGCAAGATTGTATTAGCTAGTTCCTTAAGTACCTCAGGGAGAATTTTATCTGAGCCTGTGGATTTGAATGCATCTGATCTATGTACACTTTTAAAGCTATTTTTTTACACATTCTGCCTGTGTCTGTCTCTATGTTAAAATTAATTTTCCTTTAGAGTCTGGTCATAATTAATCTTGTTTTTCTTCTTTTTTTCTTTTTGGGAAGAGTGAAGTGAGACGGCATTGACTACTTCAGCTTTCCCTGAAACATCCATTATGTTTACTTTTTTTCTCAAACAAATAACAGGACTAAGATGTCTTCTTCTTACTTCTAATGTGTATGTGGAACTAGATTTTTTGCTTTGTTTGGTATCATGGTAGTTTTAACATGTTTTCATTCTTGGACTCTTTTCATACTCTCTTTTCAAACTGCACTCCTTTTCAATGCATTCATATTCTTTTCTAACGCATTTGCTACTTACCTCAGTTTTATATGACTACTTGCAGATTTAAGAGCTTTTCAAGACTCCAGAGGTCATTCAAATTATACAGTTCTAGGTGGATTTTTTGTGTCTTTAAATATAAAGACATTTTATATATATACACAGTACAGTGTACAGTGGGATATGGACATGTATTTATATTTTTGTACCAAATATTTATGCTAAATATATTTAGCTATTTCTAGTAGATGTAATGGTGACTTACATCACTGAAGAAGTGTACATTTCAAATGTTTCATCCTTGACGTTCATTCTTATTGAAAACTGTGCACATGCTGGAGACCATTATGTAGGACAGAGACCAGCCCCTGCAGTGATACAAACAAATGTGACCCATTATGTGGGTGACAGTGCCAGAAAACAGAGGTAACAACCCAGCATACACAAATATGCCTCTGTGATAGGAGCTGCTGAAATTCATTAAACTGTGATTTCTTTGAAATCCTAATAAAAAATTCTTTCAAGTTTCTTGGAATAAAAAATTATTTTCAGTTACTTACTGACTCGCCCACCCACTCAACCAAAAATAGACTTGAACGTAACTTTAGAAGTTAAAGAGGTTACTATTGAGGTGGTTAACGTTTTGACTGTAACAGTGAGAACATGCATCTGCTCTGAAGGAAAAGACCTCTGAAAGAGGCAACTGTAAAATGATCTTTCAGAAAGATGGTTATAAAATGTCCTGATTTTGCTAAAATACCATTGAGGAAAGAAGTTGAGGAAGTTGACACTGCATTTGAAATGTAATTGGAGGTGTATTTGGACAAGTGATCAGACTCAAACTTTTCTTCACCCACATTTTCACTAAAAAAGACAATCTTAAATTCTTGAGTTCAGCAGGTTTGGACTAAGGTTTCTGTCATGAAAACCCTTTCCTTCTTTTCTGGGTCTCATGAATATTAGCTGAAAGAAGGTGGTCTTACAAAAAAAATAGATGTGTTTTAGAATATTGTTATTCATTGTTTATTTACTCAATGCATGTTAACTCAT